>NW_026652280.1:74881862-75158588 GCF_009828535.3 Hylobates moloch | reverse complement strand
AATAAAATATAAGAAAAAATATCACAGGAAATCACTTATTTTTACAAAAGAAAAAAACAGGAAGAAAAATGTAGTCTTATTGAATGTGAATATTTTTATTAGAATAATTGCTCTGATTTTTCATAATACCACTATGACAGAGTTGAAAGCAACTACAAAAATATTAAATAAAAATTTTGTGGAAGTCACCATATTTTTCTGGATTTTTATGTCTAACTAATCTGTGATGATTATACTACTCATTTTCCTTGGAGACTTGAAAGAAACTCAAGGAACCTTGAAAGACAACTACATATACCTGGGTGAGAAGCTCTGAGAATCTGTTCTTCAACTATTTTAGAAAGTTTTTAAATTCTTTTTACTTCTGTCAAAATCACAATATCTGATTTTAGGAATTCTTCTTAAAGTTAATTTAATTAAAAATACAATTATTTATGTCATCATTAGTGGTTCAGCCATCTATTGCTAAATAAAAATTTACTCCAGATCTTAGTGACCTAGAGCAATGATTTGTTTTGTCTTAGAATTCCACTGTGCTAACCAGACTGTTCTCCATGTGGTGGCAACTGAGGCAGTGAGAAAGCTGTAAGTTCTAAGATGACCTCAATTGCCTGGCTGCCTTTTGGTGAGGCTGTCAGCTGAAACATTTTGTTTTTATTCATGCACCATCTCCATACGTCTGCCTTGGGCTTACAACATGGCAGCTGGGTTCTAATATTAAACCTTCCCATGAAGAAAATGCAGATACTTCCAAAACTCTTAGGGTCTACCCTTAGAAGTTGCACAATATACTTTTGTGTTTTTTTTTTTTTTTTCTATAAAGCAAGTTACAAGGCCAGAGCTCATAGGGAAGTGGAGTATGCAAGTCTGTTCATGTGGACAAAGGGATTCATTGTGTTCATTGTGGACCATTTGGCAATAATCTACAAGAATCATGATCCTGAATCTGCCTCAAGGCACTTAAAAAAAAAACAAACAGGTGAGACCATGGATCATTTGTTAATATCCAATAATAAAAATGAATTTTGAATTCAGAACCATTTAGCTCCTAATCCTGATTTTGCTTTATATAAGATGCCTGTTTGCAAGCAAGACATTCATTTCCTTTATGATTCATTTACAAAATTGGGATAATTCCCACCACACAGGCTTAGTATAATGACTTAACTTGGCTAATATGAATCAATAAAGTTTAACTGCTTTATATTCACTATATTTGGTGGTATAAGCCAACTCATTTTCTTATAACCAGAATTTATTAAATTTTATTTTTATCTGGCAATTATAAATGATTTATCCAAAGTATAAGTTTTAGAATGATTTTTTTTCCCAAATTTGACATGAGATGTTTTATTCTGTATATTAAATAATTTTCTTGGCCTTGGTTTCTCTGAAAAAAATATGATACTGTATAGCAGACTTCCTTAAAGATATATGAACTCTTCTGTTTCAAAATTTTGCAAATGGAGGTTTTAATCACCTTGATGTTTATTTCACAAAACACCATGATGTTTTGCCATTTTGATAGAATCTTGCTAATTGTAAATGTTGAACTCTGAGTGGCAAGATCTCTAAATGCCTTAGTAACACATATAAATCAAATGGTAGGAGAAGAAATGCCACAAAAATTCAGAGTCCAGTGGTTTCCTGTGAGCATTTACTTCAAGTAAGCAGTGTTAAAGCAAACTAAATATGGCCTGAGAAGGACTCTGTACTTCTATATTTGAGCCCTTGTGGATGAACTGTAACCTAGTTTAATAGTCAGACAAAATTGAAAACCTAACTTAATAGTATGCATCCGTAACAATAGCTGAGTGCTGACCAATCCCAGGGGCCATACTTTGACCACTCATAGACTACTGAGTTTTAAAACTGCCTTCAAATAAGGCAAATGCGGAGCTGTAACCAATCTCACTGTTTCTGTACCTCACTTCCTATTCCTGTACATCAATTTACCTTTGTTGTCTATAAATTTGTTCTGACCACGAGGCACCCTTGGAGTCTCTGTGAATTTGCTGTGATTCCGGGGGCTGCTAGATGCACAAATCGTTCATTACGCAATTAAATTTCTTTAGATTTAATTCGGCTGAAGTTTTTCTTTTATCAGATGGCGTCAGAAGCGGGAACCGAAGTGGAGCTTCTAGCGACCCGCAGGAGTGCTGAGTGAACAGCAAGGAACCTGCAGGATCCACTTGTGTCCGCTGTCTCTCAGAGCGGCTGGGGATCATGGGTAAGCTCCCTTTTGGGTTTTGAAGCTCCACAGATTTGTGTTTTGAGCTCTCCAAGTTACTTTGAGCAAACTTCTGATCCAAACTGGGTTTGGAGTCACAACAGAAACTGGACTATGTCTAAGAACGGATTTGATCTGGGAATTAACTGGCTTGGATCCAGTTAGAGGCCTCTTGCATCTCACTGGGTCTGAAAGGAACTGGTAATAAGCAGTAATATTGCAGGGGTTATAAAATTTGGATTTGAAAATTCACAGGGATTTTTGTGTTCTACCCATTTGTTTCACTTTTCTAGCGTGCTTAGTTGGGGAAAAATCATTGGCTAAGTTAATCAAGAGAACCTGAGAGCAAAGCCAGTGTTTTAGGTAAAAATGAAATCTTTAATTTCTGGAAAACTGAGAAATTTCTCAGTTTTCTGGAATTTATAGAAACTGAGTATAACCTTAAAACTTTTGGCTTATACTTTAGGCCTGGGAGGCAGAGAAGTCTTACAGAAACAGCAAAATCTTACTAAAGATAAAGTGGAACATTCCTAATGAACAACAATGCATTGAAGTACATTTAAAAATGAGTGCTCTCACCGGACGCGGTGGCTCAAGCCTGTAATCCCAGCACTTTGGGAGTCCGAGGCGGGTGGATCACGAAGTCAGGAGTTTGAGACCAGACTGGCCAATATGGTGAAACCCCGTCTCTACTAAAAATACAACAATTAGCTGGGTATGGTGGTGCATGCATGTAGTCCCAGCTACTCCAGAGGCTGCAGCAGGAGAATCTCTTGAACCCGGGAGGCAGAGGTTGCAGTCAGCCAAGATCATGCCACTGACTCCAGCCAGGACAACAGAGCAAAACTCTGTCTCTTCCACCCACTCCCTGTGCCAAAAAAAATGAGGGCTCTCAGTAAAGTCCGTTTTGGCTAAGAACGGGTTTAGCACTATGGGATGTCAACTGCTATTCTCTTTGGAATAATCTGCCTTGCACTCTTTGCTGACGACTATGGGTGACAGGATTAAGCACACAGGATCTTGGGACATGGGGAGCTTTTTCCTCTCTCAAAAGTGGAAACGAGAGCTAATGAGACTTCTGGAAAAAAAAATTCCTTCACAACAGCAGCCACAATTTCACTGTCGCTGCAGTGGATGGGTATTTCTCTGGCCTCCCTGAACATTTTGCCTTTCCCACCCTGCCACAGGCAATGCTTTTCTCAAAAATTCAAACATTATAAAATTAAAAAATTAAAAAATGTAAATTTTTGCCTAGGTTGGAGAATTAAAAGATTGTCTTAAATTAAATTAAGCTAAAGGTTTGAACAAGTTGTTGAAAGTTTATGGAAATTAATTACAAGAGATTCTATTTGTGAACATATTGGCTAAAGTTAAAATGGCATTATTCAGTTTTTCTTTCCCATAAATTAAACATTGGAATAGAAGCACAACAGAGTTTTTTTAGAACATTGCTGTGCTCTGAGGAAAACAAAATGTGAAGGGGTTATAAAAGGTTTATAAAAATCTTACCTTATGGTCAAAATAATTAAAACTGAATAGATTTATAAAACAATATTAAAAACTGACTTTAACATTAAAAATACAGTAATGGAAACATAAAATTTGGTTTTCTCTTTTAAAAGGGATTTTTATATAATATTAAAAGATAATGAAATGTTTTTGTTTACCTTCTAAGTAAACTACAAAAGAAAAAAGGTGGGAGAAAGAAAGAAAGGAGACACTGTCAGTTGTGCTCATGCTGTCTTCATTGTCTTGTTTGGGAAGCTGAGTCTCCTCTGTATCAGAATAACGCTTCATCCTTTAAAACATTTTTGAGTTATTATTTTGGCTAAATGAATGACTTATGTAACCTAAGATTCTATTTTGTCATATCCAATGTTTTAAACCTTTGATACGGAACAAACCTTTCAAAATCAAGCTCTAGGTTATCATGCTAAATCAGTCAATACGAAAATTGTTTAAATATACAATTTAATTGAACTCCATGGTCTAAATCAGATTATGATAACCCATTAGTTATCAGTGCTATGCACCTAAATTGGAGAAACAACTGGTATTCAAGAGGACATGAGTCCAGTGTTAAGCATGGACTCGTGAAGAACCAGGACATCCACTTTGTCCTTCCTGAGTCCTTAAAGCTTTTGTTGTTAAAGGTTCTACATTTCATGACTCATCATGGAAAAGATAAAATAATCTAAATTGAATATATTGATGTGGTGACTTATAAATTGCAGAAATAGTTTAAAACCAATGTTTGGTTCCATATTCCTGGGAAGACAAGCAAAGCTTCAGATACAATTGGCTACCTGATGGACCATTTAAACATTTATAAAGGGATTTCATTCAATTGTCATTTTTAATGCATGTGTTCTGGTTGTATAAAAGCTTGTCCATGCAAAGGGGCTGATGTTATTCTACCAGTAGATTATTATGCTGCAGTGTATTTTGACTAGGTAAAGAAAGCTTTTTATGGTTCACTGAGGACAGTTCCTTCACAGTCTAGAGCCCGAAGACTGGGTCTTCTGAGAACATCTGAGGAAGACCGTCCTTGCCATCCACACTACAGGAAAACTTTGGCACCTTGAATCTTGGGTTTATAATCTCACAACTGAGAAGGTTCCTTCCACACTCCTGGAACTGTACACCCATTGGAACCCTTAAGGTAAAATTAACCAGGAAAGTTTCTCCCTAGAAGAAGATGGCGTCTTTGATGTGAACAGCTCTTCCCAAGATCATGGATCAAAACTTCTACTGCCATAAGACTCTTGTCTTTGAATGTTTTTTCCTTGTTTATGTCTCTATGAACAATACAAGTGAAAAGGGGTTCCATTTTGTGCAATTATAGTGTGTACTTTTATTTGTGAAGGATTTTTCCAGCCAGTCTTATACATGAATAAACTTATATTTTAATAGATAAAAGATGAAGGCCCAATGTAGGCAAGAAACTTTAGTGGTGCATACGTTACCTCATAATCAGTCAAAACTCCTCTTAACCCATATCATGAATTAAACAGAACATTATCAGGAGGCCTTCAATCTTCTAGAAGGACATCATTTATTAAGTCCTTTTTCCATGGTTTAGAATAAAAAAGACCATAATCAGAAATGTCTCCCTCATAATAGGCTCAATAGCAAATTCCACTTTAAAGGATATTGTTATACAACAAACTTTAATTTGTCTTGTGAAAGTTATGCTAAATAATAGATTGGCTAAACAGAAAAGCACATGTGCAGCTGCTGACACTTGTGGTCTGTGGAGAAATACACCAAATGTAAATTATAAAAATTCAGTTGTAAGGGATTAATGAAAGACCACTTAGTCAAGTGAGTAGACTTTGCACCTAGCTCATTCTTTAATCTATTTAATTTAAGTTGTTTTGTTTTATGGGGACCCTTGGTAAGAAGCATCCTCCAAACTCTTTGTGTTATCCTCCCGATATTCATAGTAATAGTTTCCCTGATGCACTGTATTCTCTCAAAGGTTTTAAATGTTTGCATGCAGCCATCTCTAAAATGTCAAGTGATTTGTCTTCAGCTAGAATGACAAAAGCTGAAAGAAATGTGCTACAATGAGGATACCATAACTTATGAGTGACATGCTGAGACTAGAAACCCAAAATGATGGTAACTGAGAGTGGCGCTAAGGCCCTAAGCTTTGGTCACACTTTCATCTAAGTGAGAACCTGAGCAAAAGGGGAATTTTTTTTTAAACAAAATTATGGGAGGCCATTATTTTGGACTAAGCTCATGCGCTAGGCCCTAGCAAACCAAACCAAACGAAAAGGGAGTCACTTGTGCTAAATGTGACATAATCAAACTAAGGCTTCAAGGAAACACATAGATCCTAGAACAAAACAGGTTTTGTTTTTCTCCTGTAAATAAGATGTTCCAGCACAAGGAGGTACCCTCTACTCAGTCCTTATTCTCTCCTTACAAACCTCACTGTTTCCCAGTGGGTTTCAAAACTATATAAGTACATTTATGACAGTGATAGTAACATCAATGACTAAGGTTTTGATCAATCTCTCAAAATTGAGGGAATGAACAAAAAGGGGGAATTGTTAAAAAAAAAAAAAGAACTAAATATGGCCTGAGAAGGACTCCATACTTCTATATTTGAGTCCTTGTAGATGAATTGTAACCTAGCTGGTCAGACAAAATTGAAAACCTAACTTAATAGTATGCACCCATAATAATAGCTGAGTGTTGGCCAATCCCAGCGGCCATACTTCAACCACTCAAACACTGCTGAATGTTCAGACTGTGTTTAAATAAGGCAAATGCCGAGCTGTAACCAATCTCACTGTTTCTGTACCTCACTTTCAATTCCTATATGTCACTTTAACTTTTTTGTCTATAAATTTATTCTGACCATGAGGCACCCCTGGAGGCTCTGTGAATCTGCTGTGATTCTGGGGGGCTGCCTGACTTGGGAATTGTTCATTGCTGAGTTAAACTCCTTTAAATTTAATTTGGCTGAAGTTTTTCTTTTATCTGTGGTAGTTTTTGCTCAGCTCCTCCAAGTTAGAAAACATATTGCTGTGCCACAAGTTTACTCCAACTCAGAAGTAAGTGTAGCACTTTTTGGAATTATTTAGGGTTACCGTAAACAATATACTATGCTGGGGTCTAGAGCTTTAAGCCATTTACTGGATATTCCAGAAGACTACCTCTTTTGCCTCAGTCCCAGAGGAAGAGTGGATTTGGAAAGTGATCCAATGATGTTGGAGATATCTGTGCTGGGAAGTAATGATACTTGGTCTCTGGAAAGACCAAATCAGCATCACAGCACAGACATTGAAGCAAAGCCAGACATTCTGATGAATACATGAAATAGTTTTCTGTCTGAAACAAAGTACCAGATGAAGGGACACGAAGTGAACATTAAGCATCAGCTGTCTGTTCTGTACTTGATATTATAAGATTCACCAACTTCTAAGTTTGGGCAGGCACAACAGCAATGCATTGCAAATGGAAATTATTCATATACAACCTGGTTAAATCAGGTTGAGATGGCATTAACAAATTATATAAACAGCGAGTTCACAGTTTTTATCACCTATTCCTGCTGCATAGACCCTTTTCTGTCAATATGTGCTATTATTGCATGGGCTAGAGGTTCCAGCTGAGGAGTTTCCAAGTAAGATTTGTACCCAGTACAAATAAGGGTTACTACATCATGAAGAAAATAATCAGATATAAAGTTGTGCCACTTTATATTCCCACTAGGAGGTGGCCTTGAAGGATGATGGTGAAAGCAAATTGTCCCAGTTGGTAGAATATTTGGCCTTCCACTTCGTATGGAGAAAAGGTGGCCTGAAGAAATGGATATATTCTGATTCATAAGCAGTAAGAAATAATATTGGCCAGTTGGTTAGAGGACTGGGAGTAACACATTCGAAAGAACGTGGTATCCTTGGAAAGGAGATTTTAGATAATTTTGTAGAAGTGGGCACAAGACATTAGTTTCCTTTTTAACTCCAAAGGATTAGCTCTAGCAGAGGAGGTTTGTAACAATGAAGACTGGATAAACTGTCCTGTAGATGGCAGTCATCCTTTCTCCTCTCTTGCAACCTCAGGGCTTTGACATCATGTATGCAATGGCACTGTGAGCAGAGCAAACACTATCAGGAATGAGCCTATACATATATTCAACAAAAATTTACACTATTGCTTCAGAAGAAAATAATACATTTTATAGCAATGAAAGTTTGATGTGATCATGCTATATAATGAATGGTCTCAACATGTACTCATCACTGACAATCATTTTGCTTATAGAATATGGACCCCTTCCTTATACCTTATACAAAAATCAACTCAAGATGGATTAAAAACAAATGACACTTCTCAAAAAAACAGACACTTCTCAAAAAAAGACATGTATGTGGCCAACGAACATATGAAAAAAAGCTAAACATCACTGATTATTAGAGAAATGCAAATCAAAACCACAATGAGATACCATCTCACACCAGTCAGAATAGCGATTATTAAAAAGTCAAGAAACAACAGATGCTGGTGAGGCTGTGGAGAAATAGGAACGCTTTTACACTGTTGGTGGGAATGTAAATTAGCTCAACCATTGTGAAAGACAGTGTGGCGATTCCTCAAGGATCTAGAACCAGAAATACCATTTGACCCAGCAATCCCATTACTAGGTATATACCCAAAGGAATATATATCATTCTACTATAAAGGCACACGTACATGTATATTTACTGCAGCTCTATTTGCAATAGCAAAGACATGGAACCAACCCAAATGCCCATCAATGGTAGACTGGATAAAAACATGTGGTACATATACACCATGGTATACTATGTAGCCATTAAAAAGGAATGAGATCATGTCCTTTGCAGGCACATGGGTGAAGCTGGAAGCCATCATCCTCAGCAAACTAACAAGGAACAGAAAACCGAACACTTCATGTTCTCACTCATAGGTGGGAGTTGAACAACGAGAACACATGGACACAGAGAGGGGAACATCACACACTGGGGCTTGTCATGGAGTAGGGGGCAAGGTACGAAGAGCACCAGGACAAATAGCTAATGCATCAGTTCAGCAAATGTGCTGGCTGAATGTGAGGGTAACATGGGAGGGATGATGCTTGAATGATCGTGTAAAAACATTCAGTCAAATCAATAGAGATATTGTAAAATGAAGGATAATCTAACTTGTAAGGGATATTCAAACCAAAATCTTTCAGCCAAGCATCTCATCATTTCCCCCCCAGTTCAGTCATGGAAGAAAACCTTGCCCAGTATTTGTAATATTATATGCGATAATAATAATAGCACATGTCTCTCAAGATAACCTAAAGTTCTCGATATTGTAGTGAAATAAGATAAAGTGATAATTTCAAGGTGCTTTCTTCTTTGTTTCTATGTAGTATTGAAGCATCTCATGGTTAAAGAGAGTAGATTATTCTTATCTCTCTTTTACAGTTCAAAAATGAAACAAACATCTATAAAATGCCTATCATTTGTAAGCCAAAGCAATAAAAAGACATATTTTCAAAGAAAATAAACTTCAGAGGACAAAGGCTTCTAAATATACCAGCACTGTACAAACCTTGATTCAAAATGTCCTGACTGTGTATGTAGTATTTCTTTTAGTACCAACAAATTTTACTATTGATTACTAGAACACATTTTTTCAATAATTTTTTTCATAGCATTTTTTACCTCTTGATTCCTCAAGCTGTAGATCAATGGGTTTAGCATGGGAATCACCACTGCATAGAATACTGAGGCAAATTTGTCTTTATCTAGTGAGTGGCTTGACTTAGGCTGTAGGTACATAAAACTGAGGGTCCCATAATATATGGAAATAGAAAACATGTGAGAAGCACAGGTAGAAAAGGCTTTCTGTCTTCCTACAGCAGAGTGGATCCTTAGGATAGCAAAGACGATGAATACATAGGAGATGAGAACAATGAGAAGAGAACAAAAAACATTGAACCCAGCAATGATGAACAACATCAATTCCTTGACTTCTGTATTAGAACAAGCCAGAGCAATCAGAGGAACATCATCACAGTAGAACTGGTTGACCACATTAGAGTCACAAAAGGACATATGGAATGTGGCCACTGCTTGTATGAGTCCCACGGTGAATCCATAAATATATAAGCCAGTGACCATTTGAATGCAGAGTCTCCTAGGCATGAGAACTACATAGAGTAAAGGGTTGCAGATGGCAACATACCGATCATATGCCATGACAGACAGCAACAATAATTCGCAGACTGAAAATGTAATGAAGCAACACACTTGAGTGGCACATGCATAAAATGACATGCTTTTAATTTCATGCAAAGAGTGGACAAGAGTGTTTGGAGTGATAGCAGAGGTACCATAAAAATCCACAAAAGCCAGATGGCTGAGGAAAAAATACATAGGTGTGTGAAGCTGAGGACTGATTTGGATTAGCACAATCAAACCAAGATTACACATCACAGTAACTAAGTAAATCAGTAGGAATACACCAAAGAAAATGACCTGAAGTTCCTGATTATCTGTGAGCCCTAGGAGGATGAACTCAGTCACTGATGAATGATTGCCTTTTGCCATGTAATAGATACAAGACTCTTCTAAAATGAACTCCAGAGCACACCTTCTGAATAATCTTGACTCTGTAAGAAATGACCAATTAAATGTGAGAAGATAGTCATGATTTACCAGGGTATTATATTAAGTTTAATTAAACTAAAGTTTTGATAAGTACTGTGAATTATATATAAATTTGCCTTATGCTTTCCAAGTAAAATAATTTGGTTCAGGCAGAAATTCCAAGATAGAAAATTCATTAAAGAGTTGTAAAAGAAAAAAGTATTTTAAGTAAAATACTGTAGTCAATACAACAGCAAAATCTATGTTGTACTTTTCTGGAAAAATCAAAAAATAAAAACACATTGTAATGCTAAGAATGTGAGTAACATTGACAATATATGTAAAATTATTTCTTAAATTGTAAGTTTATTTTATGAAATTATACACAGATATATTAGTTCAAAAGGATATCACAAATTAACAAAATTAAATGAGGAAAAATACCATAAAAAGTCAAAATCAAAATATTAACACTATTTATCATCTTGGGCATCCAAGTTGGAGTAATTTCAAAACTTTCTTCTTTTTGCTTATCTCTTTTTTTTCCTTTATAGACATTTCATATTGATATTAAAGAATAACAGGATTTTGAATACCCTGACTTTGACTTTTTGGAAGAGTACACACCAGTGAACAATTTTACAGAGTATGAAAGAGCTTTAGCTGACGGAAAACCTTATTTAACTTCTATGTTTAGATATCTAAGTGGTCCAAAGTATATAGCATTTGGGCAGTGTTTTGAAGAACTAAATTCTACAGACCATTTTCTCAAACCCAAACTGGGCTCTGAATGCTTGAAAGCTGGTGGAGTTAAATTGCTCCCTGCATTTCTTAAGCAGAGCAGGGGATAAGTTAACTTGATTCTTTTTTATAATTATATTGTCTCTTGTTGCTTTACATGTACCTTGCAGATCTTCAAGGAAGGTAAAAAAATAAATAAAATATAAAAACCACCCCTTCCCATAACCTTTGTCATCTCCTTAGAAATTTTATCTTGGTTACTCTCTTCTCTTTTCTGTCACTTTCACTTCTCAGCCAAACATCTTAGAGCAGGCCTCTACTTTTTCAATCGTATTCATAATTTAATCAAATGTAATTTGCCTTCCTTTCCCATTAAACCAAAAAATCTCACCAACTTCACTATTGACCTCATAATCCCCAATTCCAATTCAGCCTATTTTTCTTTGGCAGAGTAGTAGCACTGGACTCTGTTAAGACGCCTTAAGTTTCCCAAACAAAGCGGTCTCAGGGTTGATTGTTTACTTTGATTCTGTACCTTGGAAGCTCTGCTTCCATTATATACGCTTTAGGTGACATATACTTCAGGTTCTAAGCCCCAGGGCTCTCTTCTTTACACCTTCTTGTTCAATGATTTTATCCAATCCTATGTCTCCAGTAAGCATCTATATTCTGGCTATGCACACATATATATTTCTAATTCACATTTATTTTCTCTATTGGTATCTCTGCGTGTTAAATCTAATATTCAAAACCTGGAGTATATACTTTCTCTAAGTGAATAGGGACATTATTCACTCAGTGTTTCAAACCAGGGACAATTATCTTTTACTATGCATTCCTGTTCCTTATGCCAATATTTAATTTGTCCCCAATTACTAACAATTTTGTATCTGACATACTTTTCCAATCTGTTAACTTACATTCCTCTCTTGATGCAACTTTTGTTTTCTTTATTGTAACTGGCAACTGACTCATATTCTTGCCCCCAGTCTTTCCTACTTCTCTCTCTTCCTTACATTGCAGCTTAAATAAACTTTTTACAGATACAAACTTTATTTCAATATTCTCCTGGTTAAATCTCTTAACGTCTTCTCCATTGCCCTTAAGATAAAGTCCTAGTGTTTTTCTTTGTTTGTTTTTTTTAAACATGGCTGACATAGCTCTTGAAAACCTAGGCCCTGTGTCTCAGACCAGGCTCATCTTTTGCAGCATTCTCCATGTGGTCTTCATGTTCCAGATATGATCAACTATTGCAGTTATTCAAATGTAATCTACATATTTATATAGTTTCCTTCTGTGCCCAGAACTCTTTTCCTCTGCTATTTTTACCTGATTTTTCTTCTAGTTAACTTTAAATTTTTCTGTTGAATAATTTCCTCCTGGAGGCTTTCCTGACCTTCCAGGCCAAAATTAGTGCTTCTTTGGATCCACTGATTGCTTTACGATAGCACTTGCCACACTATATTGCAATCAACTGTTAACACATGTCTGTAACACACCCTAAACTTGAAACTCTTCTTTTTAAGCAAGTTTTAATTCTTAAATTATTTTATATCCATTTTAATTACTTACCTCTAGTAGTATTTAATATAAATAGATCATCAATAATTTCCCGTTAAATGATTAACTGAATAGAAGTAATAGTCATATAAGTTTAATGCCTTTCCCACAGTTTGAGTTTTTTGTTTTTTCTACTACCCAGTATCTTTCTCTATTCAAAATGCTGTCTTTCAGTTCAACAACAAACCTCCAAATAGTACACTGCACCTGAAAGCAATGTTTGTGAAGCCAGTAACATTTAAAATTACCTAGAGGTGAGACAGCTTTGTAATTTTTTTTTTTTTTTTTTTTTGGTGGTCCCTCTGGAAACTTCCTGTTGTTACTTTTGTTAAACAAACATTGCAAAACAAAATAATGATTATACAATAACAGGCAATTATTTGATGTTTAGTGTTTGGGGACAAAGCTATTTTCCTTGAAATGGTAGATCACTCTTTCAACTATTAGTCAATAAATGAGTAGGGAGTAGAGGAATATTTTAATGATTTCTTTTGGGAAAGCAATTTGATTAATGGCTATATCTGCTTTCATTATTTGCTACATTTGCTTTAATTTTGCTGTATTGGCTTTTGATCGCAATTATGAATTTATTTAAAATAAATGTTGAACTTGTGGGCCTCATATTTAGCAGCAGATTTTATAAAGTTTTAGATGAAAAATAACTTTTCCAGTTAATAACACTCAAATCTGCCTTCTGAGATTAATATCACATGTTATAATTGGCATTGTAGTTCAACAGTAAGGATTAATTATTTTAAAAAAATTTGTTGTCCTCCCTAGGAGAGAAATGCATGCAAATGATAGGTTAATTGACACCTAGCTGTTCTCATTCCGTGGAAAGAGATGAACTCCTTCAGCCAGGAGAATGTTTGGCAGTAATATCTGATTGAAGCTTGTTCTATAAATTTTTGAGATGGCTCTTTGAAGTCTATATTGAAAGATGCCTGACATTATATGCAACAGATATGCTAGAAATACTTTCACATAATAATGAAGACACAGGAAGAAAATTGAGGAATGTAGGAGTATGATGATTAATTTATTATGTAGAAATAAAAACTCTCTGCCTGTCTATATTTTTAGGAAGTCACAGAAGACAGTTCCATTGCTTGGGCAATAAGGAATGCACTAGTGTAGAGGAAACTGGTATGTTTTTTAGAGGCTCAATTGTGGCCGTGCTCTTCGGCTTGTATGAATGGAGTGGATCTACAGGCCTGTGCTCCCTAATACCAGTAGGGATGTTGTTATTCCGGAATGAGAGTAACAAGGTGGATGCAATACTGGTATTGGGTTACAATACTTGATTAGGCTGCAACTGAGATACTTTAACCTGGTTTCTATGGTAATGGGTTATGGATCGTGTTGTTCTTGGGTTTAGATGGATGGGCAGCTGATGTTGTCTAATAATTGTATATAATTCTATAGTTGTACAGGACATATAAAGCATAGTATTTTAAAATATTGGTCCATCTGTGTATTTAGACAAAATATGGAGCTGGTGAGAAAAAAACTAATAACAGCAGTCACAATGAACAATTCTTTTCCTTAAGATTTTTTTTGGGCCGGGCACGGTGGCTCACGCTTGTAATCCCAGCACTTTGGGAGGCCGAGGTGAGCGGATCACGAGGTCAGGAGATCGAGACCACGGTGAAACCCTGCCTCTGCTAAAAATACAAAAAAATTTGCCGGGCGTGGTGGCGGGCGCCTGTAGTCCCAGCTACTCGGAGAGGCTGAGGCAGGAGAATGACGTGAACCCGGGAGGCAGAGCTTGCGGTGAGCCGAGATCGCGCCAGCACACCAGCGCGTGGGACAAAGAGGGGAGACCCGGTCTAAAAAAAAAAAAAAAAAAGATTTTTTTGAAATTAAGTCCGATTGTAGATTTTTAAAAAATCTCTTTTATTGAAATGAGAACTGAATTTCCTTGAAGCAGGTTCCTTGAACCATTCTAAAATACAGCACTTTAATATAATAGCTCCTTTTCAGATCCTTTCCAAAGGAATATACCCAATGCTTTTTATATGAACATGTGAGAATATCAGAGACTTAATATGTCATAATTGGGAAAGATGCTCTAGCTCATTTGTCAGGCACAGTAGATCAATTAGTTGCATTAACAGCTCCAGTTAAAGGCCTCTCTGTAATCATGCTCTTTTTCTATAAATGTGTAGTACTTCTGTCTTCTGTCTCTGGCCTCAGTCATGTGACTTGTTTTAGCTAATGTTTTGATAACAAGACTTGACACAAATGTAGGCTTGAGAAAGGTGTAGTGTATTTCAACTTCCTGTCTTGATCTTCCGCCTTTGCCCTGACCACAGATTCATGCTAAGCTGTTGGCAGATGAGAAGTCATGTGGTGCTAAACCAGTTTTCACAGGTGGGGACATCTTAGATCAGCTTGTTTCCAGGCAACACATTAGCTGAGGATGAATTCGTGAGTGGATGCAGACAAGATTAGCCAAGCATGGCCCAGAGCAGAAACTGTCCTATGACACATGGTAAATAACGCATTGTATTTGTTTAAGCCACTCTGTTTTGGATTTTTAAATTCATCATTTTTGTTTCAATAGAAAACATTTTATTACGTAATTCCAGTTGTGAATGGACACAGAGAAGATATGGAAACTCCTAAACAGTCACAAGCTGCAGTGGAAGCTTCCCTGCTACTTGGGATGGGAGCTTTCTCAGGGATTTTTATACATGCAGTTTCCTGGGGGCATTTGCATCACTGTTTAGGGCTAAGGTCTTCATTATCTGTTCTACTCACCTTCGAGCTATAGCTTTCCTAGCCCTGTCTTCAGTCTTTCCCTAATCTTTATTTCCTGAGATGTTCCAACATTCATATTAGCCCTTATTCTTATAACAAGCCCTTTCTCTGTTTCTGTACAGAACCAACTGTGGCACAGGAGTGAAGGAGAAAACAGGTATCTGAGGAAGAGAACACCAGGCCAAAAGACGGCCTATGCAAAGATGCTATGGAAAGCATACAGCAGCTGTTGTAAGGGCAAGGAGGTGGGGACAGAGAAAGGCATAAAGGTTAAGATGACAAGGTCTGAGATTTAGCATGAGGTCAGGTAATTCAGAGTTCTGTGGCTCCTTGCAAGTCCTTTGGCTTTTGCTTTGAATAAAATGGATTTGCAGAATAAAAGTTTGTTTTCTTTTTTTTTTTCACTTTTGACTTAATTTTATTTTTAATTACTTAAACTTGTAATGTTTTTCAAATCAAAACAACATAGTAATATTTTTTTAAGGGTTGACTTCTGTCCCTATCTGCATTTGTTCCATTTTCTTTCAATCATTCTTTTTCATTTTAACTTATCCTCCCATTATTTTTGTCTTTTTTTTTTTTTTTTTGAGAGAGGGTCTTGCTCTGTCTTCCCTAGGCTGGAGTATGGTGGCAAGATCTCGGATCACTGCAGCCTCTGCCTTCTGGTTTCAAATGATTCTCCTGTCTCAGATTCCCAAGTAGCTGAGATTACAGGTGTGCACCACCACACCCAGCTAATTTTGTATTTTTAGTAGAGATGGGGTTTCACCATGCTGGCCAGGCTGATCTCGAACTCCTGAACTCAAGTGATCCACCCCCCCTTGGTCTCCCAAAGTGCTGGGATTACAGGCATGAGCCTGCAATTTTTAATCAAATATAAGAAGCTACACATATGCATTCTATATTCTTCCTTTTTTCTTGCACAATGTAATGTGTAGTATTAATTCTTTTCTACGTTTTTGTCTTGTCAATATTATATTCTGATAATTATTCTATATCATACCTAGAAACCTTTCCTCATGCATGGAAGTGCTATCTCTATTCATGGATATCCGCGTGCAAATCTGTTGCTAATTTAAATAATATCCCAGTAAACTACCTTGTGCACATGCATTAGCTTGTATTAGTATTTGTGTTAGTATTCCTTTGAATACTTGAATTCCTTTCTTAGAAGTATGATTGTTGGGTACCTGCAACTTTGCTAGATATTGCCTGAATAATTTTCCACAGAAGTTTGTTTTTTTGTTTTCTTTTTTGTTTTTGTTTGTTTGTTTTTTGAGCCGGAGTCTCACTCTTCCGCCCAGGCTGGAGTGCGATCTCGGCTCACTGCAACCTCCATCTCCTGGGTTCACGCCATTCTCCTGCCTCAGCCTCCCGAGTAGCTGGGACTACAGGCACCTGCCACCATCAGCAGCAGATGAGTTTTCTTATTTACTTTCAGTCTAGTCAAATTTTTGCATTTTGAAATCCTCACAAATGAAAAATGGTATCTCTTGGTATTTTATTTTTCAGTTGAAAGGACTCTTAGCTCGATGCTATTCCTCCTTTCTTGTACCTATAAAGTTGATTTTTTGACATCAGGATTTCTACAACAAAATTATAACACTTTTTTGGCAGAATGAAAATTCTAATAATTTTTGGTTAGATCAATCAGTGAGGGGAAAACTCATGGAAATCATTACATTAACTCGCACTTTAAAGATAGGGAAACTGTCTCTCTGATAAGGCTCAGAGGATTTAGATGACGTAAGTAGGTTTTGGGAGCCAAACTCGGATTTCTTCAGAATATTGGCAGGGAAAATTCTGGAAGTTCTATGCTTTCAAGAATGTTAACAAAATGAGTGTTAAACAAATTGAAAGAGATTTTTGTCAGTTCCTTTTTTAATTAATTATTTATTTATTTGTTTATTTTGAGACAGAGTCTCTCTCTGTCTCCCAGGCTGGAGTGCAGTGGCCCGATCTCCGCTCACTGCAAGCTCCGCCTCCCGGGTTCACGCCATTCTCCTGCCTCAGCCTCCCCAGCAGCTGAGACTATAGGCGCCCGCCAACACGCCCCGCTAATTTTTTTGTATTTTTAGTAGAGACGGGGTTTCACCGTGTTCACCAGGATGGTCTCCATCTCCTGACCTCGGGATCCGCCTGCCTTGGCCTCCCAAAGAGCTGGGATTACCGCCCTGGCCAAGTTCCTTTTTTTATACCAATGGGAATTACATCGTCAAGCAAAGGGCTATCATGTAAAATTTCCTTTTTTTGTGGATTATTACTAAGGGCTTAATATTTCCTATAACACTTTTGAGAACATTTGCTCTGGGACTATGCAACACTGGTGACAGTGACACAGTAGAATCTGGCTGCATTTGAAATGGCGGTGCCTAGAAATTTGATAGCGGTGGTTGTGATTCATGCATTCTCTGTTAAGGCCGGGGTTCACGCCAGACAGAGTGAAAATGATTGAACTGATACAGAGGTGTATTTTTCTATGACAATCCTGTAAACTGCTCCACTTCCAAATGTGTAAACATTGAATTGAATACGAAAGAGCCAGATCTAGTCTCCCGACTCAGTGAAGAGTTGAATCCTTACAAAACACATTGGTATCTTTCAGAAACTTGAGTGTAATTTAATGGCTGGTCATAAAGTAATTAACAAAATTCTAGATATTTTAAGAACTTTGACAAAAGTGTGACAATGTTTTCTTAAAAGTATTGAGTATTGTTTTAACTTATTATAGGTGAAAAATAAAAACTTAGTTAACCAGCACTTATAAAACAAAGTCGATTTTGTTACACTAAACTTTATTGAAGATGAATAGATGGTATTATTTAACAATTTTCTTAAAAACAGATACTTATATGTATTTCTTATAAATAAAATCTTTTTTTAAGTTACAATGAATTTGGAATTGGTCCAACAAAACAACTATATTAAAAGATATTGTTCAATTAAAACATTAAATTAAAATTAAATGATGACTTATTTTTAATTTTTAATTTTTTTAAAATTACAATAGCTTTAGGAGTAAAAGAGGATTTGGTTTCATCGATGAACTGTATAGTGATGATGCCTAAAATTTTAGGTCACTCATGTAGTGTACATTGTATTCAATATGTAGTTTTTTATGGCTCAATCCACCCACCCACCCTTTTTCTGAGTCTCTAATGTCCATTTTATACTACTCTGTATGTGTTTGTATACCCATAGCTTAGTTTCCACTTACAAGTGAAAATATGCAGCATTTGGTTTTTCATTTTGGAGTTACTTAACTTCGAATAATGATCTCAGTTCCATCCAAGTTGCTGCAAAATAAATTATTTCGTCATTTTTCCATGGCTGAGTAGTGTTCTGTGGTGTTTGTATACCACATTTTCTTTATCCACTCATGGTTGATGGGCACCTAGATTAGTTCCATATCTTTGCAATTGTAAATTGTGCTGCAATAAACATATACATGCAGGTAGCCTTTTGATATAAGGACTTTTCCTTTGGGTAGACACCCAGTAGTGAGATTGCTGGATCAAATGGTAGATCTGCTTTTAGTTCTTTGAGTAATCTCCATACTGTTTCTCATAGAGGTTGTGCTAACTTACTTTCCCACCAGCAGTGTATATGCATTCCCTTTTTACCACATCAATGCCATCATCTATTGTTTTTTTAATAGATGTCCATTTTAATAATGGCCATTCTGGTTGGGGTAAGGTGGTATCTCATTGTGGTTTTAATTTGCATTTCCCTGATGATTAGTGACGTTGAACGTTTTTAAAATATATTCGTGGACCATTTGTTTATCTTCTTTAGAAAAATGTTTATTTATGTAATTTATCCACTTTTATTTATTTGTTTATTATTTGTTTTTTCTTTTTGATTTGTTTGAGTTCCTTTTAGATTCTGGGTATTAGTCCTTTGATGGATGCATGGTCCGCAAATATTTTCTTCCATTCTATGGGTTGTTTACTCTAATGATTATTTCTGTTGCTGTGCGGAAGCTTTTTAGTTTAATTAGGTCCCATTTCTTTTTGTTTTGTTTGCATTTGCTTTTGGTGTCTTAGACATAAATTCTTTGCCAAGGCCAATGTCCTGGAGAGTTTCTCCCAGGGTTTCTTATAAAATTTTTATAGCTTCATGTTTTACATTTAACTCTTTAATCCATCTTGAGTTGATTTTTGTATATAATGAGAAATAGGGATCCAGCTTCACTCTTCTACAATTTTCCCAGCACCATTTATTAAACAGGGTTTTGCTTTTATTTGAGCTTTTATTTTGGCATAAATTTAGAATTACAGAAAAGATGCTAACATTTTGCAAAGAATTATTTTGCACCATTCACCCAGCTTCTCCAGATGTTAACATTTTACCATATTTTTTCTGAGCTTTTTGATAATAAGTTAAAGACATGACGCCTCTTTACCTTTACATACTTGTTATATTTACTAAAAGCAAGAATGTTCTCTTAAATGACCATGCTACTATTATAAAAATCAGCAAATTAACAATTATAAATACACCTCATCGATAGAATTGTTTTTGACACTAAGATACTTTTTGTTACATTTGTTAAAACTCAAATTGCTGTTTTATTATTTTTTAATTAGGCTTTGCACCAGTCTTTTTAAATTAGGTGTTAATGCCAGTGTCCCTGCCATGTCATCAGAACCAATAACTCTTTTTGGGTTCAACTAGTAGGTCGTGTGTGTGTGTGTGTGTGTATTTTATAGACAATGTTAATGACTCAAAGCTGCTTTAGTGGTATAAAATGGACTTAATTTTTAACAATTCAGGATTTATAAATTAAAAGTGTTCAAGTCAAAGTCTTCACTGGAAAAAAAGATTGATTCTTAAATGTTCCATGAAACAAAATTTAGCCTACTATTTGCGACTGAATAAATGTCATTTTCACTTCTCACAATAGGGAGACAGATTACTTTCACTATTTAAAATAACATTTCTCCACTTTGAATTGTGAAGAAGTAACCGGGAATGGGAGATAATATTTGCAATCTACATATTTGACAAGGGATCAATAAACAGAATATATAACGAGCACGGACAACTCATAGGAAAAATTAAAATCCACAAAAAATCCAAATGAAACTGGCAAAAGACCTGACTAGACATATCTCAAAAGAAGACATACAAATGACTAATAGGTATATGAAAAATGGCTTAATATCACTGGTAATCAAAGAAATGCAAATCAAAACTACAATGAGATATCACCTCATCCCAGTTAAAAATGGCTTTTATCCAAACGACAGCCAATAATAGATGCTGGCCAGGATATGATGAAAGGAGAACCCTCAAACACCGTTGGTGTGAATGTAAATTAAATTAGTGCAGTCACTGTAAAGAACAATCTCGAGGTTCCTCAAAAAACTAAAAGTAGAACTACTATATAATCCCGCAATCTCACTGCTGGATATATATCCAAAAGAAAGGAAATCAGTATATTGAAGAGATGTCTACACTTCCATGTTATTGCAGCACTATTCACAATAGCCATGATATGGAATCAACCTAAGTTTCCAACAGTGGATGAATGCATAGAGAAAATGTGGTACATACACACAACGGATTATTACTGATCCATAAAATTAATGAAATCTTGTCATTTGCAACAACATGAATGATATTATAAGTGAAATAAGTCAGACACAGAAAGATGAATATCACATGTTCTTACTCATTATATATATATATAAAACTCCTGGAGATAGAGTAGAATGATGGTTGCCAGAGCAGAGACTGGGAAGTGTATTGGGAGGAGAGTTGATAATGAGGAAATGGTTAATGAGTACAAAAATACAGTTAGATAGAAAGAATAAGATGTAGTGTTTTGTAGCAGAGTAGGGAAACTATAGCTTCCAATAATTTATTGTGTATTTCAAAATAACAAAGAGAATGGAATTAGAATGTTTCTAGCACAAAGAAATGATAAATACTTGAAGTTATGGATATCCCATTTGCCCTGATGTGATCATTACACAGTGTATACTTGTATTAAATATTATATGTACCCCATAAATGTGTAAAACTATTATGTATTCATAATAATTAAATATATACATTTAACAATTCAAATAATAAAATATGAAAATTAATGCATGTTCTGTATTGGTATCAACTTTGATAGTATAACATTAAAAAGCAGGTTACTAATGGTGTGCTGGTGCAAAAATACTTAAAGTCTGGCTTTATTTTGCCTCCCAATTCAAAGGGCTTTACAATTAGACCCAAGGTCATTTATCTTGTAGTAAGACATAGATTTTCCATAATTATATTCAAAGCATTTTTGACTTCGTGATTCCTCAGGCTATATATTAAAGGAATTTTCACAATAAAGAAAACAGAAGCTATTTTGTCTGTATCCAGAGAATTATTTGTGTTTGCTGCATATACATGAAGGTAATTATACCATAAAATATGATCATAGAAGTCAAGTGGGAGTCACAAGTAGAAAATGCCTTTTTTCTACTTTCAGCTGACTTAATTCTCAGAATGGCAGACAGTACTGATATGTAGGAGAGGAGGATGATAAGAAGGGAAAAAAGTGTATTGAAACCAGCAAGTGTGAACAATATCGGTTCTTTTACATCTTTGTAATGGTTTTTATGATAGGGTAGACATGCCTGGGGAACATCATCACAATAGAAATTATTTATTATATTTGAATCACAAAAAGACAAGTGGAATGTAAGAATTGCCTGTAGGAGTCTCACAGAAAAGCCATACAAATATGTACTTACCACCACTGGAATACAGACCCTTGTGTTCATGATGATACTATAGAGTAAAGGGTTGCAGATGGCCACATACCTGTCATATGTCATGGCTGAGAGCACATACACTTCACAAACCACAAACATGATAAAGCAATGCAACTGAGAGGCACAAGTAGGTAAGGTTATTCTTTTAGTTTCTTGGAGGAGGTTCACTAGGGTGTTAAGGGTGATAGAGGAGGTGTAGCAAAAATAAACAAAAGCTAGGTGGCTGAGAAAAAAATACATAGCTGTGTGAAGCTGAGGACTGATATGAATTAGCATAATTAACCCAAGGTTACCCATGACACTACTTAAATTGATCACTAGAAAGATCCCCCTAAAAAAGGGCTTGGAGCTCTGGATTGTCTGTGAGTCCCAAGAGGATAAATTCAGTAACTTCTGAATTATTGGTTTTGGCCATGAAATATGTGTAGAAGTATTTCATACCATTATCTTCAAAACATCCATCCTGGATAATCTTCCATTTCTTGGATTAAAGACTTGACTCACACTTATTTTATGGTGATCATACTAGAAAGATAACTCTCTCTTGTCCTATACGTCATCCTCCCTGCTTATTATCAGAAGGGATTTGCTCCAGTCAGATATTCCGACATGCTTAGTAGTCTGGAGGATTGTTAAAGAAGATAGAATATCTTGAATTAAAATGTGGAATGTTATATATACAATAAAAACCCTGTGTTACAGGAAAAGCAGGATAAATAACTTCGATGATAAAAGAAATGCTGACATATTTTAGAATACTACATTAAGGCAAAATACTAGATATTTCTACTTAACTTAGATTCAAGACAACCATGGCTTTGACTAAACACTATGCAGTATCCTAGCCCATGCAACAAAAACAGTGGTAAAAATATGATTATTTTTAAAGTATGTATTATACTATATTGGTATATATTCTAAAGTATATGTTACAGCTTATTGGTACCTGAAGCAATAAGCTCAGTGGAAAAATATTATTAGATTTGTTATGATTGTTGTGAAGCATTCAGTTACCAAGCTACATAATGAAAATGATACCATAATAAAAATGTAGCTTAAAGTGAAAGTGAAAATATAGTTTTCAAGATTCCATTTAAAATAATAAGGAAAAAGTAAAACCTAAATTTTAATTTACTATTAAACTTGGCAAAATATTGGCTTTATATATTCATACATATATAAATTAAGCACACATAACAATATGTTTCAGAAGTTAAGCATATTGTTTACGCTTAACTTAAATAAATTTATAGATTTACATTATTTTGTAATGAGGTGGCATTTGGGGAAGAAAAAATTATTTACAGGTTAATTCAAATTCATAAAGCATGAAAGGTAAACTGAAATTGATTTATTAAACTTGCAAGATAAGCAAGATATTTCTTAAAGTAATTAAGGGTTACTTTTTCTTACAAAAAGTAAAATACAAACTGTAGGATGCAAAGCAGGGTGGAGATCAATGGCATTCCAGTGGATGTTTATCAACTGGCTTTCAAATTTAAAAGAAAAAGGAAGATTTAATTTGTAACATCTGTTGATTTTGTGATTTCCATGCTGTAAATACTCCCTTCTTAGCTGATTTTAAGCTACTGACCTAGAGTCATGAACATGAGTTCAAAAGAGATTTGCAGATACAGTTCTTGGAAGCTGGTATGGGCTGTCTCCAGCACAGCACTGGTGGTAGTTATATAAACATAGGTTAATATTATAAATAAAATGATATAAAAATTAGTAAATGACAAATATTTTATGATTACACAATATGCTAAAAGCAGAACACAAAATCAATAATGAATCTCTAGCTGCTTCCCGTGTAATATATTTATTAATTACAAAGGGAAATAATTCTATTAAATATCAAAGGACTAGCTAACATAAGATTGATCAAATTAAAAGGATGAAAATATCCATGTTGGTAAAGGTGTGGGAAATGGATATCCTCATGAACATCCTGTAAAGATGTAATTTATCTTCAATTTTCTAGAAGGCAGCTTAACAGTAAGCATCAAAATTGTTCAAAATATTTCTGCCACTTGATACAATGATTTCAATGCTAAGTACATAAGAAAATAATAAAAATACGTGAGTACATATATTGTTTAATTTCGGTTACCAAAAGATGGAATTTGTCTAAATACGTCCTAATAGATATTTAATTACTGTAAATTCTTCATAAAATACTAAATGACCCTTTAAAAGTTGATATAGGTTTTCATTTATTGACATGAAAAGAAGGATTACGTATATAAATATATACGGGTGATATTGCATGTATGTTTACATATATATGTACCCAGAAATAATCAAATAAAATATGACAAAATGTTAACAGTAGTTATACCTATGTGGTGATATTGAGATTGGTCTTTTCTTTTTCTTTCCATTTCTTTCTTCCTTCCTGCCTTCCCATTCAATTTTAATGATTCTTTACATTTTATGTGATTCTCTATTTTTATAAACTTGACTTTAATTTTATATGCATATTTCCATGTTTCAATACCTTAGATGCTTATGCACTTTGACAACTTAATTTTTCACATTGGTGTTTCTGTAATTTGTGCTTATCTGGTGCCCGTAGGGATGCATGAATTTATTTGCTACTAAAGATTGTTTGCCCAATCAAAAATAAAAGTTAAAGAAAAGATTGTTTGCCAATTATTTGCCATTAAATAGAGATTCATACTTTCACAATTTTTGGAAATATTTTGTTGTGATATGTTCCACAAGTGGACTAATTTGTTAACGAGTTTGAAGCACTTGTCAAATGAAACGTGACTGTCCTCAAAAGGGACAAAACCAACTTAACAAAATCATCGGCAAAATTTAAGCAGAAATCATGACAAACCTTTTTCTCCTGTATTAATAGTTATGTAGCAAATCCTCAGTTTTAACCTGAAAATTTTAAGCTTTAACTGTGATTGGATAATTTTCCAAATGTTTAGCTTTTTAAAATTAGGTATAAAAAATGTAAAAATTACAATTAAAAAATCTTTCACTCAAACAAAAGTTTTTAGTCATCTTTTCTGATCTTTGTGACAATTGATTTAACAGCTGATGCATTTTTATCATCTTCATACTGCTTCATTATATGAATTTAATAGCTTATATTGTCTTCAACTCTTTTTATTTCTTATATTTCATACTTTCTTATAAGATCAGGAAACTAGAGTATACATAAATAGAATAAACTGTTGAGGACTGTCAACTCAGAAAATGTTAGATTTAGAACTCACATTCAGGCTTTTATTCCGCAAAATATCTATGCCTTTTAGTAGAATGGCTGATGAACAGAAAATGTACCAGCTTGCTAAGATAAGAGGATATGCTTTTTTTTTTTTTTTTTTTTTTGAGACAGAGTCTCTCTCTGTCACCAGGCTGGAGTGCAGTGGAGCAATCTCGGCTCACCGCAGCCTCCATCTCCCAGGTTCAAGCGATTCTCCTGCCCCAGCCTCCCAAGTAGCTGGGACTGCAGGCATGCACTACCACCCCCAGCTAATTGTTATATTTTTAGTAGAGACGGGGTTTCATCATGTTGGCCAGAATGGTCTCTATCTCGTGACCTTGTGATCCGCCCGCCTCGGCCTCCCAAAGTTCTGGGATTACAGGCGTGAGCCACTATGCCCAGCCAAGAGGTTATGCATTTAAGAACATTAATTATAACCTTTCAATATATAGATCACAGGCTTAACATCTTCTGCCAGAGCTTAATCCTATGTGAGACAATAGGAAGGCACTGAAATGTTCAAGTAATAGATACATGTGTTTACAGAAAAAATGAGGAAATAAGCTTTTGAGAACTGTGGGTCATACTACTCCTATATCTCTACAACTTCACAAATATATAAGTTCTTTACTTATAACAAACACATTAAATGAAATATTGATGACTTGGTTTTGATGTGCTCACTTTTTATATGGGCAAAAATAGGAAGGACAGTTTTGATGTAAATTGCAATCGTGTCAATTAAGTGTCCAACTTTTCCAAGCAGCCTAATAAATTTTATCTTGGTATTCCCAAACTTTTTTTTTCATCTCATACCAATAAGAAATATATTTTATATAACACATATATATATAACAGAAATAAAATTGTAGAAAACACTAGCATTATTTCAGAAAATGCTATCTAAAATGTTATAGTCTAAAGTTCATTATATTCTATGCTACTTTATTTTATCTTGTCCTTAATTTTGAACTACATTATTTGAACTTACTTGGGTAAAGGGTGCTCCTATTTCTTCTCCAAGTGGGTTTGGGAAGCAACAGAATATAGGGTTTTGACAGTAACTCTGTCCCATAGGATCTTATTTAGGAGAATGATGCAAGTAAAATTATCAGAAAAAATAGTTAATGACCTAAGGGATTCCAAAGCAGGCTAGAGATAAATTAACATCATTCTCAAGCTTTGAGGAACCAAAGATCTATAGCTCTGTCTTAGCATGACATTATTGATCTAATATTCTTATTTTTTATTTATTTATTGATAATTTTATTATTAATAGTGCTATTATTTATTCATGTTTTACTTGTTCATATTGTTGTTATTTATTTATTTATTTGTATTCTTTTCCTTTTGTTGTTTCTTAGTGATAAAGTTTAGATTTATTTTTAAAAGAAAAATAAAAATTACCTTGCAAAAATTTTTACAACATATCTTCCAAAGAACTAATTTGGAACTCCCAAAAATCTATTACAGAATAATTTAAGACATGATACTCTCTCTTTGGCTTACTCTTTGAAATGCTAGTGAAATATTTGTGTCTTTTTTAAGGATGTTGCTATCTGTTATTACTTAATTTTTATAGTTCCCTGGTCTATGGAATAGCCTTTCAGATTATTTTTTTAGCCAATCTGTGGCCATAACAAGAGAAGAACATTATTGTAATACTTATTACAGAACAATGCATCTGCTAGGCACTGAATTGTAGCTCTCAAAATTCATATATTGAAGCGCTAACTCCCAGTGTGATGATATTTGGAGACAACAACTTTGGAAGAAAATTAAGATTAGATAAGGTTATAAGGGAAGGGGTCAGTGCCCTTATAAGAAGAGATGCAAAAGTGTATGCTCACTCACGCTCCCTCTTTCTTTCTTTTATTTTCCTCTCTCTCCTCTATGCTCACAAACAAGAGGTCACGTGAGCAGACAGAAGCTGGTGGCTGCCTACAAGCCCGGAAGAGAGACCTAACTAGAAACTGAATCAGAAAGAATCTTGAGCTTGGACTTCTTGTCTCCAGAACTGTCAGAAAATAAATTTCTGTCATTTAGGCCACCCAGTCTAAGTTTTGAGGTTTTTGTTGTTGTTGTTTCTTTGTTTTTTACTGTAGCCTGAGTTGAATAAGAGAGCATCTCTGAAAAAGCAAAATGATCCTCTACAATGCAAAAGACTTTGTTGGGGGAAGGTCGTAGGGAAGGGGAGGGGTGGAAAGCAATTATAAAACTACTTTTTTTCCCCCAAATATAGTGTATTTTTCTGCTAAGGATGAAGATGGACAAGATTCCCCAAATATGTCTTTTATAGATTTCAAATAGGGAGTGAAAATCACAATTGAGTTTACACATAGCTGAAAATACATAAATGAGAAGGCCAATAAGACATTTGATACAAACCCTGGGATCCAATCATTAGCTGATCCCTTAGCTAGCTGAGCAGAAAATCCCAGTGACCACACACTACAGGAAATAAAGATTTTACAGAATTAGTCCAAAAAGTCGGTAAAAAAACAAATGGACACAATAAAAATTATAACAATATAAAAAGTACTGGGCAAACCCAACAAACCCAGGGTGTATGTATGTGTGTGAGAGTGTGTGTGTTTGTGTGTGTATGTGTGTAAGGTCTGATTGCTATAGTTGATACGGATGTAAAATGTCCAATTTCGACAAAAATTGGGAACAAAGATTTAGGAAATTTAGTTCCGTCGATGAGAAAAAAAAGCAATCAATAGAAACTTTTCACTGAGGGATCCTAGCTGTTGGTCTTTCTATTCAAAAACTTTAAAATCTCTGTTATAAACATTTTAAAGAAAACAAAAGAGTCTGCACATAAGAAGTTAAAGGATGAAAACAATATCTTACCAAATGGGAAAAAATTTTTAATACATATTTTTTAAAGAACCAGATAGAATATTTGGAGATAAAACCACATGGCACGTGTATACATATGTATCAAACCTGCACGTTGTGCACATGTACCCTAGAACTTGAAGTATAATAATAAAAAAATTAAAAAAGAGGAATACTGAAAGAAATAATTTTAAAAAAGAATAAGTTGCACATATCATGTCACTTTATCAAGGTACAATTATCAAAACTAGAAAACATTTGTGCAACATTATTTTCTAATATATTGATTATATTTAAATTTCATCAATTTCTCCAATAAATCCTTACAGCAATTTTTTCTTGGAAAAAAAAGAATATTTGGAGATAAAAATACAATACCTGAAATGAAAAATGACCAAAAAGAATAGTGAGAAAGCTGAAGACAGAATTAGTAAAATTGAAAATAGATAAATAAAACTTGTCTATTCTAGAAAACAGAGAAGAAGAATATTGCAGAAAAATGAAGAAAGTCCTGGCGACTTCTAGGGCACCAGAAAGTGGTACCAATAAAGTGTGCCATATCAAGTGTACCAGTAAAAAAAAGTGGGAGTCCCAAAAGGAAGGAAGGGAGAGAAAGGGGAAAATACTTGAATAAATGACTGAAAACTTCTCCAATTTGAGAAAAAAAAAAAAAAACCATTAACATGTGGATCTAAGGGACTCAACCAAACTTAAGTTAGATTAACACCAAGGAATCTTTAGGCTAATGAAAGTCAAAGTGGTGAGTGCCAAAGACAGCGAAAAATCTTGAAAGTTGTTGATTAATTCTATAGAAAATCACAAGTTTAGCACATGACTTCTTACAAGGAAACTATGGAATGTGGTGGGATGACATGTCCAAACTGCTATAAGAAAACAATTGTCTACAGGGAATACTATATCCAGCCAAATTATACTTCCGAAATAAAGATGACTTAAAGACCTGGGTAAATGAGATTAAGATAATTCATTGCTAGCAAATCTGCCTTATAATAAGTACAAAAGAATGTCTTTCAGAGGATAAGAAATTATTCTGTATGATAATTTCAATCACAGAAATACATGAAGCACACTGGAAATGGCAGATATGTCAATCATTTTTTATATTTATTGACATCATCATATTATTGATATAAATAGTCATGTCTGTGTATATATAGTCTACATAAGTATTCTCTTCTCAATTTATATAAATGACATACAATTGTATATTTCTTGTGTCCTCTTAACAACATAAAATTGTAATGTATTCAATTATGATAATACTGTCTTGAAGTTTATAAGTAGACACTGCATATGTGTGTATGTATGTATGTATTTACATAGTGCTATGCTAGAATTAATCTGAAGTATATTGTGATAAGTTAAAATCAATATTGAAATCCTTAGAGCAACCATTACTAATGCATGTCTGTGTGTGGACATATTTATCACATCAGAAATTAAATTTCTAATTTAAAATTTTTTAACATAAGGCATTAGAACTCAAACGAGGAAATAAAAATAAACTTAACTATTTAGAATATTAACAACCTGAGAGACATAAATTCAGCCATATCAGTAATCGCATTAAAAATGAACGGACTGAATGCTCTAATTAAAAGGGAGAGCTATTCAGAGTTAATTACAAAGACAAAATCCAACTATTAGCTGTTTACAAGAGATGAAATGTACACTTAAAATCACAAATATAATGAAAGTAAAATGATGGAATACTATTCCATGCTTATAATAACCGCAAGCGAGATGAAGTAATTATATTGTTGGAAAAATATAGACTTTTCATCATTAAATGCTATCACAAAAAAGGAAGAGCATTTAATAATGCTAATAAGGAAAAAATTCAGTAAATTAAGTAACTAGAAATTCATGCACAAATGACAAAGGAGCCCCAAAACATTTAAAATTAAAACTGACAGAAAATAAATGTAAATACATAATTTAACTTGGGATTTTAATATTAGTCTTAATAATTGATAGAGCAAATAAAGAGAAAACCATAAAGCTACAAAAGGCTTGAGCAACACTATCAACCAGCTTGATCTGAATGAATCTATAGAATGACTTTTGAGGAAAAAAATTATTTAACACTGGCTCTCTCAGCTTCAGCACTATTATCATTTGGGGATGTATAATTTTTTGAGTGAGGGGCCATGTTGTGAATTGTAAAATATTTTGCAGCACACCTGGCCTCAACCCTCTAGATAGCAATAGCATTCCTTTCACAGTATCCTGTCACTGTGAAAATCAATAATAAGCCTAGGCATTGACAAATGTCCCCCTGGGAGAAAAATTACCTTGTTGTAGAGACACCGTTGCAGGTAATTTAATTAAATATTCATTAAATTTAATTTTAAATGTACTATAAAATACTCTTAACGTATTGTTAAAGAACTCTTATAACCCTGAACTGGGCATTCAGACTGCTTTCATTTTTTCTATTCTTGGCACCACCTAATTATGTAACTATCAGATGAGATAATACATTTTAAAAATACATTTTTCCTGTGAGAAATGATGTAAATTCTTATGGTACTTTCTACACATGAAATATGATTTTAAGTCAAAATAACTTACAAAAATGCAAAGAATAATTTTTTCAGTAAACAGATCTTTATTGCTTACCAATTAAAAGCAAGGTATTTCAATAGTTTTATTAATGTGGGGAAAACTCGGTTATGAAGGAATGCCCATTTTTGTCTATTGATCTCATTTTCTCAGTTTCAGAAACATAAAAGCGTGGTTTCTACTGATGATGACTTTCTTCAGGGCATCTTTTACATCTTTGTTCCTGAGACTGTAAATCAAGGGGTTCAACATGGGAATAATCACCGTGTAGAAGACGGAGGCCATCTTGTCTGCATCAAGAGAATGGCTTGAGCTTGGTTGTAAGTACATAAAGATCAGGGTGCCATAGAATATGGTGACCGCCAGCATGTGAGAGCTGCAGGTGGAGAAGGCTTTGCGTCTTCCTTCAGCTGAGCTCATCCTCAGGATGGCAAAAATAATGAACATGTAGGAGACAAAGACAATCAGAACAGAGCAGATGAATGTGATACCAGCACAGGCCAAAATCCATAGCTGTTTGAAGCGAGTGTCTGAGCAAGTTAGCCTGAGAAGAGGCATGTCATCACAATAGAAATGGTTGACAATGTTGGAGTGGCAATAGGAGAGGAGGAAGGTGAGGATGGTGTGAAATAGTGCCATCAGGAAGCTATAGCTATAAGGAACTGCAACGAGTTGAATGCAGATTCCTGGAGACATTAAAGCCATATACAACAGAGGGTTACAAATGGCCACATATCGGTCATAGGCCATGGATGCTAGTAGCAAGCACTCCGATAACATGAAGGTGAGAAAGCAGCCCAGCTGAGTAGCACATGCATTGAAGGATATAGCATTTTGTTTGTACAAGAAATTCCCAAGCATTTTGGGTGTAATGACAGAAGAGTAACAGAAATCAACAAAGGCTAGGTTGCTAAGAAAGAAGTACATTGGTTTGTTGAGACTTGTATCTGCTCTAATGAGTAGGATCAAACCCAAGTTGCCTATGGCTGTGAAGAGGTAGATGGATAAGAATAGCACAAAGAGGGGCATCTTCAACTCCTGATGGTCTGTGAGGCCCACAAGAATAAACTCTGTCACCTGGGTGCAATTGATGTGAGCCATATCTTTTCTGGCCACCTAAATGTGGAAGTAGAAAAAAGAGTTAAGTCTAAGTCATATTTTAATACTGTAAATCCTATATGTGGTGTTTTTATATTTATTGTATTGTAAAGAGTTTAATTAATTAGATTTATTTATTAATTTATTTAATATAGTGATTGTTAGCATACTGGAATTCCGGAAATGTGATGGAGAGCAAAAAGAATATAACACTGTATAAACATCTTTATATCTAAAGCATGAACTTACATGAATGTAGGGAATGAATCCTCACATAATCTTATCCTGTAAATTAGAGTAAAATTGATATTTGCTGTCTAAGAGATTTGGAAATTTATGTTTCTTTACAATTCAATTTATGTCTGCTTTTTTTACCTTTTATTAAAACAACTGATTTAGTTACATTTTATGCATTAATTTTTGTTTTCCTACTCTAAAGTTGTGTATCATCATTTTCTTATTCATTTTGAATAATTTTTTATAATTGAGTTATTGAATACTCAAATAGTATCAAATATCATGTCTCTCCAACTCCTTTTTCTTCTCTCTCTCTCCCAGCATTATATCTAGTGATTGAAAAGAGAGCTTTCCTTAAAAACTTATAAATTTCATGCTCTGAAAATTACTATGCAAATAAATATATAAATAAAATAAGAGCCTGTGTTTCTTCACCGTTCTTCAGAGTTTACTAATAGCTCTTGTGTGTTTACTTCTGCTCAATTAATCAAAGAATCCATTTCAGTTATTTGTGGCTTGTATTAATAAACATATTTATTGAGCAACATTATGTGGTAAGTAGTAACTTTCAAAAAATACTATTTACCTTAATTTTATTCTAAATAAATTATATTTATTATATGTATAAGATACATATTAGATATACAATATGTAAGTATATACTAGATATCCTAAAACCCTAATACAGATGGAACATTAATGTTTAATTATAGCAACATGGAAATTGATGGATAAGGACATAGGAACCCATAAATTCCAAATTTCTAATTGTGTGTTAAAAACTGAACGTCAATTTTGAGTTAAAATAGGAAAAAGAAAAGAGAAAAGGGAAGTAAATAAAAAGAGAATTTTTGGGTTTTGCTCTGCTCAGACCAAACCCTTCTCAAGAAGACTAACTTTCAGACTCCAACTTTTTTATGACAAACTATAGAAATAAATACTTCTTATAAGATGATGTGGAACTAATAAATATATTGAGAATAATACTTTTGCTTCCCTGACATCCACCTGTATTACATATTCTTTCGTTTTCTAGCGTAATCTGCTCCATTCTATTTAATCCAAACAATGCTTCTTGGGATCCTAAAAATTGGATTTAAGATCTACTAGCAGTTACAAGCACAGATTCAAAACTTACACAGAAGTCCCCACACACTGTACCATTTTCACTAACATGAGTAAATAAGCAACTTACCTTTAACAGCTCCTAGCTATACCACCCACTGTGATCAGTAACCAAGACTGAACATTCTATCCTTAACATTTCCCTTGATTTTGTCTAACTGCTACTCTTGTAGAAGGTTATTTCAATTCATTCATTTCTCTATTCAATAATATACAGTGGGGACTATTAATTTTCAGAGCGTGCATAGAGTCTGAAGATAGAGCAGTGAAAGAATAGATAGTAGTCCAGGCTGGAAAGAAAGCAAGCTTTACCCAAATTTTCCCTATTTTTCTGGTCTCTTTTCTTATCATTCGTTTTTCTCCACCTATAAAACACAAAACCCTGAAACGTGTGCACACAAACTATTTTACTTTGAATCCAAAGGAGGGCATGCATTATATTTGAAAGGACATGTGACATTTTATAGTATCATCTCTGAATATTTTTATTATCCCCGTTCCACTCAACTCTCCAGTCACCAGGAGCATCCATTGTTTATTAATGATTGGTCTCAATTTGTCAATAACAATATGCCTTTCCATACTTCTCTATTTTTAATCTTGCCATTCCTAGTTTCTTTCTTTACAGAAAAATAGACAGTGAAAATGGAAACTCCTACTTATCTTTCAAGCTCTGCTGAAATGTCACACTTCTATGAAGAGCTACTTAATTTTTCCTTCCCATGTTGAGTTAACAGCTTTCATATTTGTCTTCCAAAAACATTTTAGACATACCTAATCTATATTTCATCTCTTATTACAACCATCTATTTCCATATGTCTTCCCCTGATAGACTTTAGACCCTTTGTGGTTGAAAGTCACCCTGTTTTTATTCATTTCCTGATGTAGTCTCTTCTAGATGTTAGATGATGGGGAATTAAAGATTAATTTTGGAATGACATCTGAATATTTCTTCTCCTTGCCCCTAGGTTATATCATTTTCTTTGGAAAATATCTCTAGAGACATACTAGTAATGTCTAATGAATGCCCCACTAACCCTGGGTAAAATTTCTAGCTACTGCAAGAGGGGAAAGCAGAGTTTGAGCATAGAATATATAATTTGGTCAATAATGGAACTGTTTATTTCCAAACATTTTTATAAATTCTAAACAGGAATTTTTATTTACTTCAATCTAATAAAAAATATTTTAAAATCACAATGCATACCCACATATAAAATTAAAATAAAACCAGAGAAAACAGTTTATCTTTATTTTATAAATATACTTGTAATGCTTTTTATCTAATTATTGTATAGCACTCTTTAATTTTAAAAATACTTATATCGCGTTAATATAGCAAATGTATTAGCTGTAAATGAGTCAAAGCCCACCATCTTGAAATATGCTGTATTCTACCTGGGAAGAGGATACTTGTATTTCTCCTTGTAATAGGTGTAGATAGCAATGACTATGTGGTTTTTGTTAGTGTCTCTTTCCCAAAGGATCTTGTTCCAGAGTATGAAGCCTGTAAGATTATCATAAAAATTACAGTCTGTACGTCATTGGAATTGCAAGGCAAGCTAAAGATTTATTGATCTGATCTGTTTTTAAATAACTGCAGATGTGAAGCTATGTTTTTAGTATGACATTATTAAGGGTCCTCTAACTTTAAAAACATTACTATGGCCGGGCGCGGTGGCTCACGCTTGTAATCCCAGCACTTTGGGAGGCCGAGGCGGGCGGATCACGAGGTCAGGAGATCGAGACCACAGTGAAACCCTGTCTCTACTAAAAATACAAAAAAATAGCCGGGCGTGGTGGCGGGCGCCTGTAGTCCCAGCTACTCGGAGAGGCTGAGGCGGGAGAATGGCGTGAACCCGGGAGGCGGAGCTTGCAGTGAGCCGAGATTGCGCCATTGCACTCCAGAAAAAAAAAAAAAAAAAAAAAAAAAAAAAAAAACAAACATTACTATATTTTTATGTTTTACAAAATATATTTGCTGTTGTAGATTTAGTGTTAATCTTCAATATTGGCTTTGAAAGGCAGGTAGCTAACTACCTTTTTTGAAAATTCTCACAAATAGCTTTCTATGAAATGTGTATTCAATTCTTCCAAGGACCTACTCTTTAATACTATATGCATGACACATTTTGCAAAAGCTCTGGCCATGTGCTTATGTCCTAGTCGCTCCAAACTAGACAATGGATAAGAAATGTCTTGTAAATTACTGTGTGAGTAAGAAGAGTGGATTTGTATATTTTCCATATTGCCTATGAATTTAAAATCATCCCTGTAGTTTTCTGTTAAGTAAATTTCTAACAATAACACTAGCTTTATGAACACAGTACTTTGACTGAAACAGAAAATGTGACAAAAGCTTAGAAATCACAACTTAGATAAATGGTGTAGATATTAATTAGGATAAGAATTATATATGTGTGTGTAATATATTAAGTAATTATTTGAGTACATAGTTGTTTTTCAAATGAGAAATACATCTAGTAAAATTGGCTTAATTTTCCACCTCTGTGATTTCGTACAAAACGCCATGACTTGATGTTTGATATTGAGATACTGAATCGATATGTGCAGTACAACATGCACATGTACACACACACACACATACACACACACACACACACACACACAAAAAAAAACTTTCAGAGGATGAGTGGTGATCCTGATCCTGGACTAGCTATTTGACACTAAATCCTTACCAATGAATAAAAAATATTTTAAAACTCTAAACATTACATTTGGTTCCCCAATTCTTTTTATTTTTTGTCTTAAAATATGATATGAGATTAAACAATCAAATAATGAAATAATTTTAATACCTGAAAAATCAGATTTTATAGAGGGCCACAGAAAGCCAAAATTGTCATTTGTAAAATATGGAAGTTCAGACGCTTTATGGAGAAAACCTTGTATGTATTTTAAATGATGGTATTTTGAAATATAAGTTAATACATTTCTTCCTCAGAGAATAACAAAGGCCTTTATAATTCTTATTCAGAGTTGTAACTGGCACTGTTAAGTGTATATATGTAAATCATGGCTTAGTCCATTCTACAATATCCTTTTTCTCATTCTTATATCTCATCACAAACATAACTTAGAAAACAGTGTCTGTGAGTAAACGCATACTAACACCATACCCAGAGAGTAGACTTGGCTGTTCAGATAAATGTAATGTGGCAATTTTTTTTAATCTTGTCACATTAGACTAGATTTGTTTACCAGTGTTTAATGTTGATTAATGAGTGGGTGTATACTAACAGTCGCTATATAATTCCATTCTTTCTTACATTCAGTGGTTCTATGAGTTCCCATGCCTAATTCTTTTCTAAATTTCAGGAAAATAAAAAGATTCTGAAGAACTGCAGTGCCTCCTTGGTTACCGAAGCATCTGTTAATGCTGGCCATGCTTCAACTAATGCCATTCATCAATAATTTTGTAATAAAATTAAGGAAATGATGTCCAATATTAACTTACGGATATTTTACAATGTTATTTTAAGTGATAAAGGAAAACTTTTTTATTTAAGAGGCCTCATATGTTTTCTTCCTAAACTGGGGAGCTTAGAAGGCAATCCTTCGGGTAACATTAATTAGTAGAGAATAATTGATTAATCAAGAGTTTCTTTTAATAGTTTCATCTGTTCCTATTATCATCCAATAGATAAAGACATTGCATAAAAAAAATGATTAATAGAGTATTATTGATTTTATATTCCATTTACTTGGTGGAAGAATCAACTTTGCTGACCAGTGTGTTGGCCTCCAGCACAATTATTTCAGCATAATAATGACACTCAATGGCCACAGGGAATTTACTGCTTTGTAATGTGTTGCTTATGTTACTCAGCTGTTTAGTAGTGGATCAACAATGATGGCTCTTCTTTTTGTCCTTTCAAAGGAACTTGTTTTTTACTGCAGAATTATTCCTGAACTTCCTTGCCTTAATCACTGCACTCCAGCCACACTGACATTCTAGCAGTTTCTTTTTTGTTTGTTTGTTTTTCTGTTTTTGCCGTAACTACAACATATTTTAATTTCTGGTTATTTTTTCATATACAGAAGCAAGACATTGGATAACATGTAGTAAATCTAAACGATTCCATAAATATTATATTGCAACAGAAAATGTATGGTCACAAGAGATGAACCATATTACCAGTTCGTGTAATTAGATGTGCAAACTTAGTTGCATATAAATGTTACCAAGCTCAGAATGGATCAAACGATATTGACTTGTACTGGGAAGACACAAGCATTGTTCATGGCCTTTGTGTTCCAGTGTTAAGATTTGAGTACTTGCTATTCCCTCTGCTTGGAACACTCCTCCACATAGTCACAAGCCCTGCTTGCTCTCTGATATTATTTTATATATTTGCTTATTATCCATCTTCCTTGTCAAATAGAAACTCCATATGAGAAGAAACTTTGTTTTGTTCATTACTATACCTTTGGTGCCTACAATAGTATCTTGCACAAATTAAGTACCCAATACATATTTTCTAAAGATTGTAATACATAAATCTTCTGTAGCATGTGGCCATTTTGTTGAAATAGATACTTTCATGGTCTTTGCAATTTTGACAGATTCAGGAACAAAAGGTCAACTAAGGCTATGACAAGTGTTCACTCACAGCTTGATATTTAATGGAGTTATTAAAAATATCATTCCTTGAACTTTTAATAATATTCAAAAGTAGATGAATCCTGATGGCTGAATTTACTTTTACCATCAGAGACTAAACTTTATGATTATTATTACTATTGTAATTATTCAGTAATATCAATATTCATTAAGTAGGTATATTATATGTAGGGCATTATGCCACATTCTTTCAAAAATTTTCAAATTGTATTATCTATGAAATTTCTACTAAGAAAAATTTTTTTTTTTTGAGACAGAGTCTCACTCTGTCATCCAGGCTGGATTCCAGTGGCATGATCTTGGCTCGCTGCAACCTCTACCTCCCAGGTTCAGGTGATTCTCCTGCCCCAGCTTCCTCAGTAACTGGCATTACAGGCACCCGCTACCATGCCTAGCTAATTTTAGTAGGGGTGGGGTTTCACTATGTAGGCCAGTATGGTCTTGAACCCCTGACCTCAAGTGATCTGTCCACCTTGGCCTCCCAAAGTGCTGGGATTACTGGCGTGATCCACAGCACCCAGCCCTAAATAACATTTTTGTAGTTTCAATTGTTTCCTCTGTTTTGTCGATTAAGTTTTTATTTTTGAAAAGGTGAAACCCTAGGTTTTTTTAATTCATCAAAATTCTAAAATTATAAGTAATTTTTTTATAGTATGGGATATTTTTCCAGTGACTGTAATAGATTTGACACTTGCAACGAGCAATCAAACAAAAAATAAGCAATCAAATAGAGATACCTGTGCTTACATCTGTGCCATTGGTTGATAGAAGTAGAAGATGGGTCCGCCTAATGTACGGAAGCCAGTACCCCACATCACCACAGTGTAGTTCTCATTAATCATTGGAAGCAAAGTCCAGTGTTCTAGCCACTCCTCCAGTGAAAAATTTGTGTTTTCTCAACATTGTGTTTTGCACTTCGACTTGTGTAGGTGGAGATTGGGAGGTTTATTTGTTTGTTTTAATCTTCATTTTAAGGCCCTAGAGAGTTTAAAATAAGGTGTACTTTTCATCTGATGTCCTCAAAGAAGACTCTACTGGGACATTGCTATTAATCTCATCTTTTCTCCTGAGTTGTGGGAAATTATTATGTGAGAACTTTGGGGTAGAGCCAATGTAAACAAAGGAAAAAACATTAAATGGTGTAGAGACTTTTTCGTATTTAAGAAAAATCATAAAACTACTAATAAATATGCAATTTCTGGAGTCTCAAGTCTGTCATTGAAATGTGATTTCAATAATTGAGGAAATTGTATTTTAGCTCAGGTAGACAAAATGACTCTACTATCTAATTTTCCTCTAGGAAAATTATTAAAGATAAAATATAGCTTTCTAATCTAAGAAGAATAAACATTTATCTAAGAAATATGAGCTTTCTAGATCTTAAATTTTTCCAGCTGACAATTTATTTTTTCCAGTGGAGGATTTATAATTGACAGATGAACCGTAGTGAACTTGGGTTTTTTTTTTTAGTGATACTGAAGTCAATAATATGGCCCTACATTTGAAGTTTACATGGTTCTAAATGTTTTAAGGGGAGATTCATTCATGGTCAAAGGGCAGTATTAGTGATAAAGACTTTATTGGCAAAGCAGAATTTATGGATGCATCTTGGAGACTTAATGTTAGAAAACTGCTAAACTTGGTGGGAGTGTAGATTACATTGTCACAGCTTCAGACAGCTTTTTGAAATGTATCTGAATTCTATGGAGATGAGCATTGGCTGACTTCTCTAAATCTATTTATACTAAGCTTGACCAGATAAATAAACAATTAGATTAGAGATAAGAAAGCTGTGTATTCCACTCTTAGAAAAAGAAGTTGAAAATGATCAGTGGAGATGACTAGAATGAACACTGTGATGTGTGATGCTAGATTAAAAGCTGTGTCATCACTATGTGCTTAAGCTTATCTAGATAGATATAATAGTGAAGTAGGTAGGTAGGTAGAGAGATAGATATAAAATATATAATATATATGTGTATATGTGTATGTATGTGTGTGTAGATAGTAGATTGATAGATAGATGATTTATTTTATAAAAAACAAGGTCTTAGATCTGTCACCCAGGCTGGAGTGCACCGGTGTGATTACAGGTCACTGCAACCAGCAACGCCTAGGTTCAAATAATCCTCCCACCTCAGCCTCCGAGTAGCTGGGTTCAATGATTCTCCCACCTCAGCCTCCGAGTACCTGGGACTACAGGTGTCCACCACCACACCTGGCTAATTTTTTAATTTTCATAAAGATGGGGTTTCTCTATGTTGTCCAGGCTGATCTTGAACACTGGGGCTCAAGTGATCCTCCTGCCTCAGCCTCCCAAATTGCTGGGATTACAGAAGTGAGCTACCACACCCACCCTCTTTGTGTATTTAAATGGGTTATCATCCATGCTTATAACTTCTATCTAAATTTGCTGAAAGTGACTAAAAAGAGTGACACTCTAGTGGCAACCAGCACACCTTGTATCTATACCTTGATTTCTAAATATATATATTAATACTCTATTAATCATTTCTTTTATGCAATGTATAGATACAAGCACACCTTGTATCTATACCTTGTATCTATACCTTGTATCTATACCTTGATTTCACTTGGTTCTATCAGGAGTCAAGCCCATGGTTGCTGATGACACAATATGTTCATCTGTCTTTCTTCCCCAAGAATAAAGAGGCCTGAGGTTTTTGTGGGGAAAAACATACTAGACTTAGCAACATAAACTGTGTTATTCAGATTTTCACTTTTAAAATAAAATTCCATTTATTCATATGGAAAAGGAGGGAGATGGGCCACAGTAAGTCTTAGCTAACAGAGTAATGTTGATGAATGTCAGACATTCTTGTTGTTTTTAATAAAGTTCATACTTTATTCAGTTTTCTTTAGTTTTTGCCCAATGTTCATTTTATGTTCCAGCATCTATCCAGGATAGAATATTAAATTTTGTCATTATGTTTTCTTATGCCTTCTTCACTTTTCCTATTTTTATGACTGTGATAGTGGTTAAGTGTTTTCTGAAATGTCCCTCAATTAGGCTTTTTCTGATATTTTTCTCATGATTAGACTGGGGTAATTGTTTATTGGGGAGGAAAATCATAACTGTAATTGACATTCTAATCATATCATAATGAAGGTACATATTATCAATATGACTTATCACTGCTAATGTTAACCTTGATCATCTGGCTGAAATAGTGCTTGTCAGCTTTCTCCACTGAAAAGTTACTCTTCTCTCCTTTTCATATTAGCTTTTCAGAAGGAAGTCAGTAGGTGCAACTTACACTTACAGAATGGGGAATTATGCTTCACCTTGAGGGCAGAATAGCTACATAAATAGGTGAGAATTTTGTAGGGGACATTTGTCTCTTTTCTTCCATTTATAATTTGTTCAATCATTTATTTCTAACAATATGTTATAAAAATTATTTTATACTTTGGATAATAATTCAATTCTAATATTCTACATTATTTATTTTTGTTGCACCAATTATTCTGGCTTTATTCATTGGAAACCCTTTCACTTTGCTCCTGTGTTATTTTGACATAGCTCCATCATTGTGTTTCTCTTTTGCTTTCTTCTTTCCTTCCTTCTTCCCTACCTTTCTCTCTCTCACTTTCGTTCAGTGCTTCCTTAACCTCTGGAACTATAATATGCTCTGGATTCATTACGTAAATGTCCCACCCTTTCCTAGTCAAGTCTCAAAGGTGCTCTGGCCCCTGTTTTGGAATATTGTTATTAGAAACTATTATTTGGGTTCTAAGTCTGTTTGCTGCACTGAATTGTTCACATACCTTTAGGCCTTCTCAGCTGACAGATCAAGGAGGTAGAACTGTGGATACTCACTCATATGTGTTGTATATACATATCTATAACTATTTCTATCTAGTACTTATATTAAGTTGATTATAAGTTCATTTCACCATTAACACTAATCCCTGATCACATGGATCACTCTAGAATACTCTCCTTGCGAATATGTAACCTCCTACTCCAATAATGTGAAATGTGGGAACAACCATATGCCATCCATTTATTTAACTGTTCAGTTCTAGTATACAATCATACTTGTTTCAGAATTGTTAAAACATATCCCTATGAGACACAACTTTATAATTACAGTGTAATGTATAGTTCATTAGTTCATTCTGCCTTTAATTTTCACACTCTTTTAGATGTTACTTAGGTCAGCACATTTACTCCATCTCTTCCAGGGAAATTGTTTCATGGTTTTTTTGTTTTGTTTTGTTTTGTTTTGTTTTGTTTTGTTTTGTTTTTGTGTGTGTGTGTGTGTGTGTATGTGTGTGTGACAGGGTCTCACTCTGTCTTGCCGGCTGGAGTGCAGTGGCACAAACTTGGCTCACTGCAACCTCTGCCTCCTGAGTTCAAGTGATTCTCCTGCTTCAACCACCTGAGTAGCTGGTATTACAGGCATAGGCCACCACTACCAGCTAATTTTTGTATTGTTAGGAGAGAGGGGGTTTTGCCATGTTGACAAGGCTGGACTCGAACTCCTGGCCTGAAGTGATATGTCCATCTCTGCTGGGATTACAGACATGAGCCACCATGCCTGGTGTGTTTTGTGCATTTTTAATACAATATATTCTTTTGCCACATTCTGCAATCCTTTTCAGGTTCCTGAGACCTACTAAATGATTTATTTTTAAATTTTCATTCATTAGCATTTACTCTCTGTTCTGTATACCTCTATGAGTATTTGAAAAAGGGATGGTGTCATTTATCCACCATTACGGTATTATATCATACTGAATAGTTTGACTACAGGAAATAATTCCATGTGTTTCTTTTCTTTTCTTTTATTTTATTTTATTATACTTTAGGTTTTAAGGTACATGTGCACAATGTGCAGGTTTGTTACATATGTATCCATGTGCCACGTTGATTTCCTGCACCCATTAACTCGTCATTTAGCATTAGGTATATCTCCTAATGCTGTCCCTCCCCCCTCCCCCCACCCCACAACAGTCCCCGGAGTGTGATGTTCCCCTTCCTGTGTCCATGAGTTCTCATTGTTCAATTCCCACCTATGAGTGAGAACATGCGGTGTTTGGTTTTTTGTCCTTGCGATAGTTTACTGAGAATGATGTTTTCCAGTTTCATCCATGTCCCTACGAAGGATATGAACTCATCCTTTTTTATGGCTGCATAGTATTCCATGGTGTATATGTGCCACATTTTCTTAATCCAGTCTATCGTTGTTGGACATTTGGGTTGGTTCCAACTCTTTGCTATTGTGAATAGTGCCGCAATAAACATACGTGTGCATGTGTCTTTATAGCAGCATGATTTATAGTCCTTTGGGTATATACCCAGTAATGGGATGGCTGGGTCAAATGGTATTTCTAGTTCTAGATCCCTGAGGAATCGCCACACTGACTTCCACAATGGTTGAATCCATGTGTTTCACCTATTTAACTACACCCTTTCATCCCTCATTTCAAGCAAGTCTTCTCATTTCCTTTAATAAATAATTATTTTACACAACCACCTTTTTCTATTTAAAAAGGTAATAGTGGTGTTTAAATATTCACAGATATTATGGTAAATTCGCAGTGTATGATTTAATTGCTGTAGGCATTGTCTTGTTATTTTTTACATGTTTTTTTAAGGTGAGCAATAAGGGAAAGTAATAGATGGAACCCATGTACCCTGATTCACAAGAGAGAGGAAGCATATAACAGACAGTATTGGAAAATATCTACTCAATGCTTTTGTGAAGAAACTTCCGAAGATCAAGAAAAGTATTCAGGCTGGGCATGACGGCTAATGCCTGTAATCCTGGCACTTTGTGAGACTGAAGTGGGAGGACTGCTTGAGACCAGGAGTTTGAGACGAGCCTGGGCAACATAGTGAGTCCCCATCTCTACCAAAAAAAAAAAAAAAAAAACATGGTAGATGGTGCATATCTGCCATCCTATTTGGGAGATGAGGTGGGAGGATCTCTTCAGTGCAGGAATTTGAAGTTAACAGTGAGCTATGATCACACCATTGCACTACAGCCTGGGTGACAGAGCAAGATCCTGTCTAAAATAAAATAAAGAAAGATATTCAGAAATGTCTTCCCAAAAATGTTATACTCATTGTATTGTTAGTTTCTTCAACACATGTTGTTTGAAAGGAACATAGATACAACTTTATCATTACACAGAGAGTGGTTTAACATTCACTCTTTACTTTAGGGTCTAAATAAAATCGAGCATTTTCTGAGACATTCTTCATAGCACCAGGTATATAGCTTGTGCAGAGGTCCAAACTTTTTTGTAAATTTATTTCAAAGGATAATTTTTCTCCTTCCCTAGAAATGTCCAATGTGGTTACATGAACACGTAAGAATAATATTTCATTAATTTATCATCACATTAGGTTAAATGATAATTTTTTAAATTGATAGTTATTGTATTTAATGAAGGAAGTACCATTTCTCCATTTAAAAAATGAGGTCCTGTCATTTGCAACAACACGAATGGAACTGGAGATCACTATGCTAAGGGAAATAAGCCAGGCACAGAAAGACAAACTTTCATGTTCTCACTTAATTATGGGAGCTAAAAATGAAAATAATTGAACTCATGGAGATAGAGAATAGAAGGATTATTACCAAAGACTGGGAAGGGTAGTAGGGGGATAAGGCGGGAAGTGAGGAGAGTTAACGGGTACAAAAAATAGAAAGAATGAATAAGATCTAGTATTTGCTAGGTATTTGATAGTAGCTGTGGACTCATCATGTATCAATCTTATTGTGTTCAGCTACATTTCTTTTATACTAATATGTTTAGAGTTTTATCATGAAGGGATATTGAATTTTGTCAGATATGTTTTCTGTTTATGTTGAATCGATCATATGGTTTCATTCTTCTTTCTGGTAATGTGATGTACCACATTTTTTGAGTTGCATATGTTGAACCATCTTTGCATTCCTGGAATAATTCCACTGATCATAGTAGATTATCTTTTTAGTATGCTATTGAATTCAGTTTGCTAGTATTTTGTCGAGAATTTTTGCATGTAGGTTTCTCAAGGATAGTGACCTGTAGTTTCCTTTTTTTCTTGTGTTTTTTTTTCTAGTTTTGATATCAGGGCAATAATGCTGGCCTTGTAAAATGAGTTTGGAAATATTCCCTCAACTTTAAACTTTTGGAATAGTTTCAGAATTGCTGTTAGTTTGCTTTTTAATGTTTGGTAAAATTAGGCAGTGAACACGTCGAGTCCTAGGCTTTGTTTTGATGGGAGGCATTTTATTATGTATTTTGGTCTTCACAGTCTGGGAAATTCTTTTCTGGGAACACTCTTAAACTGTAAGCTTGCTTATAAATGTGGGGAAGATTGGGTGGCATTGTCCTTAATCCTGTGACCACAGCAGCTGTTGCAGTGCTAGGTGGTACCCTAAACCCAAGACTGCTGTGGTCAGTGCATCTTGGGGCTGGAATCCTGGTGACTGTTGAGGCTGGTGCAGCACTGGAGTATACTCAAAGTCTACTGCCACTAAGGCCTGATTTGCCCAGAGCCCAAGAACAATGTAGTCAGCCATCAGTGAGGCAAAATCAGGTAACATTTTGCCACGCCTATAGGTTCATGCCTGGCACCAGGGCAGGCCAGGAGACTCAGTCTGCAGGAGGCTCAGACCTCAGTCAGGAGTTACCAGCCTGGATTCAGGGGCCATGAAGGGCTGCCAGGTGCTAGATTTTACTATAGTAGTCCCAGTCCCAGTGTTGGGGACCAAAACATATCCTATGCTCATTTTATTTTCTTTTTACAAAGCAGATGGTGTGTCTGTCTATGATGTGCTTCCTGGGTTTGGAGGAGAGGTGATGTGGGTGATGCAAAGTTGCTCTTCTTACTCTCCTCAATGCATCTTTTCTTATTACTATGTTCTAATCAGGTGCTGCAAACTCCACCTGGTTTCCTTAGCTCTTGTGAAGATATTTTTGTGCGTGGATATTTGTTCAAATTGATGGTTCTCTGAGGAGTGATCCCTGGAGAATCCTATTCAAACATCTAGCTCCACCCTCCTACATTTCTTTTGATGTATCATAATTATCATGACTCAAGATTTACTCCCTATACTTGAAGAAACTCTTCTACACTGAAACACCCTTATAAATAAGGTGAACATACACCAGAATGTAATATATCTTGTCCAGTATATATATATATATGCATTCTTTTCTTTTTTCTTTCTTTTTTTTTTTTATACAGAGTCTTACTCTGTCTCCCATGATGGAGTGTAGTGGTAAGATCTCTGCTCACCGCAAACTTCACCTCCCAGGTTCCAGCGATTCTCCTGACTCAGCCTCCTGAGTAGCTGAGATTACAGGAATGTACCACCATACCTTGCTAATTTTGTATTTTTTGTAGAGATGAGGTTTCATCATGTTGGTCAGGCTGTTCTCAAATGCCTGACCTCAAATGATCTGCCTGCCTAGGCTCCCAAAGTGCTGGGATTACAGACATGAGCCACTGCACCCAGCCACAAGATTCATTCTTAAGGGTTCTATGTCAAAAATTCCCCATGAAGCTTATTAACGTATAAATTTATTGACCTTTATCTTATGATTCTGATTTGATAATTCTGAAATACAGCTGCGTCCCCTCATATTCAAAACTGTACAAGAAATTTAAATGTACACTCAGTGAACAAGAGCTATCAGAAAGCAGAAAAAAATTTTATAAAATGAATTTGTTTTTATTTCCAATTATGTGAGAAACTTTCATTAATATGTTTCACTTAATGTATAATAATATCATAACACAAGGCATTCATTTTGTACACTAAAGAAGAATAATACTCAGAGTAAGGAGAAAGGGACATTTGTACAGAATCCATGGAGTTTATAAATCAAATCCAGACTGAAAGCATATTAAATATGATACTCTATGTCTCTCATTAAAAAATTGTACAAATTATATTAAGTGGAATAAAATTATTTTAATCTTATTCTGGTTAGCATTCAAAATATAAATTCATTGATAGTATTCATTTCATTCTTAGAGTAAAATTAAGAAATCATTAGAAAATTTTATTTTAAATATGATTGTTTAATTTTGATAAATGAAGAAAAGGATCTTTTAATCATCTGTAATTTCAGTTTTTCAAGATGAGTTGATTTGCCATACCCAACTATACCTGGAGGGCAGTGAAAGAAGACAAAGAATAAGAAAGTCAATTTTACTTCTCTCACCGTAATATTTTGCTTCATTCAAACTTATTTAACTTTTTTAAACTTATATTTTTTCCAACTGCTGGAAACCATTTTTATTTCAAACCATCTACCTGCTTAATCCCAGGCAGAATTGGTGAATAACATTTTTTTCTAACTTAACCTCACAACTCAAAGAGTTTCAGTTTATTTTTTAATTCAAAGCTCCCTAAATTGTATCTTGTTGTAATTCTTATGATTGCTTACGAACCTGTAAGTCGGCTACCTACCCTTTCTTTTTCCTACATTTTCTCTCACATAATGGCAGCTTATATTAACTCTCTCCTCATTTACCTGCACTGTTTAAAATTACATTGTTTTAAAGGAATAGCACGGATTTGTCATGAATCTCTGTAGAGCAGTCTTCACATCCTTATTCCTCAGGCTGTAGATCAAGGGATTCAGCATAGGAATTACCAACGTGTAAAACACAGAAGCCATCTTATCAGTATCCAATGAATGGTTAGTTCGAGGCTGCACATACATGAATAGCAATGTCCCATAAAAAATTGTGACTGCCATCATATGTGAAACACAGGTAGAAAAGACTTTTTTCCTTCCTTCTGATGAATGTATTTTTAAAATAGAAAAAACAATATTGAAATAACATACTAGAACTATAATCAAGGAACTAACCACATTTGTAGATGCAGATATAAAGACAACTGTTTCTGGTAAGTATCAGAGCAAGATAATGTTAACAGAGGAATATTATCACAGTAAAAATGATTGACTATATTAGAAGAGCAATAGGACACAGAGAATACACAAGATGAAACCACAATAGCTGTAGAAAAGCCATAGAAGTATGTGAGGGAGACGAGCAGGAGGCAGAGCCGCCGAGACATCACCACCATGTAGAGCAGAGGGTTACAAATGGCCACATAGCGGTCATAGGCCATCACTGCCAGCATCATTACCTCCCATACAACAAAGAACAAGAACCCTCCCAGTTGGGTGGTGCATTCATAGAATGAGGTAGTTTTCTTCTTTACTATAAAGTTAATCAGCATTTTAGGGGCAATGACAGTAGAGTTACCAAGATTAATGAAAGCCAGATGTCACAGGAAAAACTACATGGGGATTGAGAGTCAACACTGGTGAGGGTGATGATGCCCAGGTTCCCTGCCATGGTCAGCACATAGAGCTCCAGGAAGACCAGGAAGAGGGGAATCTGGAGCTCTGGACAGCTAGAGACACCTGTGAGAATAAACTCAGTGACCCTGGTGAAATTTTCAGGAGCCATGTCAGAGTTTGGAAATTCATTTGTTTGGGGGAAAAGAGAGGTTAAAAACTTTAAAGAATTATTTGTAGGACTGTGCTTATATGGCTAGGACAATTCCCTGGTAACATTTCTTTGAATTGTGTATTACTCTAACTCAGTTATTAAACTCAAGCTTCTAGGTCTAATAAGTAAACTTGGTAATTATTTCAGAGAGAGAAAGATCAAGTATGGAAAAGTATAGTAAATTAAATAGATGATCCGGCATCATGAAACATTTTGAGGATTTACTTCCTCACAGTCTTATTGAATTATGAGTACATTCTTAGTTTGCAAACATTTGAAGCCACAATTAATATTTTATATCATTTGCATTAGGCATGAGAAAGGCTTGAGGGCATTTTATGTCTGCAAATTATCCAATTTCTAAATTTGAGACTTCTTGCTTTTTCTTAGGAATGGGTGATTCTAGGTACTATCCTGACCCATTTTCTTTATTCATTTCATCCTTGCATAATGTGTATTATGCACATTTAACTCATACATTTTACCATCCATGTCTGTTTGCTTTTTCTCTCTTTTTTAAATTAACTCTGACTAAAATACATGGAGATACATGTCCCTATGTTTATTTTTCAGGTGACAATTTTTTTTTAGCTTTCAATATATAATATTGGTGAAAATTTTATTATTTTTGTAATTTCTTGGCATTATGCTTTACTGGATACTACTTTCTGTTCCTTCTTTCTCATGTCTTTTTGTTGGTCTGTTTCACAAGTTTGTACAGCTCCTCATAGTTTTCACATTGTATTTTATGTTTAATCACAATTTTTATTTATATAATTAGATATTATTTTTACCACTTATAAAGTATATCTGCTCTTTTAGTTGATTTTTATTCTTTTTTATTTTTTTATATTTTTATTACTGAAATGAGTAAATATTGTTATAGACTTTCTGTGATAACTACAATGCTCATATTTGACATAGAATTTAAATGCTATTTTAATATGGCTAAATATTTCCCTTGAGTTCTTTATATTTAGGATGATCTTCCACCCCTAACTAAGCCAATTAGAGTCTCTGCTATAATTTATAGTTCCCCTGTTGTGGACTCCTGGCCCAAAGAAATCCTGTCATAGTCCCTCATCTAAAAATGTGGAGTTAAGTTACAGAGAGTTAACACTATATAATTAAAAATGCCTGAATTGTAAAATCCCAGAGCTGTTTAAATTTTTTTCTCCTTCTAAAAAAAAAGATACAATGAAAAGAAAAATAGAAAACTATTCTGCAGTGTGAAAAAAGAATGAAGTGAACCAAAATAATTCCTAACATTGTTAATATCTGATCTCAGTGTGATTCTCAAACCAAACACCACATTTTTTTCTTGTTTTTAAAAAAATCTTATTTATTTATTTACCACCTGTTTATTGAATTCCTTACTCTGGTAACGTGCAAACTTCAGATAAACTAGTTATCCCTTGTTTTATGGACCTACTATTCCAACGAAAGGAAACATACCAAAATCTGGTAAAGAAACCTAGATACAAGATTATTGCACATTTCAATAATAAATAAAGAAATTAAACAAGATATATTATGACAACTTGGGAAAATATTTTCACACGGTATGTTATGGGAAGGTCTTTTTAAATTTTAGCAGTTTCTTTTTATTTTTAACTTCTTTTTCTTCAGCTTTTATTTTAAGATGGGAAGGCCTTCTTGAGAAGGTGACATCTGTATTGAGACCTTAAGGATCTGAAACAACCAGATGTTTAATGAATCATAGGAAGAACATTCAAGGATTCTAGTGGAGAATGTGTATGCTGAAAACACTGGTATGAGGTAGAAAATAACTTAAAGCATTTAGTTTTTGAGGGGGAGGGTGGTCTTAATGGAGGACAGTGTGAATAGATTATAATAAGGAAGAATTATGTCACAATGATTGTTTGAATTTTATTTCTTTATTAATTTTTTTTAGTTGCTGTCCATAAGTTTATTGTCTTTATCTGAAAAATCCTCATAGAAAATTGTTTGGTTTAGCTTTCAGCATCCCGCTCCTGAGGTGTGAGAACGCTTGCCTTCTTTTGAGCTACCCAATCTTTCTTCTGATCAAGGGACATTCTGGGATGGTTCTGCCTCTTCTTCATAACTTCTTTCTTGGGCTTCTTTTCATAGACTGGATTTTCTTGTATAGCAGCATGAGCGTTCTTATACATCTCCATCATGTCTGGAGTTATGCTGTTCTTTATATATTGAGAGAACTGTTTCTTGTAAGCATCTTCTTCCATTAAGTAGCGCAACTAAGCTGCAACATTCTGGCCCATGATGTCCTTCCGGTGTACTTCTGCATTAAATCCCTTGCTTTCAGAATCATAATCAGGGAATTGTTTGGTACTGTGAGGGATAGACAAGCCTCCATCCGCAGCTTCCTTCAGGGTGCCAAAAACTTTATTGCCAGTGGTAGTTCTGGCAAGGCCTGCACCCAAATAGCAGGTAAAGGCACCTGGCTGACCATCAATGCTTTCCACATTGTATTCATCACCAGTCGCCTCCACTTGGCCTTCATAGATCTTGTCCATGCCAAACTTATTGAGAAGCCTGCAGGCCAGCAGCAGGCAAGTACAATAGGCTGCAGCATAATTTGTCAGGCCAACCTTCACACCATATTTTGGCAGTTCGTGTGCATGTGCCGCGTGGTCTATCACATTCCCCTCTATACAGGCATAAGCGATCTGACAAATAATATATCTGTTTGTTACATGAACTATCATCCTGTATTTGGATGTGTTGCATTTATTTTTATGCTTTATCACCAAGCGTCTCTGAGCATGGTAATCAGTTTTACCCTCTCATCATCTTCTAAATTTCACTTGGTATATCTCTTAAAGTAGGGCTTATTCTGAACAACTTTAACAAACTCCATCCTGCTGAAGAGAGGCCCACGTCCACGGCTTGACAGAAACCTGCAGGCCTTGAATTGCAAGCCATGACAAAATTTTAAGATAGGTGAATAACATTATTAGCTTTAAGTTTTAAAAAGGTTACTCTTGTTGTTATAAAGATAATGAATTACAGGATTGGAAAAGCTCGAGGCATGGCAGAAATGGAAATTTTAAAATAACCACAAAAAATGAGTTTAGAGGTTGATATGGGATTTCAGCTAAAATGGAGAAACTCAATATCAAAACATGGTAACACTGACAGGAGCAGAAACAAGATGACCTCCTTGATGTAATTTATATAATAAGTTATATAACATATATGAGAGAATGACAGATGGGGGTTTATTTTGACTGGGGTAACAGCTGTGCCATTTTTGAATATGAGACAATATGTTTTAAGATGGAGTAAACAAAGTGATATTTTGAACATATTAAGCTTTATGTGCTTATGAAACATTTAAATAAAATTTAAGCAAGCTAATATTTAAGTCTGGAGGATATTGATGTGGTTAGGCTTGAGAAACATCAATCTAGATAATGATAAAGTATTTTTTCATATGTCAAGATTTTATAAAAATTTATAATCAAAATTCCTAACTTGTTCTTCATTCAGTTTGCATCATTTCCCACTGAAGATCAATCCTGTTTTTGAGACTCTAGTTTTCCTTTTATTTCCAAACACTACATAACAGGTAGTTGTGCTTCTGTGTCCCCTCTCATGCCCTTTTCTTACCTTGCCTTCCCTGGGTTTCTAATTTTAATATTCTGTCTGCAGCTTTCAGTCTATTTGCTATCCCCCTTACCAAACATGCCAACTATCAGCCAATATAACTGCTTACAGATTGTATCAGATACTCTGTTTCTGCTGAAACCTAGTGCTTTATGATTTATTTGAAAATTCAATAATTAATTATTAAAAAATGATTTTTAATCACAAAAGTCATATTCATCCTCTAATTTTCTTTTGAATCTCAAGATTGCACTATTTGCTAATTTCTATGAATACTTTCCCATCCTATTCACCTCCCTCTTCTACTTCCTTAGAGCAAGCCTTCTATAACACTTTCATTAATTATTGTATCCTTCCCTGTTCACCATGTTATGATTCTTTGTGGTTGTACTGGCAGGAATGCCAGTCATTAAGGATTTTTGTGCAATTAGGTTATGTTATCCAAGGTATTCATTAGAATAATTGAAATATGCTTTTACCTCATTTATCATCAGATTCACATGACTTTTCTGGTCATTTACCCTACAAAACATGCATTAAAGGCATACTTTTATTTCTGACCTTCCATGTCTTCACTGGTATGGATTCTTCTGAGATTGCTTTGTTTTTAGTGAGAGGTAGAATCTTCTCTGCAAAGTTTGTCCACCATTTGTAGCAGTGGCTCCATACATTTAAAAACCAGAAATGAAGGTAGCATCAAATGAGGCTAATAAACTTTAATTTTGTAGTATTTAAAAATGTCATTTCTGATTACTCTCTAGGCATGTTCAATCTTTTCAAAAATACAAATGAATTGAGAGACTAGAAAGATAGATGAGGTTTTGTTTGTTTGTTTTTGAGATGGAGTCTCGCTCTGTCGCCCAGGCAGGCTGGAGTTTGTTTTTTTTTTTTTTTTTTTTTTTGAGACTGAGTCTCCCTCTTTCACCCAGGCTGGAGTGCAATGGCACGGTCTCGGCTCACTGCAACCTCCGCCTCCTGGGTTCAAGTGATTCTCCTGCCTCAGCCTCCTTAGTAGCTGGGATTACAGGTGCATGCCACCATACCCACCTAGTAGAGATGGGGTGTTGACCAGGTTGGTCTCGAATTCCTGACCTCTGGTAATGCACCCACCTTGGCCTCCCAAAGTGCTGGGATTACAGGAGTAAGCCAGTGTGCCTGGTCCTCAATGAGTTGTCTTTAAATTAGCACAGTGTTTTACGGCTAATGGGTAATAATAATAGCCTTTAATTTAAATATATATATATTTATTCCCTATTACTAGTTTTAGTCAACAATAATAGCCTTTTAAAAAGTGTGTTTTCGAAATACTTTCATTGTACTTAGGGTTTTCTTTTGTTATACGATCTGAGGGAGAATGAAAAGAAAGTAAACTTACTTTTGAACATGCTATTTTAGGTTAGTCGAACTAAGAGCAACCCAGGCAATGAGTTTTTTTTCTATATTCCTCTTGATAATGTTATAGAGATTTCGTCCCATTACACCAGGAATCTAGGGTTGGGTAGTTTATCTTAAAGTCTTGCTCCTGCTTTTGGAAATGTCTTCCTGCAAACTGAAGTCCTTTGTTTTGATGTCTAATGGAAGTTCTTCTTTGCTATTTCTTCTGAAGTAAAATGCTAACAGATTTATTTTATGATAGGATAGATGATTTAACTAACACTTTCCATTATTGCAGTGGATTGCATATTATGCTTCTATATATATTTGCTTGTACATTATCACATTGAATGGATAATTTTTCTGAGAATGCTTGCATTCTACACTTGTATTCTCAAAAAAGGGCATAGTTTTGACTTTGGGTAGTTGTATATCCAGTTTTCGCTCATGGGCTATCCTGTACAATGTACAATTTTTATTGTAAATAATATTGCAATAATGCAGCCATGATATAAACAGTCTCTGTGAGCAAAAATTCCTAGTTTCAGTAGTGACATAATTTTTTTAAGTACATGAGACATAATCATGCCGTTTCTATTTTGGAGACATAAATAGCTTGATCATATTTGATGCCCTGTATTCCTAAAAACAGTTATAAATCTGAAAAACAAACTTATTTGTTTTATCTTATCATATTTCTGTATAATGAGCTTTAAAAGATCCAAAACCATACCTTGGCTCATTTTAAGATATGGTTTTGATCTTTAAAAGGTCATTATACAAAAATAAGGTAAGTCTTTTCCACCCACCTCTAAAGGAGAATCTGCTTCATGTTCTCAGAGTCTATACATGACTGTGGCAGTGAGAGTTGATGGGGCTTTAAAAGCCTTTGAGACCTTAACTCTGAAGCACAGGCAACTCTAGTATCTACACATTGCCTTTTATGTCTTTGGGGAAGGTGCCATCTGGGAACGGTTTCTTAACAAGGTCTCCCTCTAGAAAGTCAATCAGACACCCCGTGAGTCCTTCTGGTAGTCTGTGTTTATTTTGTATTATTGAAGTGAGTTCAAGTTCATTACAGCTAAGGGACATGGGGATTAAACTGCGTCTTTTAAAGTAATTCATTTCCATTCAGAGATTCATTATTGCAAGATGAGATATGTAAGAGCTAGAAGCTGATGGTATCACAGATTTAAAAAACCTGTATCTATAAATAATATATTTATTATGTCACTATCTCTGTTGTCTCCCTTTACCTCTTATTTCAAAATATAAAACATAAACTCCCTGATGAACAAAGGCATTTTTTAAAACACTAAACATTTAGCATGTATGCATTTTTATCCATGTAATGACTAATGGAATTGTTTAGAAAGGAATATGCCTTGGGGAAATTTTCATATTTAGGAATTAAGTCCGCTTTGTAGATCCAAAGATCTGCTTCTACAGGCCTTAAATTAAAGCAGAAAATGGAGATATATAGCATGATGACATTTATGTACAGTATAAATCCATGACCTAGGAAACTATTGTATGCTTTGCAAGAGCACAAGAAAACAAACAGATTCACACTGAGTTATTTTGTGGCGGTTTCCCGATGATGGTGGTTGGGACTGGGTAAAGAAATTAAGGTGAAAGGTGTATTGAAGACTATCATAACAAAATACCACAGACTGAGTGGCTTAAACAGTGGAAATTTGTTTTCTCACAGTACTGAAGGATAGAAGTTCAAGCTCAAGGTCTCAGCAGGTTTGCTTTCTTCTGGGGCCCTCACCTGGGATTGCAGAGGGCCACCTTTTCACTGTGTCCTCACATAGTTGTCCCTCAGTCTGTTTATGTGCCTGGTATATCTCCTTCTCTCTGTCCTAATCTCTCTTCCTATCAGGATGCCAGTTTTATTGAATTAGGACCCAGCTAAACGACTCCAATTAAATTAATTGCCTTTGTAAGGCTCTGTGTCCAAATACAGTCACATTCTGAGGTACTAGAGATTAAGGTTTTAACGTATGAGTTTTGAGATAGACCATCCAGTCCATAACAAGAAAGATTAAAACATGAATAAGAAAGAGGATTTGCTGGCTGAATAATGAAAATTTGTCATGAACAGAGGAACATAATTATTCTAAACCTCTTATGTTAGGCCCAAAACAGCTGAAAAGATGGAATCTTCATTGGGAGGAAAATCTGCTTCTGGAAATCTGTTCTACAGAAGTAATATGAGTTACTTAAATATATAAATAAAATCTTCATAAGATTATTTTTTCAGTGAGGTACACAGTTTAGGAATTTGTTAAGTAAATTATGGGATATGTTTAGTACATAATCATATATTCTTTAAAAATTTTATTTATGTAAATTATATAGAAATTTGAGGAAAGCTTCTGAGAGGCTTAATACTAGAGATAGTATTAAAAGGGTAATGTTTTACTTCATGGTCACACTTTTATGTGGAATCTAAAACAACCAAACTCATAGAAGCAGAGAGTAGAAGTGGTTGCTGGGGCTGAGGAGCGGGAGCCTCTTGGAGATGTTGATCAAAGAGTATAAAGTGTCAGTTATGTAATGTATTATGTTAAATGTAAGTGTGTAATGTAATGTAAATTATGTAAGTTAAGTGTAAAATGTAAATTATGGAGGATAAATAAGTTCTGGAGATCTAATGCCCAGCATGGTGATCATAGTTAATAAGACTGTATTGTGTACTTGAAAATTGCTGACACAGTAGGTCTTAAATGTTCTTACCACACACACAAAACTTAACTACATGAGATAATGGATATGTAAATTAGCTTCATCTTGGTAATGATTTCATAATACATATGTTTATGAAAACATCATGATGCCGAGTGCAGTGGCTCACGCCTGTAATCTCAGCACTTTGGGAGCCTGAGGCAGGAGGATAGCTTGAGCCCAGGAGTTCAAGACCAGCCTGGTCAACATAGCAAGACCCCCATGTCTACAACAAATAAATAAAACAAAAAATTGTCATGTTGTACACCTTACATATATACAAATTTTTTTGCCTATTATAACTCAATAAACCTAGAAAAATAAATAAAACGGCCATATTATATTGGTTTCTCTTAAAAGATCAATAATTTACATACAATAAAATGCCAACTATATATAGTTGACGTTTAAATAATGTATTTTAATCATCCCAAAATGTTCCCCAATGTCTCTTTGCAGTAAATTCCTCCATAATATATCTCAGGATGCAATTGTTATTTTTTTAATATATGTACACGGTTTTATATACAACGCAGCATCAAATATGGGGCATTTTCTCCTATTTTACACACTCAGATATATTTAAAACACTTCCTAAGGCTACAAAACAGAACATAGGAAAACAAATAAGAATATATTCAACACTTACAAAAAGTGATATGACAAAGAATATAAAGTACTAGTTTTCTTTCAACAGTTAAAACATACGTATTATACATTTTTTTGAAAAAATAACATCACAAATGATCACATATTCACATGCTTTTAAATATTATTTATACTCATTTTGAGGCTATTATCATTTTTGATACATAAAATTTTTGTAGCTCTGAAACAATGCCAAATTTTTAATCTATTTCAGTAAGTTCAACCCCAAAGTTGCTGCTTCCCAGCATTAAGACATGCAACCACCCCTCTTCTAAGATTTTCTAAAGCTTGTATGTCAGGGCAAAAGACCTCTTTTAAAAAGTAATCCCACTTAGTGGGAGAGTAAATGGCTGACATTGGTAGCAAAACCTTAGTTCACTGGAATTCACATGCTCAAAATTGCTATGGTTTTTATCACCATATATTAGTTTACCTGTTCTAGAACTTCATGTTAAAGGACTAACATAGTAGGTTGTGTCTGGTTAATGCTATTGAAATTCATCTGTGCTCCTGCATATAGCAATAGCTCATTCCCTTTTATTGCTGAGTAGTATTCTATTTTAGGAATGTAGCACAATTTACATTTTTGTTTACAAACAGTTGAATTATTTGCATTTTATACTGTTTTGAATAGAGCTATCAATAACATGAATATACACTTTTTTAGGCATGTTTTCATTCCCCTTTGATTAACATTCAGAAGGTGAACTCTGGAAACATGTGGTAGTAATGCATTTAACCTTTTTACAACCACCACACTGTTCTCCAAAATGAAGTACCATTGTACATGGTAATCAGCAAGTAAGATAATTTCAGGAGCTAATACTCTTGATCAAGTTGTCACTCACCCCTTGGTAATGAAATATTTTAAATTTTACTCAAACTAGTTGATGGAAAATAGTATCCCACTGTTACTGTAATTCCATTTCCTTGATAGCTGAGGGTGCTGGGCTTCTTTATCATGTGCATATTGACCATTAATACTTACTATGTGGAATATATTTTATCCTATTTTTGTTTGATTGCCTTTTAGTTACAGCCTTGTAGGTGATATTTATATGTGTTTAAGGTCCCATATAAATTAAGTGGGCTTTTTAGTAGCTAATCAACCAAACATCCATATGTACATGTGTTTTGGACTCTATTCTGTACCACGAATCTATTTATCCATGTTTATAAAGTGCTGCATTATCTCCAGTACTGGAGGTTTATAGGTCACGGAGTAGCTATTGTGAGTGCTCTAACTTCGTTGTTTTTCAAGATTATTTTGGCTATTCTGAATTTTTTCTGTGTCATATAGAAGCAGATCTAAAGCCGGATATGGGGAACCTTACTTTTATGCCATGAGGGTAGGTCTTCACCTGTCCATTCTTAAAACAGTCACCTTTGGTGGTAGTTATTAAAATTAATACTACAACTTGGTGCCTTAAAATTGAGCCTCGCTAAGAGTTGTACCTTGGTCTCAACTCTATGATGTTAGATGAAGGATGAACCACTTGGATGCTTAGGATAAGACAGTAAAGGAGATAATTCTCCACTAAGCTAGCTCTTTCAACATTTTTAAGCCAGAATGGCTTCATCTTTGATGCAGAAAATTTGAAGTCTTTGAGAAAATTCCTTTAAGAGGAGTGTGTCTTGCTGTCTGAATAAAGAAGCCATGGAGAGAGAACTGAAATGCATTACAGAGCCTATGTAGGAAATCAGCCTCAAGGGCTTTTAGAAATAATTGGAAGTTGAGGTTTGCAATCCAGTCATTAGGACCTTTCAACTCTGGTCGTGTAAACATTAGTAAGTACAGATATATTAAAATATCCTTGGTAAAAGCTTTTGGTGTACCAAGTCATTAATTAGACATGGAATGATAATAAATCAAATAAAGCCCAAGGTTTTAACTCTGGGAAGAAGTTTGAGAATGTATAAATACTAAAGGAATTTTATATAGGTTGGCAGCATTATTTTTCCACTACTCATGATTATAATTGTAATCAGAATGTGTGTTTTGTGGTTATTAGGGAAAATAGCAGGGTCCAACTAAGTCTGGAATGTTATAAACTTTTTGTAGAAAAGAATGTAATGTTTGAAAACCATCTATATTTTATCTATGACATCAAATAGCTGATTTTAGACACCTATTATTGTCATTCTGCATTTTTATCACACAATTAATATTAGTAAATGTTAGTATTCATAAAAATGTTAGTACTTCATTCTTAAAATATTAGTATTTCATTTAAAAAAAATGGACAAAAGAGGAAACACCGCTTAGAAAAAATAATATTGCATGGCATTTATTCTCATTAAAATATTTTAAAATTATAATTTATGTATGCAAAATATTTACCCAACAACACATTATTAGGATGTGGAATAACCATATACATTTATTTTAGAAATAAAAATTACCAGTATATTATTTTATAATCATAAGATATTTATTACAGCATATGTTTTAGGTGGCAATTTAAATAACTTAAACTGTCAACAACCAAAGTTCATCAATCAAGGAATGGCTAAGTACAAAGTGATTTGTCTATTTTCCAGAGTTGTATGCTGATATTAAAAATTTTTTAAAAAGATTTTTTATTGGTCAAGAGAAATTCTGCTGATGAGTTCAAAAGTAAAAAAAAAAATTGCAGGGAACATAATATAGCATGATTTTTTTAAAAGCCCTTCTTGTATGGATGGTATTACAGAATGCTGTTAATATTATTTAATTTTAGTTGTGTGTTATAGAAAGGGATAGAAATTGTAGAATTTGGGAAGAGAAAATATACAAAACCAAAGAGTTATATTTGTGCATTATAATATAAAATTCTACTATGAGGCCGGGCACGGTGGTTCACGCCTGTAATCTCAGCACTTTGGAAGGCCGAGGTGGGTGGATTGCCTGAGCTAAGGAGTTCACAACCAGCCTGTGCAACACGGTGAAACCTGGTCTCTACTAAAATACAAAAAATTAGCTGGGCATGGCAGTGTACACCTGTAGCCCCAGCTACTCGGGAGGCTGATGCAGGAGAATTGCTTGAAGCCGGGAGGTGGAGGTTGCAGTGAGCCGAGATCACACCACTGCACTCCAGCCTGGGCTACAGAGCGAGACTTAGTCTCAAAAAAAAAAAAAAAAAAGTTACTCTGGAAATGTAAAATTGATGCTAAAAATCAACATGCTAATGAGCAGGATCAGATGTTATCAAAATCAGAAGTAAACAAATTTGATATGATTGGATAATGCAATTTTGTATTACTGTTATGTTCAGTTTATGTTTAGATGAAGTAAAATACAATAAGTTAAAGAAGAGGAAAAAATGAAAGAAATGGATCTGGATAAAGACACTTTGGTTCATTTTCTGATTCAATTCCTCACAATTTTTAGTTTGAACACTAGATTAAATTGAAATAGACACAATTAGAAAAGTGTATATATTTTTAAAATCGAAAAAAATAGAGGCCCATTGAAACAATGGAAGAATACCAAGATGTAAGGAATTTAATTGCTGAGTGAGAGTACACAGTGTAGATGCAGAACTATGGTAGAATACATTCCATGCCACTGTGTAGACAGGCTCATGAAGGAGACAAAGAAGATAGGAATGAAGATGCAACTAACCCTCATAAGTTTTTTTAATCTGTGTTATTATATCCATATATTTTTCAAAATTCTGTATTGCTACCATTACAGTAGATGACGAGATAACTTATTTATCTTCAGGTTGCCAATTCTAAATCAGCTTATCAGGAAGTTCTCATAAACCAGTGTTTGCAATAGTGCTAGAATCTGTCAAGGAGGATCTAGAATAATCCAATATTTTTCTCATCATTCCTAATCAAAAACCTACTTTATCCCTAAGATATACAATACTAACTTCAGCTGATTGAAAAACCTCATTCTGAGGTAGCATACTTTATTGTGTTCTTAGCTTTAATGTTTACACAGCCTTTTCTTTTCTTTCTTTTCTTTTCTTTTTTTTTTTTTTTTTTTTTTGAGATGGAGTCTCGCTCTGTCGCCCAGGCTGGAGTGCAGTGGCGTGATCTCGGCTCACTGCAACCTCTGCCTCCCGGGTTCAAGCAATTCTCCTCTGTCAGTCTCCCGAGTAGCTGGGACTATAGGTGAATGCTACTGTGCCCAGCTAATTTTTGTATTTTCAGTAGAGACGGGGTTTCACCATGTTGGTCGGGCTAAACAGCCTTTTCATGTTGTGTTATAATCACATATTTACTTACTTTCTTGCTTCCCATCTAGCCTACATGTTCTTTATGGTTCAATCTTATTTACATTTAATACCTAGTGCCTGCTGTGAAATATCTATTACTAATTTTATGGTTACTTTTACTCTGTTTGAACTATATAAGCTTTTCGTTTTAACTCTGCAACTCTAAGTCTGACATAATTTGCCTTATTTATAAATAGTAGCGGTTCCAATATGATCTCAAAAGTTGCTTAGGACATAGATTACCTGAATATAGTATTTATTTATTCCATTGAGGTGGCAAAGAGTACAGGTTGCTCTAAGAGGACATGTTTTGTCCAGAAAAAGAGGAAAACCTAAGCAGAGAGAGTATTTCTACTTTTTTTATGTTATAATTGGTTTGACAGAGTACTAAACAAAGATTATTGTACCCAACTATGCAACTGAGTATTAAGATATTAAGTGGGAATTTTGAATCAATTGGTTAAAGTTCTCTTTAGAGCATCTTTTACTTCTTTGTTCCTTAGGCTGTAGATCAACGGATTCAGCATAGGAATCACCAGGGTGTAAAACACTGAGGCCATTTTATCAATAGCCAAAGTATGACTGGACTTGGGTTGCAAGTAAATAAATAACAATGTCCCATAGAACACGATCACCACTGTCAGATGAGAGCTACAGGTGGAGAACGCTTTGTACCTCCCTTCCCTTGACTTCATTCTGAGAATGGCCACTAGAATAAACATGTAGGATATGAGAACAATTGAGAGAGAGAAGAGCAAATTACAGCCTGAGAAGATCAAAATTATTAATTCTAATTCATTTGTGTCAGAACAGAGTATGGATATCAGAGGGATACAGTCACAGTAAAAATAGCTGATTATGTTTGAGCCACAGAAGGACAGTTTAAATAACTTAATTGTGAGAAATAGTGACACAAACGTGCTATAGAGATAGGGAACAATTACAAGCACCCAAAGTACTTTCTCTGCCATGATGATCATGTACAGAAGAGGTTTACAGATGGCTATGTAGCGATCATAGGCCATTGCTGATAGAATAAAGAGCTCAGAGATGATGAAAATCTCAAAGAATGCTAGCTGAGTGGCACACCAATTGTAGGAAATTGTATTTTTGTGCACTATGAAGTTTACTAACATCTTCGGGGCAATGACAGTGGAGTAACCAAGATCAGTAATTGACAAATGTCTAAGGAAAAAGTACATGGGGGTGTGTAGCTTGGAGTCCAAGTAGGTCAAGGTAACCATGCCCAGATTGCCTGTCACTGTGACCAAGTATATGATGAGGAAGAGTCCAAACAGTGGAGCCTGCAGCCCAGGGTTGTCTGTAATCCCCATGAGAATAAATTCAGTCACTTTGGTCACTGCCGTGTGATTGTGTTTCACCTTATGATTCATCTTGGTAACCTGTGCAAACTAGAAAATCAATATTTATTATATTTGAAACATTATCTTCTAAGAAAATTAACAATATGATGTATGAGCAATAGAGGTATTTCCTTTATTTCAAATTCTAAATAGAGTCTCCTCTTCCCATCAGGTTAAAACCACACAAAGCTACAGTCACATTCATTAAAACTTTGGTAAAGTGTGAATTAAAAGGGGCAAGATATTTTGAAGTTGTTGTTTTGATGTAGCTACTATGACCTACTTTTTGGACCCAGAGTTATTTTAATTATGTAAAAATAGCTACTATTTTTGTTTCTGCTTACCACAATTTTCAGGTAATTTGTAAAACAAACATCTATACGTTAAACTTTACATTTTTGCTGACCATTGAAAGAAGCAAGACAAGATTTTCAAAACTATTGATGGAGTAATGAATAGGGCAGTAGGAAATCTCTGACCATTATGTACATGTCAATACTTCTGTCTATAAATTTAACGTGTTTAACAAAAACAAAATTTTATGCCATAATTTGAAAATTTTGTTAGTAATATCTTAATCTGCATTTGAACTTTTTGCCTATTGAATTGCTGCTTCTAGTGAGCAATTAGGGGGTGTATAATCCCCCAATTATACATCCTTCTGCAGGAAAAAAGAAACAAAAACTAGCTGTTCTTACAATTCATGAACATTTAAGAGATAATCATAAAAAAGGGCTCAGTGGATAGAGAAATACAAATGAATATCAAGAACCTAAGGAAATCCATTGCGTGCTAGGCAGTTTTGCAAGTGCCTTACACATATTAACTCATATGATCTACACAATAACTTTAGGAAGTAGGCAGTAATATCATCCCCATTTAAAAGAAAAAGAAACTGAGGCACAAAGAGTTGGATAATTTAACAAAGATCTTTCACATTATAAATTGTAGTGTAAGGATTCAAGGAAAGCCATTCTGCCTTCAGAATATGTTCTCATAAACACTCTAACACACCACTTCTCCCTTAGGGATACCCTTCATTGTTAGGAAGTGAGAATGAGACAGGAAAGACACAAGGTAAATAATGACAAAGATCTTTGTCAAAATAGATGACTGAAGCATGAAGTAATTTGAAAGCTAAGGTGGCATAAATAATGACCAGCCCCAAGTATTGGAGACTGTATAACAGGTCTGTCTGCACATCTGTCCTATTGATGACAGAACAGTATATTGCAAGAGAGGCAACAGTTTTGCAGAGAATGGGAACCTTCAAGATTTTTGGTGACAACCTACTTTAAGGATGTACCCTTAGACATTTTCTAAGACCAATGTTTCCGCTTACCTCAATGGAGAATCTGCTTTGCTTTCTACTGCTTTAGGCCTCATAGGAGGCTACAGAATGGATTTAAATTTTTTCTACTCCCTTGAGATTCATTGCGTTGAAATGTTAATCTGACTCAAGGTTAAACAAATTCTACATAATTACCTGAGGGAAAGTGCCTTGAATATCTGTTGATTATTCTCTGAATGTTCCATTAAGAAAAAGTAGTTAAGTACATATGCCTTTGTCTAACTGAAAAAATAAATTATGCAAAATCACTAAAGACTGGAAATCACAAATACCATTTTCAGCATTGCATGCAAATATTACATATATAATCCCCAACAAGTCACAAGTAAGTGAAATAATGACTTTCTTGAAAAAAGTTATATAATATTTGATAATACATCCATTGACCACATATATTTTGTTGAATATATGATTATAAACAGACATAAAACAATTTCTTATAAACTATATTAGGCTGAGATAAGATATTTTATTAATTGTATTGTTTATGTCAAGAAATCAGTGGCAAATAATTTCTTCATTTGTTTATAATGTATCATTTATCTCCGGCTGTTTTTAAGAATTTTTCTTTGTTATTGGTTTTCAGAAATTTGACTATAACGCATTTTAGCATAATTTCCTTTCAATTTACCCTACATGGAATTATTTTAGCTCTTTGTGTGTCTAGGATTTTGGGTTTTTTAAAATACATTTAGAAAAAAAATTCTGGCCAATATTTTTTACTGTGTATTTTCTGCACTATATAATCTCTTCTTTACACTTAGACTTAAAATTAAACATGACTTAAATAACTTGTTTTTGTTCTACAAATCATTAAGACTATTTTCATGGTTTTCGTTCAGTATATTTTTACTTTGACTTTATTTTCAGTAGTCTTCATTGTTGACTGTTTAAGTCATCTTTTGTTCAGTTCATAATCTGCCATTTTTCTCATTCAATATATATTTTTCATATCCAATACTGTATATTTATGTCTAGAAGCCCCATATCTGTCGTTTCTTAAATCTTCATTTTTTTCCTCACATTGTTAATGTTTTTGTCAAATCATTTAGTTTACTCAACATATTTATAACAGTTATCTTAAAGCCCTTGCGTGCTAATTCTATCATTATACCATTTCAATATCTACTTGAATTATCTCCAAGATAGGGCCACATATTCCTGCTTTCTCAAATGCCTAGTATTTGTGATTGGATGCTGAATATTGTGAATTTTGTGTTAATCAGTGCTGTATATTTTTGTATTTTTTTTGAAAGAATATTAAGTGTTTTAAACAAAGATTAGTCAGCAGTATTTGACATTTGTTTTCAAGCCCTCAGAAGCATTTGGAGTAACATTTGCCTCTGAAATCTCTAGTGGGTGCCCAGTTGTTGATCAAGGATGATACATTCCAGCTTTTTTGGAACTAGAATGTCTTCCTTCTCAGTGTGATACCTATGAATTGTTCAGCTTAAAATTCTTAGGTCATTCTTTGAAAAGCTTTGTGGACATTTGATATAGCCATGCATAATTTAGAGTTCAAACACAAACTCAAAGAGAACTTGAAATGGAGGAAATGATGAAAAATAATAACAAAAATATTACATTTAAGAAACAAATAGCAGTAAGTAGAAAGTATGTCTTCCAAAATCTGTAATTACTTTTTTTTTTAACTTTCCACTTTTATTTGAGATACAGAGATACACGTGCAGGATTGATACATGGGTATATTGCATGATGCTGGGGTTTGGGGTATGGATCCCTTCACTCACATAAGCAAGCATAGTACTCAATAAGTAGTTTTTCAACAGACACCCTTCTCCCCTTTCTCGTAGTCCACAGTGCCTATTGTTCCTATGTTTATGTTTAAGCTCCCACTTAAAAGTGAGAACATGCAGTATTTTGTTTTTTGATTCTGCTTTAATTATGGCCTCTAGCTGCATCATGTTGTGGCAAAGAACAAGATTTTGTTCTTTTTTTATGGCTGCATAGTACTCCAGGGTGTATATGTACCTTATTTTCTTTATCCAATCTACCATTGATGGGAAAGTATGTTGATTTCATGCCTTTGCTATTGTGAATAGTGTGATGATGAACATACTTGTGCATGTGTCTTTTTGGTGGAATGATTCGCTTTCCTTTTGAATGTATAGCTGGTAATGGAATTGCTGGGTCAAATGGTAGCTCTGTTTTAAGTTTTTAGGAAATCTCCAAACTGCTTTCCACAGTGGCAGAAATAATTTACATTCCCATCAGCAGTGTATAAGCATTTTCTTTTCTTGGCACACTTGCCAGCATCTATTTTTTTTTTTTTTTAACAATAGCCATTCTTACTGGTGTCAGATGGTATCTTATTGTGATTTTGATTGGCATTTCTGATGATTAGTAATGATTAGCATTTTTTATCTGTTTGTTGGCCACTTGTACGTCTTCTTTTGAAAAGTGCCTGTTCATGTCCTTGGCCCATTTTTTAATGGGGTTGTTTTTTGATTGATGGTTGGTTTAAGTTCTTTATAGAGTCTGTATATTAAACCTTTGTCAGATGCAGTTTATGAATATTTTCTCCAATTCTGAAGATTGTCTGTTTATACTGTTGATAGTTTATTTTGCTGTGCACAAGGGATTTAGTTTAATTAGGTCTCGCTTGTCAAATTTTTGTTTTTGTTGCAATTGCTTTTGCAGACTTATCCAAAAATTAATTTCCAAGGCTGAGGACAAAAGGCTATTTCCTAGGTTATCTTCAGGATTTTTATAGTATGAAATTGTACACTTAAATCTTTCATCCCTCTTGAGTTAATTTTTGTGCATGGTGAAAAGTAGTGAGTACAGTTTCAGTATTCTGCATATGGTTAGCCAGCTATCCCAGAACTATTTATTGAATAGTGAGTCCTTTCCTCATCTTTTTTTTTTTTTTTTTTTTTTTTTTTTTTTGTCAGCCTTGTCAAAGATCACATGGTTGTAGTTGTATGGCTTTATTTCTGAGTTTTCTCTTTTGTTCCAGTGATCTGTGTGTGTGACAGTATCATGCTTTTTTAGATTACTGTAGCCTTACATTATAGTTTGAAGTTCGGTTGAGTGATGCCTCTGGCTTTGTTCTTTTTGCTTAGGATTACTTTGTGCATTTTGGCTCTGACTCCATATGAATTTTAGATTTTTTAAAAATATTTTGTTCTAATTCTATGAAGAATGATGTTACTATTTTGATATGAATAGCATTGAATCCATAAATTACTTTGACAATTTTGTCACTTTAACAATATTGATTCTTCCAGTCTATGAGCTTGCAATGTATTTCCATTTGTTTGTGTCATCTCTGATTCATTTCATGAGTGTTTTGTAGTTCTCTTTGCAGAGCTCTTTTGCCTCCTTCACTAGCTGATTCCTTGGTATTTCATTTTCTTTGTGGCTACTGTAAATGGGATTGTGCTCTTGATTTGACTCTTAGCTTGGACATTTAGGAGCCTTTTGGTGGAAGCTTTAGGGTTTTCTATATACAGAATCATATAATCAGTGAAAAGAGATAGTTTGACTTTTTCTATTTCTACTTTTATGCCTTTTTTTGTTGGTGTTCTTGCCTGATTACTCTGGCTAGAATTTCTAGTGCTATGTTAAATTGGTGTGGTTAGAGTGGGCATCTCTGTTTTATTCCAGTTCTCAAGGGAAATGGTTCCAGCTTTTGCCTTTTCAGTATGATGTTGGCTGTGGGTTTATCATAGATGGCTATTTTCGGGTACGTTCCTTCAATGCCTAGTCTGTTGAGGGTTTTTATCCTGAAGGGATGTTGGATTTTATAAAGGCATTTTCTACGTATATTGAGATGATTGTATGTTTTTGTTTTTAATTCTGGTTGTGTGTTGAATCATATATATTGATTTGCATGTGTTGAAATAGCCTTGCATCCCAGGAGTAATGCCTACTTGATTATGAGGTTTTAACTTTTTGATATGCTGCTAGATTCAATTTGCTAATATTTTTTGAGGATTTTTGCATCTATACTAATCAAGGATATTGGACTGAAGTTTTCTATTTTTGCTGTGTCTCTGCCAGATTTTGGCATCAGGAAGATGCTGCATTCATAGAATGAGTTAAGGAGGAGTCTCTCCTCCTCAATTTTTTGGATTATTTTCAGTTGAATTGGTACTAGATCTTTGTACACCTGGTAGGATTAGGCTGTGAATTCATCTAATACGGGGCTTTTTTTTTTTTTTTTGGTTGGCAGCTTTTTTTTTTTTTTATTACTGACTCAGTTTTAGAACTACAAATGTATCTAGTCAGGGTTTTAATATAATCCTAATTCAACCTTGGGATATCGTATGTTTCCAGGAATTTATTCATTTCATCTAGATTTTCTAATTTGTGTGCATTGAGGAATTCATAGTTTTCTCTGAGGATGTTTTGTATTTTTATGGGAACAATGTAATATCAAATTTTTGTCTCTGATCCAGCTAACGGTCTATCAGTCTTGCTTAATTTTTCAAGGAATCAACACTTGGTTTAATTGTTTATTTGTGTAAATTTCTGTGTCTCAACTTTGTTCAGTTCTACTCTAGGTTTTCTCCTGCTAGCTTTGGAGTTGATTTGTTCTGTTTTTTGTTTGTTTGTTTGTTTTTCCTTAGTACTTGTAGGTGCAAAGTTAGACTTTTAGTTTGAGATCTTTTAACTTCTTATTGAAGGTATTTAGCACTATAAGCTTTCCTCTTAAAACTGCTTTAGCTATATCCCAGAGATTTTGGTAAGTTGTCTCCCTATTTTCATTACTTTAAAAGTATTTTTAAAATTTATACCTTAATTTTAGTTCTGATGTTAACCTAAGAGTTAATCAGAATAAAATTGTTCAATCATCTTTTTTTTATTTTGAGGGATCTTCTTGATATTAATTTCTATTTTTATTGCATTGTGGTGTGAAAGTGTGCTTGGTATGATTTTGATTTTTTGAATTTGTAGAGACTTGCTTTGCTACTGAACATATGGTCAATGAGAAGAATGTCTATTCTGTGGTTGTTGGGCAGAATGTTCTGTAGATGTCTATTAGGTTTAGTTGGTCAAGTGTCAAGTTTAAGCCCAGAGTTTCTTTGTTAGGTTTCTGCCTCAAAGATCTGTCTAATGCCATTAGTGGGGAGTTGAAGTCTCCCACTATTATCCTGTGGCTAAATATTTTCATCGGTCAAGTACAACTTGTTCTATGAATCTCAGTTCTCCAAAGTTGACTGCATATTTGTTTAGGATAGTTAAGTCTTCTTATTGGATTGTATACTTAATCATTATGTAATATCCATCTCTGTCCTTGTTATTGTTTTAAAGTCTATTTTGTCTGATACAAGAATAGTGACTCCTCTCTTTTATTTTATTTTATTTTTTCATTTGCATGGTAGATCTTTCTTCATCCCTTTACTTTGAGACTGTGGGTGTTAATACATGTGAGATAGGTCTCTTAAAACTAGGAGATGGTTGAGTCTGTCTTTTCATTCAGCTTTCCCATTTACATTTAGTATTAGCATTAAAATGTGAGATTTTAATCTGTCATTGTGCTCTTAGCTGGTAGTTATGTAGACTTGATTGTGTAGTTGTTTTATAGTGTCTGTGGTCTGTATGCTTAAATGCATTTTTGCTTAAGTGCAATAAGTGTCCTTATTTTGATTCCATGTTTAGGACCTCCTTGAAGACTTTTTGTAAGCCTGGTCTAGTTGAAACAAATTCCCTTGTCTGAGAAGGATTTTATCACTCAATCACTTCTGAAGTTAGTTTGGTGAAATATGAAATTCTTGATTGGAATTTCTTTTTTTTTTTGAGACTGCTGAAAATAGGCCCCAATTTCTTCTGGCCTTTAAGATTTCTGCTGAGAGGTCCGTTGGTAGGTGGATAAGGTTCTCTTTGTATGTGATCTGACCCTTTTCTCTGGCTGCCTTTAAGATTTATTTCCTTTTGCATTGACCTTGGTGAATCTTATGACTATGAGACTTTGGGATAGTTTTCTTGTACAGTATCCATCTGGTGCTGCCTGTATTTCTTGAATTTCCATATCAATCTCTCTACCGAGTTTAGGGTAATTTTTGTGGACTATGTCCTCTTACGTGTTTTTCAAGTTGCTTATTCCTTCTCCTTCTTTCTCAGGAAAGCAAATAAGTTGTAGATTTGGTTTCTTTATGTAATCCTATATTTCTTAGAGGTTTTGTTTATTTTTAAAATTATTTTTCTTAATCATGCTGCTATAAAGACACATGCACACGTATGTTTATTGCAGCACTATTCACAATACAAAGACTTGGAACCAACCCAAATGTCCAACAATGATAGACTGGATTAAGAAAATGTGGCACATATACACCATAGAATACTATGCAGCCATAAAAAAGGATGGGTTCATGTCCTTTGTAGGGACATGGATGAAGCTGGAAACCATCATTCTCAGCAAACTATCACAAGGACAAAAAACCAAACACCGCATGTTCTCACTCATAGGTGGGAATTGAACAATGAGAATACATGGACACAGGAAGGGGAACATCACACACCGTGGCCTGTTGTGGGGTGGGGGAAGTGGGGAGGGATAGCATTAGGAGATATACCTAATGTTAAATGACGAGTTAATGGGTGCAGCACACCAACAGGGCACATGTATACATATGTAACTAACCTGCATGTTGTGCACATGCACCCTAAAACTTAAAGTGAAATTAAAAAAATGAATAAATAAAATTAAAAAAAAATAAAATAAAATAATTTTTCTTCTCTGGGCCGGGCATGGTGGCTCATGCCTGTAATCTCAGCACTTTGGGAGGTCGAGGCAGGTGGATCACGAGGTCAGGAGATCGAGACCATCCTGGCTAACACATTGAAACCCTGTCTCTACCAAAAATATAAAAAATTAGCCTGGTGTGGTGGCGAGCGCCTGTAATCCCAGCTACTCAGGAGGCTGAGGCAGGAGAATGGCGTGAACCCGGGAGGTGGAGCTTGCAGTGAGATGAGATCGTGCCACTGCACTCCAGCCTGGGCGACAGAGGAAGGCTCTGTCTCAAAAAAAAAAAAAAAAAAAAAAATTATTTTTCTTTTCTTTTCAGACAGAGTTGATTTGAAGAACTGGTTTTTGAGCTCTAAGATTCTTTCCTCAGCACCATCTATTCTGCTGTTAATACTTCAATTGGTTCTTTCTTAAAATGTCTGTATCATCTCTTGAACCATTTACCTGAATTTCTTGGATTCCTTAGATTGCGTTTTAAATTTCTTCTTAATCCTGATCATTTTTATTGCTACCCAGATTCTGAATTCTATGCATGTCATTTCAGTCATTTCTGACTGGTTAAGAACCATTCCTGGAAATCTAGTGGGCTCACTTTAAGGTAAGGGGACACTCTGGCTTTTTGAATTCCTAGAGTTCTTGTGCTAATTCTTTCTCATCCGGGAGGACTGTTGTTCCTTTAACTGTGATGTAAATTGAGTATAGTCAGTTGGCTTTGTTTCTAGATGTTTTCAGAGGGCCAAGCCTCTGTAAAGTCTTTATTTGTGGCTGTATGCTTGCCCTTTGTTTCACAGGAGGGTATAATAGCAAAATATTTTTGGTGTTGTCATTTGGGCTGCTATCCAGGAGATGATGCTTAGGAGTAATGGCCAGTAGATAAGCTCTGACTCAGCTGCATGGCTTCTTTTGTAGTTTCTTTTGTGTGCCTGCTGTGTGGAGGGGAGAGAAGTGACCCCTCTCACCAGCTTCACTCCTGGATCAGAGGAGCCCCTTCTGATCATTGGAACCACACCTGCATTTCTTTTGTTAGGTGTTCCAGGCCACAGGACTCCCTTGAGCAGAAGCTTCATTAGGGAGGTAGCCCACCTCCTTTCAAGACCAGCTCTGCAGAAGACACCCATGCCAGATTATGAACTTGTGCATCTCACCCCTCTCAGTCCTCTGAGAATGTAAGGTCCTCTCCCACACAAGTACAAGCCATAGATCTTGGATTGGTGCTCCCAACCTGCATGCCATAGCCCTGGGGCACCAGAACTAGCTCACAGCTTAATTCTCTTTACCCTAGGGGTTGTGTACTGAGTGTGCTAGAGAATCCAAAATGCTGCCACCCCACCAGTTACATATTGAAGTGGAGCAAAACATCCAGGCTGGGCAACAGAGTTTGCACTGTGCATACACTTCCGTGGGGTAGCCAGGCAGGGGCCATGGTGGGGGCTAGAAGGCAGGAAATTCTGCAGAACAGATATGCCCCAGTTCCAAGGGGAAACTGGCTCTGCTTTCTCCAAGCCTAGCAGTCAGCTGGGGATAGAGCTTCCCAAAGGGAGATTTAGAGCCCTAGGGGATGGGCACCTATGGCCATGTTCTACTGGAGCTCTTCTATGCACAAAGGCCCCCAGCTCCACTCCAATGAAGCTGTGTCTCTGTCTACTCTCTGGATAGATTCTCCTGCCAGCTCAAATGTTCATCATGACATGGGGTTGCCTCTAGCTAGGATCTCAGAGGTTCACAGTGAGAGTGAGCCATTCCACAGTCCTTTCTCTCATCTATTCCCCAGGAGCTATTTGGGGACTTGGAGCTAGCTCTAGCATTCAAGTATTCCACTCAGGGTTTTCAGCTTCTTTTATCTTCAACCTCAGAGTCTGCATTACTTCTCCATTCACTCTCAGTGTTTTCTCTCTGAAGATCTGTTCATATTATGTTGGTTTACTCATAATTTGGTTTCTCCCAGTGGGAGCAGAACTTCTTGGCTGTGTCTGATCAGTCATTTTGCCCTCTCCTGAATAATCAGTATCTGTAGTTACTTTAAGTATAAATGAATTACATTATCCATTCAAGAGACAGAAATCGTCAGAATTAATTTAATAAACATCACCCAAATATATGATTCCTGCAGATTATTCTCATAATTTAAATTGTTGTTTTAGTTTTAGAAAATACAATGAAAATAATATTGAGAAGATACCTTTTCTAAAAAAATTAAAGAAATGAACACATATTTTGTTGATGTAGAGTTTAATAAGTGTTTATATGGCAAGGAATATGAGCTTCTGTGCAATAACTAAAGAAAACATTGAATCAGAAGCAAGGGATGTTGATAAGAACTTGACATTTAATTGAGATATAAAACTTGAAGATGTTTGCCTAAAGAAAAGGAAAAACCTATTTGTGTGTGTTATACTCAGTTTTTGCTGTGGAGCCCAAAATAATGTATTTATACGTACTAGAAATATTCATTAGTGACATTTGCCTCTATCATAGCTTCCTAGAGCAATATTCCATATTGACCATTAAATTACAAAGTTCTCACTGCTTCATAAAAAAGCTATAGAAGGCATTTTTTTTTTACCCCCTTTGTTCTTGACACTACAGATCAAGCGGTAAAGCATGGTAATCACTAAAGAGGAAAACATGGATGTCATTTTATTATTATGAAAAAAAAAAGGAACTGAATTTCAGCTGCAAGTACATAAAGTGTAGAAACCCACAGAACACAACCACTATCAGACAAGAAACATACGTGAAGAAAGTTTTTTACTGCTCTCTGCAGAATGCATTCAACAAATAGTTAATAGAATCAGCATGGAGGACATTAGGACTACCAGAAGAAAGAATATCAAATTGAGTACCGAAAATAGTGTGATCAACATTTCTATTCCTCATGCATTTGAGTCCACCATGGCTAAGAAAGAAACATTTTAACAGTAGAAATAACTTACGACATTGGAGCCATAGAAGGTCAATGTAAAAATCTTTATAGTGACCATCAGAGCTTAAAGGGTACTATAAAGCTATGGAATACCCACCAGCACATGACAAAGTTCCTGAGACATAACATTTTATAGCAGAAGGCTATGGATGTCTACATAGTGGTCATAGGCCATGGCTGATGAGATGAAAAGTTCACTAATAATGAATATAATGAAGAAAGCCATCTGCATGGTACATGCATAACAGGGAATGACATTTAGAGCCACAACAAAGTTTACCAGTGTCTTGGGATAAATGACCTTAGAATTACCAAGATCAATAAAATTCAGGCACCTGATTTAAAAAATACACAAGTGTTGTGTAGACCCAAGTCCACATTGTTCAAAATGATTATGCATTCTTTGCTCACCACTGTGAATGTGTAGATGATGAGGAAGACCCAAAAAAAGGGGGAGCTGAAGCTCAAGCCGCCTTGTGATTTCCATCGGAATGAATTCAGTGAGCACTGTTAGATTCTTTTGGCCCATTTAGTCCAGTTATCTCTTCCAGGAAGAAACAGAGCAGTTGTTATAAGCTGTTATGTAATGTCATCCAAACAAATTATAACATTTGTAGACAAAAGGTGTTATTCATGATAGGAAATAAACATTATTTCCACATCTGATCTTAAAACTAAAAAAAAAAAAACAAGGAAACTTCTATCAAAAGAAGGGACCCATATTAAATACACACATAATTATGATGTAAGTTAAACTGTAAATATCAATAATGTTTGGAACACATCAATTAATAACAAAATTATATAGTTATTAATATAGGAATGTTAGACTTTATTTCATCTACACAGTGGCATCATAGTTTTGTTTTTCTAGTATACTTCCATATTTTCCAAAGAATTCTTGTGGAATTGTGATATTATTAAAGAGTGAGATAGAGATAGCATGAAGCTACTGTAGTTTAAATTTTAGTTTCCCTCACTTACACTTTCTGGACAGGGATTTAACAATAAACTCACAAGTAATATGTCTTTGTAAAAATTCCCAAAGCAAAGATATTTTAACCATGACCAATTAAGGCTGCTTTCCCTTAATATTCTGACTTCCACTTCATCACACTTTATCTGACAAAACAGTGCATTAGCATATCTGCAGGCATTTTTAGGACCCAGCTAACAAAGGATTGAGTTAATGATACTTTGATGTTTAATGGCTATATTTACATGGTTCAAAATCAATGACATTATTAAATAATGCTATCTCTTTTGGTGTAGGAATGATCACTAAGAACACCCTTACCACCAAATGTGCAGAGATTTGTCCGGAATTTCATTAATAAAATAATATTTATAGATTTTATGATTTTTTGATCATTGGTTTATGACAAAATTTGTATTATTTTTTCTTTTAAATATTTACATATATTTCAACTTAAATGTGTAATTTTACTTTTTAAGAAAAAAGACAAACTCCCTAATGATTACCAACATGTGCATCTTTCCTACTAAAATATTTGTTTTATGTCAATACAGAGGGATTATGAATATTTAATTTTATGTTTTATTTCTTTTAAGATATCAATGTGAAAATAACAGTTTAGAGGGCAATTAAAAGCATTGAGCATTTATTACATCACATATAAATTACTGTTTATTTCTAATATTGCCCAATAGAATACAGATCATTACACTGTGATTTTCAAACATTTCAGTGATAAGTACTGGTCCTCTATTTAATCTAATTAATGTGGAACATGAGCAAAAAAAAGTGGAACAGGTCTGATTAAAGTTAGTAAAATCTGCTTTAGCCTAATCTCTTTGTCTCTCCTCTTCTACCATTCAGTTTCTCTTCAATGAAAACATGGAACTCTGCAAGCATGAATTTCAATTCGAGCAGTAGTTGCATTTTAAAATATTATTCAGTCAAATAAAATACAGAATTTAGTTATAACTTCATAGAATGCCAGCTTTAACCCACACAACTATCAAGTAGAACCTTCTGGGAGCCCACTCCAAGGTCCAAACCTATAGCGTGAGGAGTTAGAGCACTCTCACCTTGTGGAAGTTAACAGCAACTGATTAGTTTTATGTGTAGATCTTGCTGTTCTGACTCAGAAAGTAAGGACGGGGAGGAGAGCAAGACTGGAGATTGGTAAGCTGTCTGCAGCCATTCTTCCCAGATGAAACTGTTCTTTCTTCATTGAATTCCACTCTGTCTTTCTGACTCTTTCCTCCCTTACAAGTAAGAACCGTAAGTCCAGCATTTTTGAAAACATTCTTTTGAACTTACAAGATTTCAGGGTATGCCTTCAAAGGATTTTATTGTAGAATAGGAGATGCAGTGGACTGAACAAAGGAATTCAGTATTGCAGCCACAGTGTCACTGCTTTGAAGTGTTTAAATTTTGCCAATAATTCTTTGTTGGGAGAAAAGCTGAGTGTTGAGGGAGAAGCTGAGGCAGGGCTTGCAAGTCTGCTAGACTTCCTGGCTCCTTGCTTCTAGCACTCCTGTTATCTCAAGCAGTCATATGTTTCTCATTCACTTGATACACTGTTTCCTTTCAACCCCCCACATCCTCATCAACTGTTTGAGCACCAATAAATAGCGTGGTCTCCCAGAGCTTGGGGACTTCGTAGCTTCCACACTCGCGATGGCCCCTGGTCCCAATTTCTCTCTCAAACTGTCTTTTTCTCACGCCTTTGACTCCGCCGGACTTCATTGCCACCAAGACCTGGTGTTGGGTCTGAGCACCCCAACATTCCTGGTATCCAATGTGGGGTGACCCCGGCGAAGGAACGCTAGAGAGTGTGAAAGCAGAGGACGCATCGTCAAAGGACACCCGAGGTCGTCTAAAAGAAGTTCCGTGGGAAAGCTGAACACTCGGAAGAACGAGGGTAACAATGGGACGAAGTGAATGCAGACATTCTGCTTATTTAATTTTTTTAAAGCATTTGTGATGAAGTGGGGGAGTAAAAGTTAGTAGTCAGAGTTTGTTACCACTTTTTAGTACAGTAAAGCAGTTTTGCCCATGGTTCCCGGAACAGGGGACTATGGAGTTGGATGAATGGGAGAGAATTGGAGAGATTTTTTTAAAAAGGTGTATAAAGACAGAGCAGTGACAGGTACAGCGGAGGGTGCTGCTGAGGTGACGATGGCAGAGGGTCCCGAGGAAGCCCAAGGCTGCCCTTCTGGGCACGATGAAGGTGGAGGGGGCCACGAGTCCGTCCCTTCCGTGAGAGGCCCACCTGCCGCCACTGTCCCATGCCCCCATGACGACCCTCAGGCTAAACCCCAGGCCCCTGGCCAGCCCACAGCCCGGGCCTCACGGCTGTGCCTGACAAATCGGAGCTGCCCCCGCGAGCTCAGGAAGCGCGGGGAGGGTGCTGGGCTGCCGAAGTGCCCAAGGCCACAGCCCCGCGGGAGAGACCGAGTGCTCCCGGAAAGTGCACGAGTGGCTGTAGCAGTCCTGCTGCAGCTACCTCACCTGGCACAGCCTGCCTGGGCCTGGCCGCCTTCCCTGCTTGCTGTAGTCCCCAACAGTCCCCGCTGAGCTTCCCTTCGGACAGCACTGCCATCCCCGTGGCTGGGCTATTGTACCCCTTCTACTTCCTGAGTCCTGGGCCCCAGGCCCTGACCCCAGGACAGCTGCTGGCATCAGCACCCGGGCTCCAGTCGCTGGCCTGGGACCCCGGGCTTCTCATGTGCAGGCATCAGTCTGGGCCACTCCAGTGAGGAAGGTAGGATCAGCAGCCCCTTCGTGAAGCCTGAGTGAGACCGGGCAACAGGCAGGCAGAGAATATGTTATTCCATCCTTGGCCCAGGATGGTGAATTTCTTTATTCTCTTTGTAAAAGCAACCATTGTCTTAAGCATTATGCACCTCAGTGGGATAAAGGATATCTCTAAGTTTGCTATGCATTATATAATGGAAAAAATAGATAAAGACGTATCAGTGGAAGACTTGCAGAAAATGATGGTTGTGGCTCTTACATACAGATTATTAGTTTGTTTCTATGAGATAATTTGCATCTGGGGAGCAGGTGGAGCTACCCCAGGGAAGTTCTTGGTGGGGCTTCGAGTTGTGACATGTGATACATTAGTGCTTATTGCACTAAGTCGGGTTTTAGTGATTCTTTCCTCGAATGTTAGCATTACAGTGTCCACTACATGAGCTTTGATCAAGAATATTTCAATTGCTTCTTTTTTCCCTGCTTGCATCTCACTGCTGTTTTTTCAGCATAATCGAACAGCCTATGATATTGTGGCAGGAACCACTGTGGTAAAAATAAATGGGGTCAGATGATGCCCCCAAAGCCCTGATTTCCACATGCTATAATGACAAGACTAAATTATGTATCAAGGCCATCAATATCCCTGGGTTACACTAATCGATGATTTAGAAATTAAAGCAGTCACTCCAGTGTGATACAGGTGACTACTCTGAAAGTATTGATTTTACTTAAATGCCAAAGAACTTGTCTAGAAGAAAAACCTGTTAAATTCACATATTAAAATTTTTAGATAAAAAAGGCAAATGATTTTATAAACAATGGACAATATATACTTAAGACCTAAGGCATTTTCTTAAGATCTAAGCATTTTCAGCTTTGGAATCTCCAAATGAAACTTTAAAATTTATTTTGGTTTATCCCAAAATAATGGAAAATGTCCAGTTGTGTATTGTAAATATCTATGTAACTCATCTTTTAGTTCACACTTCCTGGGGAGCCACCAAAGAAGGTACCCACAGGAGTTAGGGGACCCTTACCCCGAGGAACAGTTGGCCTATTACTTGGAAGGTCTAGTCTAAATTTAAAAGGTGCTACTGTACATATGGGAATAATTGACTCTGATTTTACTGGAGAGATTCAATTAGTTATTAGTTCCTCTCCGTGTTCTGCCTCCCCAAGAGAAAGAATTGCTCAGTTGTTGCTGTTACCTTATATAAAACTAGGAAGCAGCACAGTGAAAAGAACAGGAAGCTTTGGTAATAACAATCCAGCAGGAAAGGCTGTGTATTGGGTTAATCAAGTGTCTGATAAAAGACCTATTTGCACAGTAACTGTTCAGGGAAAATATTTTGAAGGACTAGTAGATACTGGAGCTGTTTTCTCTATTATTGCTATAGATCAATGGCCCCAGCACTGGCCTAAGCAAAAGGCATCCATTGGTGTTGTTGGAGTAGGAGCTGCCTCAGAAGTTTTTCAAAATTCCTTGATTTTACCATGTCAAAGGCTGAATAGTCAGGAAGGGACAATCCAACCTATCATTACACCTATTCCTGTCAATTTATGGGGTAGAGATTTATTGCAACAATGGGAAGCTGAAATACCTATTCCTATGGATCAATATAGCAATCATAGTAGACAAATGATGAAAAATATGGGATATCACCTGGGAAAAGGACTAGGAAAATATAAAAATGGCCAATCAGAACCTTTAGAATTAAAAGGGCAAACAGATCAGACAGAATTGGGGTGTCATTTTTAGGAGCAACGATTGTTGAGCCTCCAGCTCCCAATCCTCTTGTTTGGCTGTCAAACCGGTTTGGGAGGAGCAATGGCCACTGAAACAGTAAAAACTGGAGGCTTTAAAAGAACTGGTGCAGGAACAATTTCAAAAGGGACATATAGAGCCTACTTTCTCCCCTTGGAATTCTCTTGTATTTTTCATTAAGAAAAAATCAGGAAAATGGAGAATGTTAACAGATTTAAGGGCTGCTAATGCTGTGATTCAACCCATGGGTGTGCTACAACCAGGGCTGCCCTCTCCAGCAATGATACCAAAATAGTGACCTCTCATAGTGATCTAAAGGATTGCTTTTTTATCATTCCTTTAGCTGCCCAAGATTATGAAAAATTTGCTTTTATTGTTCCCACCATAAATAATGAAGAACCAGTGGACAGATACCATTGGAAAGTATTACCACAAGGCATGCTAAGTAGCCGGACTGTTTGTCAAACTTATGTGAGAAAGCTATTAAGCCAGTTAGAAGATAGTTTAAAAAATGTTATATCTTCCATTACATGGATGATATTCTGTGTACAGCTGAGACTAGGGAAGAATTGATGTTGTGCTACAAACGGTTATAAAAGACCATAAATGTGGCAGGGTTAATTATAGCCCCCAATAAAATCGAAACTTCTACTCCCTTTCAATATCTAGGAATGAAGGTAAAGCAAAGTGCTATTAAGCTTCGAAAGGTTCAAATTCAAAAAGATAATTTAGAAACCTTAAGTTATTTCCAAAAGTTATTAGGAGACATTAATTGAATTTGTCCAACTTTAGGCATTCCTACCTATGCTATGTCTCACCTCCTTTTTACTTTACGAGGTGATTCTAACCTTAACAGTAAATGCTTCATGTCCAAAAAAGCATGGGAGGAACATCAATTAATTGAGGAAAAAATTCAGCAAGATCAACCCATGACTACAGCTGAACAACACTTGACAGGACAAAAGGAAAATAAAAAGGCTGGACAAGATATATGGTAGAGGGATGCACACACAAAGATCTGGGAAAAAGGAAAGATAATTTTATGGGAAGAAGATTTGCTTGTGTCTCTCCACGTGACAATCAGGTGCCTGTGTGGGTGCCCACCAAACATCTGCAGATCTGTCATGAACCACAGCATCTAGTGGACCCACCTGTACAGTGCAAATTGAAGGCTTAAGGATTACTTTTTTGCTATACTGTTGCACAAGAAGGATAAGCCTCGATTTGCTTTTTCTATGCTTTCTGTTAATCAGAAAAAGCGTGCTTCTCATTATCAACAGTAAGTTTTACCCCCATGATAATTAACCAAAGGGCAGAAGCTGAGTTACAAATGCTTCAGCAATGGCATGCCTCCCAGCTACAGCCACAAATGTTTTTGCTTGTGTTTCCGTACATTTACTAACGTGGGTGTGAGGGTATGCTTGTGTTTTTGCAGGAGATGAACAAACCATGTAGATGCCCTCAAGATGTGTATGACCATGGAACAGGAGACTGGAAGGAACCATGGATCCCAACCATGGACTGGGTTCCCCCAGTATGAGCCATGCTGAGAAACTGCTGGAGCACCAGTGTTTTACCTATAGATGCTTAATGGACCAATGCTTTCTGACTGAACTCCTCTCTACCCTGAATACAAGAGACCCTAATAGATAGGCAGGAGTATGATCACCCCTATTCAGCATGAAGAAGTTACAGAAAACAGACCTTCATCCTTCTGCAACCCCTAGGATTAAGGGTCCTCTTGTAAAAGGGAAAGAGGAGATATGTAGGAAGCATTCAAACCAGATCAACTCCATTTTGAATAAGGGCTAAGAAAAATGAAGCTGGATCACCAAGTGGCAATTAAGGGCTGCACAGCCTGCAGTTGCCTTGCTCAATTTAAAGAGGCCACCTTATGCTAATAATGATAGCTGTGGCAGGTTTTACAAAAAAGAAGGGGGCATGTTGGGAGAAAAGCTGAGTATTGGGAGAGAAGCTGAGGCAGGGCTCGCATGTCTGCTAGACTTGCTGGCTCCTTGCTTCTAGCACTCCCATTATCTCAAGCAGCTGTGTGTTTCTCATTAACTTGATACACCATTTCCTTTCAACCCCCACATCCTCACTACGTGTTTGTTTGAGCACCAATAAATAGCATGGGCTCCCAGAGCTTGGGGCCTTCGCAACCTCCACACTCACGATGGCCCCTTGGTCCCACTTTCTCTCTCAAACTGTCTTTTTCTCATTCCTTTCACTCCGCTGGACTTTGTAGCCCCCACCACCTGGTGTTGGGTCTCATCACCCCAACAATTCTTCCTGTGTTTAAGTCTGTCTTCATATCCAGTGTCAGTTATCTCCTTTTGAAGAAGTGTGAACTCTTTCACTTTGTACAAGATTCTTGCGTGGAAAAGGATATCTCTGGTCTCCTTTTAATATTTTAATGTTTATATTTTAAATGTAACAATGTAAGGCTAAACATTAGGGCAGAAATAATACAGAAAGTATGCAAATGACTGATTTTTCTATCTTCAGGCACAGTAATATCAGTTAGAAAGTTTTTGAGGTTCAGGGTTTTCTCAGTAACTTCATAAGTCTTAAAAGCCATTCTATTTATTTCAGTCTACTAAATGATTCTAATGCCCATTGTTAAAAAAACAAAACAAAACCCCTCAAAAACAGAAGCAGCCCAGGAGGAAAAAGAAAGGACTAAAAATATTTTAAGTTTTTGCATTTGGTGTCCTTAAATTAAAATTACTTTTAGTTTGTAAACTATTGCCATAAAAATACTTATAAAATATTCTCTTTAAAATATTGAATTACATATTAATATAATATTTGTTATTTTTCAAACCTGGATATCATTACCTGTATTTTCTCTAAAAATTCTAACCTTAACGCATTCTAACAGATGAGCTTACTTATAAATTTTTTAGGTGATTTTAACTTCTTCTCTACTTGAAATATCTAAACATCACATTCAACTCTCACAAAACAAATAGGTATAGGTCATCTGTTCAATTCATAGGATTTAGTGCTCTCTAACACCATGTTAGTCCAGCGAACTCCAATTAGCAGAGATGATACTGAAGTTTTGTAGTGTATTTGGAGGAATCGGCTCTCGACCATTTATGTGTCTATATCAGAAGTAAGTAGTAGTCATAAGAAATGACCAACCCTGGGTGATAATGAAAATATATGCCAATTCTTATTGTCTCACCTTTAATGAGTTGAATTTTCTTCTCTCAGTTTACTTGTGCTTTGGGTAGGAAGAAATAATGGTTTGACATTATGTTTTCTTCTAAAGTACTTTTTATTGTTGTGAATTTATGTGTATGATATGAGTTCAATTTTATTCCTCTCTTTGTTACTCTCTGAAGAAATGTGTAATGCCTTCAAATGATTTTGCCCGAATTATCTGAGATACTTAAAAATGTTGTCTTTTTATGCCTACTAATTACCTGGGACACCCTACACATTCACCAGAGAGGATACATAAGGGATATCTCAAAGAAAAGAAACAACAACAATAAATGGTCTCTACAGTTCTGTGGAGAACGACATGACATAAAGGCATTCACTCACTCACACAGAGCCAACTATAAGTAACAGCTGAAAATATTTTGACATCACTTTTAACTAAATCTGGAAGAGTTATAAAAGTAATGGTGAACTCATAAATGATACTATCATCATCAAATGGAATTTTTTCTTTGAATTTATTAAAATATATGGTAGGCACTAGGTTAGAATGTATTATTTAACCCACAGATGTAAGGTATTATTGTTCTCATATTGAATGTAACAATGTAGGGCTGAACATTAGGGCAGAAATAATACAAAAAATATGCAAATGACTGATTTTTCTATCTTCAGGCACAGTAATATCAGTTAGAAATTTTTTGAGGTTCAGGGTTTTCTCAGTAACTTCATAAGTCTTAAAAGCCATTCTATTTATTTCAGTCTACTAAATGCATATTGAGAGAGCTTCAAGCTCAGATAAACTATAATTTCCTGGAATCTCATTGATATTGAAAGATTTGAAATTAAAGCCTCATATCTAAAGGAGTGATATATATATATACACACACGTGTATCATATGACATATATATCATACATGTATGTGTGTGTGTGTCTTTTTTTCTATGGAAAACCTGTAACAATTGTTGTAATGCATTGTGTAGTGTTTTCTTTAATGGTAGTGTTTCCTGAGCTGATCCCACAACTGTTGGATAATGTTCAGTATAACCTTATTGGGAGTAAATTCTAGTAAAATATTGTATGCCTCCTTTCCCGTAACATTTCATCTGTGTACTCTTCCTCTATGGCTTCAATATGTGAAAGAATTGAGGAAAATGTACACAGTGAAATTTGAAATTCAACAAAATGATTGTTGAAAAAAAATTATTTGTACTTAGTTACTAAATCATTACGTAGAATATTTTCAAAACCAGAAATTTCCCTTGTACTCTATAATCCCCAGATCCTAGGACACTTCTATCATAGAATAATTTTCTTGTTACCTCAACTCACAACACTATCCTCCCATCACTGGGCAACTGCTGCTTTGATTGCTATCCCTAGACATATTTTCTTGGTTTTTGAATTTCATGTTTGTTGAAATGTTCAATTCATGCTCTCAACCTTGTTTCTTTTAGTCAGTATTTTGCTTTTGAATTTCATCCATGTTTGTATTGGTACATGGTATTTCATTGTGTGAATATATCACAGTTTTCTATCCATTGCCCAATTGATGTATATTCCAGTTTGGGGATGTAAGAAAACTGCAATTGTATTCAACAAATCTATAAAAAAAATTTTAAAATTACTATAAATACTCCTATACAAAAATATTTGTGGACACATGCTTTTTTCTTTGTTATAGATCTGAGTAAAATTACTAGATCATAGTGCAAATATATATTTAAATTTAGAAGAAACTGACAGTTTTCCAAAATTATTGAATTTTACATTACCAATATTAATTTTTAGAGTCCCATTTTCTCCACATTGCTGCTAAATTTGATATAGAAATATTTTTTTACTATTTAAGTTAGAAATGAAAAATGGAATAAACTGGTATCTTATTGTGATCGTAATTTTCATTTACCTGATGACTAATGTACTGTTTCCATGTACTTTTTGGCCATTTGTATATATTATTTTTAAAGTGTCTCAATGTATGCCTATTTTTATTTTTTCTTGTTTGTTGATTTTCTTTTGATTATTTTATGTGTTCTAAACAACATTTTTTCCGATTTTCATCAAAACTTTTATTGTTAAAAACAATGTCTTTGTCTCAGAATCCTGCAATGATAAAACCCAGAGCTGTTTTACCACTAGAAGACAGAACGTTCTCTCTCCCTTGAGACCCTCACATATATGACGTAGCTTTGGATGCCTGGAATAAGGTGGGTAGAAGATACCAGAGAGTTAATAATGCCATAATCCAAACTTGAGGTTCTGAAAAAAGAGCAGAACTAAGAACCAGCTTCTATTTCTACTTGAAGCCTTGCTCTAATTTTCATATACATTTGTGTATCAAGAAATTTTGGATTCTGAGACATTGTGGTTATGCTGGGGAGATGTCTGACTTTTTAAGAAATATACCTCTTAAAAGTGTTGGTTTTATTCTTTCTTGAAATTTATTTTAGGAGGAAAATAACATGGCTTGACTCAAACAGCAATATCTGTCTTAAACGTAGGCTATCTTTTCATTTTGCTGATTGTTCACTTGCTGTGAAAATTATTGTTCATTTGATAAAGTACCATGTATTTATTTTTGATTTTTTAACCTGAAGTTTTGGTGTGGTACTCAAAAAGTCATTGCCAAGGCCAGCGTAAACAAAATTTTCTGTTATCTTTCCTTAAAATTGTACTAGGTTTTCAGGTCCATGGTTCAGGTCTTTTAGTTGTTTTGAATTTATTTGTGTGTATGGTCTAAAATAAAAGTTCAGTTATATTTCTTTCCATATAGAAATCTACGTATTCCAGCACCACTTATTGAAGACTGTTATTTATCCATTGTGAATTCTTAGTGTCCTTGTCAAAAATTTGCTGACTGTATATGTTTAGGTTTATTTATGTGCTGTCTATTCTGTTCCATTTGTTTAAGTCTGTTTTTATGCCAGTGCTTTACTATTTTGATTATTGTAGCTTTGCAATATTTGAAATCAGAAAGCATGATGCCTTTGTCTTTGTTTTTCTTTCTGAGAATTGTTTTGCCTTTTGGGGGTCTTTGGTGGTTTCATATGAATTTTAGGATAGTTTTTTAAATGTCTGTGAAAAATGTCTTTGGGATTTGAATATGCATTGTGTTGAATCTGTATATTGCTTTGAGTAGCATGGACAATATTTAACAATACTAATTCTTCCAATCTAGAAAATACTTATTTGTGTCTTAATTTTTTCATTAGCTTTTTATAGTTATAAGAGTACAGATCTCTCACTCTTTGGCTAAATTTATTTCTAAGTATTTTTTATGCTATTGTTAATGGATTTATTTTCTTGATTTCTTCTTTTGGTTAGGTTTCCCTTTATGTAAAAAAAATGTTATTTCTTATCCTGTTAATATACTGAATCCAGGTATTTATTTTAACAGTGTTTTCTTGTGAAGTCTTTGGAAGTATTTCCATAAAGGATCATGCTATCTGAAAATAGAGATAATTTTACTTCTTCCTCTCTGATTTATATGAATTTTATTCATTTTTCTTGTCTGATTGCTTTTTCTAGTACTTCCATTTCTATGATGAATAGAAGTGACCAGAGTGAGCATCCCTGACTTGTACTAGATCATAGAGACAAGGGTTTTAGTTTTTCCACATTGATTATGTTAGATGTGGGTTCTTCATACATTACCTTTATGACATTGAGATAAGTTTCTTCTATACCTAAATTATTGGAAGTTTTTGTTGAGACAGAATGTTGAATTTTGTCAAATGCTTTTTTCACATCATGTGGTTTTATCTTTCATTTTATTAATGTGATATATAACATTGATTGATTTGTGTATGTTAAACCATTCTTGCATGCTAGGGATAAATTTCCTTGGTCAGGATTTATAATATTTTAGTATGTTGTTGAATTTGCTTTGCCAGTATTTATCCCTTGGAAAATTTTACATATATGTTATCCAGAGATAGTGGCCTGTCATTTCCTTTTCCTGCAGTATCTTTGACTTTGGCACCAGGGTGATACTGGTCATGTAAAATGTGTTGGAAAGTATTTCCTGTACAGTAGTCGCTCCTTATCTAAGACTTTGTTTTCTGATATTTCAGTTGTGGTTTTAAAATATCAAATGGAAAATTCCAGAAATAAGCTTCATACATTGTAAATTGAGAGCTACTGTAAGTAGCAAGAGGAAATATTGTGGGGTCCCAAGCTGTCCTTCCCTGGATAGAATCATTCTTTTGTTAAACATATGTAAACTGTATACACTTCCTGCCCATTTAGACACTTAGTAGCCTTTTCAGTCATCAGGTCAATTGTTACAGTGTTCAAGTAATCCTTATTTATTTAACAATGGCCCAAAGTGCCAGAGTAGTTATGCTGTCAGTTCAGATATGCCAAAGAGAAGCCATGAAGTATTTCCTTTAAGTGAAACATGAAAGTTCTTCATTTGAGGAGAGAAAACAACATGTATGCTGAGGTTGCTAACATTGATGGTAAGAACAAATCTTCTATCTATGAAATCGTGAAGAAGGAAAAAATTCATGCTAGTTTTGCTGTCATATGTCAAAACACAATATTTGATAAGTCTATTAGTCTGTTTTAACGCTACTGATACAAACATACCTGAGACTAGGTAATTTATAAAGAAAAAGAGGCTTAATGGACTCACAGTTCCAAGTGGCTGGGGAGGCCTCATAATCATGGCAGAAGGCAAAAGTCATGTCTTACATGGCAGCAGACAAGAGAGGAAGTGAGAACCAAATGAAAGGGGTTTCCCCTTATAAAACCATCGGTCATGTGAGACTTATTCTCTACCACAAGAACAGTATGAGAAAAACTGCCCCCATGATTCAATTATCTCTCACTGGGTCCCTCCCACAACACATGGGGATTATGGGGTCTATGATTCAATGTGAGATTTGAGTGAGGACAGAGAGCCAAACCATATCATTCCACCCTGGTCCCTCTCAAATCTCATGTCCTCATATTTCAAAACCAATCATGCCTTCCCAACAGTCCCTCAAAGTCTTAACTCATTTCAGTATTAACTCAAAAGTCCACAGTCCAAAGTCTCATCTGAGACAAGGCAAGTCCCTTCCACCTATGAGCCTGTAAAATCAGAAACATGTAACTGACTTCCTTGATACAATGGGGGCACAGGCATTGGATAAATACACCCATTCCTAATGGGACAAATTGGCCAAAATGAAGGTGCTAAAGGCCCCATGCAAGTCCAAAATCCAGGGGGGCAGTAAAATTTTAAAGCCCCAAAATGATCTCATTTGACCCCATGTCTCACATCCAGGTCACTCTGATGCAAGAGATGGGGTCCCATTGTCTTGGGCGGCTCCACCCCTGTGGCTTTGCAAGGTACAGCCTCCCTCTTGGCTTCTTTCACAGGCTTGCATTGAGTGTCTGCAGTGCAAGCTGTCAGTGGATCTACCATTCTGGGGTCTAGTGGAGGATGGTGGCTCTCTTCTCACAGCTCCACTATGTAGTGCCTCAGTGGGGACTCTGTGAGGGAGCTTCAACCCCACATATCCATTCCACACTGTCCAATGAGATGTTCTCCCTGAGGGCCCCACTGCTGCAGTAAACACTTCCCTGGGCATCCAGACATTTCCATACATCCTTTGAAATCTAGGCAGAGGTTCCCAAACCTCACCTCTTGACTTCTGTGCACCTACATACTCAATGCCCATATGGAAGTTGCCAAGGCTTGGAGTTTGCAGCCTTTGAAGCCATGGTCTGAGCTGTACTTTGCCCCTTTTAGCTATTACTAGAATGGCTGAGACATAAGGCACCAAGTCTCTAGGCTTCACACAGCAAGGAGGTCCTGGGCCTGACCCAGGAAACCACATTTTTCTCCTAAGCCTCTGGGCCTGTGATGAGAGGGTCTCCCACAAAGGTCTCTGATACTCTGGAAATATTTTCCCCATTGTCTTTGTGATTAACATTTGGCTCCTCATTACTTATGCAAATTTCTGCAGCCTTCTTGAATTTCTCCTCAGAAAATGGGTTTTTCTTTTCTATCCCACTGTCTGGGTGAAAATTTTCTGAGCTTTTATGGTGTCTCCGTTTCAAAACTGAATGCTTTTAACAGCACCCAAGTCTCCTCTTGAATGCTTTACTGCTCAGAAATTTCTTCTGTGAGATACCCTAATGTATCTTGCATTTCCCTCAAGTTCAAAGTTCCACAAATCTCTATAGCAGGGGCAAAATGCTGCCAGTCTCTTTGCTAAAACATAGCAAGAGTCACCTTTACTCCAGTTCCCAACAAATTACCTCATCTCCATCTGAGACCACCTCAGCCTGCATTTCATTGTCTATATCATTGTCAGCATCTTGGTCAAAGCCATTCAACAAATCTCTAGGAAGTTCCAAACCTTCCCACATTTTTCTGTCTTCTTCTAAGCCATCCAAACTGTCCCAGCCTCTGCCTGTTACCCAGTTCCAAAGTTGCTCCCACATTTTTGGGTGTCTTTACAGCAGTGACCCACTCTACTGGTACCAATTTACTGTATTAGTTCCTTTTCACACTGCTGATAAAAACACACCCAAGACTGGGTAATGTATAAAGAAAAAGAGGTTTCACAGGCTTACAATCCCATGTGGCTGGGAAGGCCTCACAATTATGGTGGAAGACAAAAGTCACATTTTACATGGCAGAAGACAAGAGAAAGAATAACCAAGCAAAAGTGGTTTCGCTTATAAAACCATCAGATCTCAAGAGACTTACTCATTACCATGAGAACAGTGTGGGAAACCACCCCCATATTCAATTATCTCCCACCAGGTCCCTCCAACAACACATGGGGATTTTGAGAGCTACAATTCAAGATGATATTTGAGTTGGAACACAGCCAAACATATCAAGAAATGCTTAGTTAAGATGAAAGAGCCACTAAATTTATGGGAGGTAGACAGAAACGTGTTCTGATTTATGGCAATCAGGTTCAGTACTATCCATGGTTTCAGGCATTTCCTGGGAGTCTAGGAAGGTATCTTCTATGGATTAAGTGGACTACTGTACTTTTATTTTTTGAAAGAGTTTTAGAATGATGTGTAATGACTCTTTAAATGTTTGGTAGAATTCAACCATGAAGACATCTGACCCACAGATTTCCTTGTTGGGAGGTTTTTAATTACTATTTGTATTAGTTTGTTTTCATACTGCTCTAAAGAACCTTACCTGAGATTGGATAATTTATAAAAGAAAGAGGTTAATTGACTCACAGTTCTGCCTGACTGAGGAGGCCTCAGGAAACTTACAATTGCAGTAGAAGGCAAAGGAGAAGAAAGGACCTTCTTTACAAGGCAGCAGTGGGTGGGGAGAACTCATTCACTATGAAGAGAACAGCATAGGGGAAACCTTGCCCATGATCCAATCACCTCCCACCAGGTTCCTCCCATGACACATAAAGATTGCAATTCAAGATGAGATTACAGTAGGGACACAGAGCCAAAAGATAACATTCTGCCCTGATCCCTCCCAAAGCTCATGTCCTTTTAAGATTTTAAAACCAATCATGCTTTCTCAACAGTCCCCCAAAGTCTTAACTCATTTCAGCATTAACTGAAAAGTCAACAGTCCAGGGTCTCATCTGAGGCAAAAATCCCTTCTCTCTATGAGCCTGGAAAATCAAAAACAAATTAGTTACTTCCAAGATACAATGAGAGTACAGGAATTGGGTAAATGTCCTCATTCCAACTGGGAAAAATTGGCCAACACAAAGGGGCTACGGGCTCCGTACAAGCATGAAATCCAGTGGGGAAGTCATCAAATCTTAAAGCTCCAAAATAATATACTTTGACTCAATATCTCACATCCTGGGAATGCTGATGCAAGGGGTGGTCTCCCAAGGCCTGGGGCAGCTCCAGCCCTGTGGCTCTGCAGGGTAGGGCCCCTGCAGCTGCTTTCATGGACTGGCATTGAGTGCCTGCAGCTTTTCCAGGTTCATAGGCCCAACACCAGGTGGAAGCCATCAAGGCCTGGGATTTGCCTCCTCAGAAGCAATGGCCTGAGCTGCACCTTGGCACCTTTTAGCCATGGCTGAAGCTGTAGCAACTGGGATGCAGGGTGCCAAGTCCCAAGGATGCACAGAGCAGCGACGGGGCCCTGGGCCTGGCCCAGGATATGATTTTACCCTCCTAGGCCTCTGGGCCTGTAATGGGAGGGACTGCCATGAAGATGTGTAAAATACCCTGGAGACACTTTCCCCATTGTCGGTGCTATTAACATTTGGCTCCTAGTCACTTATGCAAATTTCTTCAGCAGGCTTAACTTTCTCCTCAGAAAATGGGTTTTTCTTTTCTACAGCATGGTCAGGCTGCAAATTTTCCAAACTCTTATGCTCTGCTACCCTATTAAATATAATTTTAAATTTTAGATCATTTCTTTCTTCATACACATAAACATACACTTTTAGAAAATGTCTGGTCACATCTTGAACACATTGGTGCTTAGAAATGTCTTCCATCAGATAGACTAATTTATCTCTCTCAAGTTCAAAGTTCTACAGATCTCCAGAGCAGGGGTAAAATGCCACTTGTCTCTTTGCTAAAGCATAGCAAGAGTGACCTATACTCCATTTTCCAATAAGTTTCTCATCTCCGTCTGAGACCATCTCAACCTGGACCTCATTGTCCATATCTCCATCAGCATTTTGGTCAAAATCATTCAACAAGTCTCTAGGAAGTTCCAGATTTTCCCACATCGTCTTGTCTTCTTCTGAGCCCAATCTGTTCCAACCTCTGCCCATTACTTAGTTCCAAAATTGCTTCCACATTTTCAGGTATCCTTATAGCAATGCTCCACTTCTCTCACTACCAATCTTCTGTATTAATCTGTTTTCAAACTACTTTAAAGAATTACCTGAGACTGAGTAATTAATCAGAAGTTAATTGACTTACAGTTTTATATGGCTGGGGAAGCCTCAGAAAACTTATAATCATGGTGTAATGTGCATCCATATGAAGAGACCACCAAACAGGCTTTGTGTGAGCAATAAAGCTTTTTAATCACTTGGGTGCAGGCAGACTGAGTCTGAAAAAGGAGTCAGCAAAGGGTGATACGTGTGGGGAAGTTTTATAGGATTTGGGTAGGTAGTGGAAAATTACAGTTAAAGGTGGCTGTTTTCTTGTGGGCAGGGGCGGGAGTCACAAGGTGCTCGGTGGAGAGTTCCAGAGACTTACTGTCCAGGAGAAGGAATGTCACAAGGTTAATTGATTAGTCAGGGTGGGGCAGAAACAAATCACAATGGTGGAATATCATCAGTTAAGGCAGTAACTGGCTATTTTTACTTGTTTTGTGTTTTTTCAGTTGCTTTAGGCCATCTGGATTTATACCTGCAGGTGACAGGGGATATGATGGCTTAGCTGGGGCTCAGAGGCCTGACACATGGTAGAAAGCAAAGGAGAAGCAAGCACCTTTTTTTAATAAGGCAGCAGAAGACAGATATTGGGGGCAGGGAGACATGCCCCACTTTTATTTAAACCTTTATACCTCCTGAGAACTCACTCACTATCATAAAAACAGGATGAAAAAACCACCCCCATGGCCCAATAGCCTCCCCCCAGGTTCCTCCCTTGACATGTAGGGATCACAATTCAAGATGAGATTTGGGTGGGGACACAGAGCCTAACCATATCACTACTTCAATCTCTATGTTGTTTTTTTTTCAGGCTTTTTATTTATGTCTGATTTAATATTGGTAGATTGTATTTTGCTAGGAATTTATTCATTTCCTCAATTATTCAATTTATTGACATATAATTGTTCGTAATAGTCCCTCATCCATTTTATTTCTGAGATATCAGTTGTAATGGCTCCACTTTCACTTATAATTTTATTTTACTCTTCCCTCTTAGTTAGCCAAGCTGAAAGTTTGCCAATTTTATTTTTTCAGAATGCCAACTCTTATTTTTGTTATTTTTTTCTATGTTTTTTCTATTCTTTACTGTATTTATTTCTGTTCTGATCTTTTTTTGTTTCCTTCTGATAATTTTAGGATTGATTTTTTTTTTTATTTTAAATGTTGTTTTCTGGGGCATAATGTTAGGCAGTTTGTTTGAGATCTAAATCTGACCCCCACAGGCCACAAGTACCTGTTATTATTATTTCACATATTATATCATGTGTCCTAGTGTTTTAGATGGGACTTAAAGAATATACAAATAGTTTCATCCTCATCAGGGAACTTATAAATGTAAGATTAACTAAACATGATGTCAACATATGCTCAAATATGACACACTGGAAAATGGGGAAAACACCACATGCCATTGTGAATGATGTGGTCCTCATTGTTCCAAGATGCGTCAATCACATATACTGGAAATTAGAATATAGTTCCTCTTGTTTCATGACTTCTGAAACTTCTCTACCTTGTGACATGCCTGTTCAGCTCAATAGTGATTTACTCTGTGTCCAGGGAGTCCAAGGATTTGCCAAATTGTCATTGTCCTTCCTCATCTTTTCCTAGGAGGGTCCTTTCCCCTATTAAGAAAACAACCTCAATCTTTCTTTCTCAAAGATGGTTGAACTTATTAGGATAGAAATAAAGAAAATCTGCCTGATTATTTCTTTGTCTTCAGCATATTACTGACTACTTAATGCTGATTTCTGCTATCCTCATCCTCTGCAATTTATTACAACTCTACTCAAACTCTCCTTTTTGATGGCTTTCTACTTGAGCATAGACACTCTTACAAAATGTCAAAATGGACTGATAAGGTTACATTTCTGAGTCAATTTTCTTTTTGATTATGTATTTTGTAAATTAATTTTATGTGTCACATAGTTCACTGCTTTCATTTATTTTCTTATTTGAAAATATTTCATTGACAAAAATATATTTTTAAGGTGCACAGTGTGATAATTTTATATATGAATACATTGTTTAATGATTACTAAAATAACATTAATTAGCACATCTGTTACCACCTATAGTTCACCCTGCATATGTGTGTGCGTGTGTTTATGTGTATATGTGTGTGTATGTGTGGTGAAGACACTTGGAATTGGTTCTTCCATCAAATTTCAAGTAAAAAGTTCAATATTATAAACTACAAACACCACGTGGTTCAATGGATCCCCAGCATGTATTCTTCCTATAATGGACCCCTGTGCTCTTTTTCTCTTCTAATACCAAATCTGCCAAAGTGAGATTTTGCTCTGTCACATCTCAGGGTAACATCAGTGAAGCACACAAATGACATTAAGAGACAAAATAGGGCTGGGTGCAGTGGCTCATGTCCTTAATCCTAGCACTTTGGGAGGCTGAGGTAGGCCGATCACTTGAGGCTAGGGAGTTCAAGCCCAGGCTGGCTAATGTGGCAAAACCCCGCCTCTTTCAAAAATACAAAATTATCTGGGCATGGTGGCACATGCCTGTAGTCCCAGATACTTGGGAGGCTGAGGCATAAGAATTGCTTGAACTCAGGAGGCGGAGGTTTCAGTGAGCCGAAATCATGCCACTGCACGCCAGCCTGGGCAACAGAGCCAGACCCTGTCTTAAAAAAATGAGAGAGAGACAGACAGACAGAGACAGAGACAGAGAAAGAAAGAGAAAGAGAATATATATAGAGTCAGGCATTGTGGCTCATGCCTGTGAGTCCCAGCACTTTGGGAGGCTGCGGTTGGCAGATCACTTGGAGCTCAGGAGTTTGATACCAGCCTGGGCAACATGGCAAAACTCTGTCTCCATGAAAAATACAAAAATAGGCCGGGCATTGGTGGCTTATGGCTGTAGTCCCAGCTATTTAGGAGGCTGAGGTGAGAGGATTCCTTGAGCTCAGGAATTTGAGGCTGCAGTGAGCTATGGTTATGCCACTACACTCCAACCTTGCCAACAAAGGGAGATTCTGTCTCTTAAAACAAACAAAAAAATACAACAAAGCCTGGTTCTATTACTCATTACCTTGGTGATCTCTGACAACTTACTGTATCTAGGCTTTACTTTATCATCTTAAAAATGGAATTTTTAATAGAACCTACCTCACAGAGCTGCTGTGATGGCTAAATTGATTGAGACATGTAGAATCTCTATAATATAATAGTAAGTGTGAGATATTATTATTACCTGGTAATTTCTATGACCATTTTAAAGATTCATTTTCAGTACAGCAACAATATGATAATATTTATCCTCACATGACAGTGTGCTCTGCAATGTTTAATTTATTCCAATGAGATATATTCATTAGTGTTTCTTTGGCTGCACATGGGATTTTATTTTATGATTGTGAACCAAGAAAATATTGTAGACTCTGATACTTCCAATAAATTCTTAGGATTATTAAAAAGAATAAAGGAAATCAAAATACATAAGAAAACGTATGGAGTTAAGGAAAGCAACCATGTTCAAAAGGCAAGATAACGATATCATTGCATACAGGTCAGACCTCACTTGCATGGTGAAAGTCTGTAACTGTCAAAAGACATCTGTAATAGCCAACAGATAGATACAGTATGGTGTAGTGCATTTTATTACTTTTATTTGCTTTGTACAAGTAGAAAAATCAACTGATGCAATCAAACAGTGAAGTACATGAAAATATAGTGCATTCGATATAGTGCATATTGATAGAAATTATGAATTGTCAACTGAGTGAGAGACTACAAAGTTAATTCATCATAGAATGGTCCTCCTACTCAAAGATGTAAAAACAACTGGAACACAAATTTTAACCACAGTTTATTACTTTTTTTTAGATAAATAACGGGAAAATCTGTGAAAAAGGCAATTATTAAGCAAGAACAACTGGAGAAAAAGAATAAACCTGAGAATTTCTATGGATGTCTTCTAAACTTAAGCATAATTGATATATCTACTCATGTAAACAGAATGGGCTAACTGAAACAAAATCAGGTGCTAATCAGAATTTCCGATTATTGAGCTACAAAGTATATTCAGTTAACAGACTTATATGTGGAAATAAAAGCATTGATAAGGAAAGAGTAGGATCCTAATATTCGGAATAGTAATTATTCAAGCACATTTGTAAGACTTAAAATCATCACATGTCATCTAAACAACCAGTATTAAATGCAATGTCAGGCAAAAAGTGTGAAGGCTAAAACAGAAGGAAAATGCTTATATACACAAAAACACACAAACAGAAACATACAGAAACATACACACTGTAAATTTTATTCCAATAGCAGATAAAAACACTAGAATCCTTGTAACTCCCTTCTGTAATGACCGTTTCCTACTGCCACCCAGCATACTAGCTTTCCTTGTCTCCCTTTTTTCTTTGTCTATATCTATGGTGCACATTCTACTGTTATATAAAATGGGCTTATTGTGAATACAATTCATCTATCCATCAAGGAAGGCAAAGATTTCTACTGTTTTGTTTATTAATCTATGTACAGCAATTAGAAGAGCCTATTATGTACGAGACATATGTAAATATATGTTGAATCGATTATGCTTGTTATGTCTTCTGGAAGTATGCACAGCAAAAATTCATGCCCATAACCTAATTTATAGGAATCATATTGTACAAAATTTAAACAAAAATATTACATAAGTTATTCCATGTCCTTCGTAGGGCATATTTTACATCTTTGTTTTGTAAACTATAGATCAAGGGATTCAACATGGGGATAACCAGGGTGTAAAATATAGAAGCCACTTTATCAGTGTCAAAGGAATGACTGGACTTGGGCTGCACGTACATGAAAAGCAAAGTCCCATAGAACACTATGACCACTGTCAGGTGGGCTCCACAGGTAGAAAAAGCCTTTTGTCTGCCAGCAGAATTCATCCTGAGAATGGCTACAAGGATGAGCAGGTAAGATAAAAGAACTATCAGAAGAGATGAAATCAAATCGATAGCTGCGAAGATCAGAATTATCAATTCAATTTCATGCGTATTTGAGCAGAGCAAAGGTAACAAAGGGAGACTGTCACAGTAGAAATGACTAATGACATTGTAGCCACAGAAAGATAGAGTAAAAATCTTTATGGTGACTAGAAGAGAAATGAATGTGCAGTAGAGGTAAGGGATTGCCACCAGCACCTGACATACCCTTCGTGACATGATTACTGTGTATAGCAGAGGGTTACAGATGGCCACATAGCGGTCGTAGGACATGGCTGAGAGAATAAAAAGTTCACTACCAATGAACACAAGAAAGAAAGCTAGCTGTGTTGCACAAAAATAATAAGAAATTATATTCTTATCCACAACAAAATTTACTAACATTTTGGGTCCCACAGTTGTTGAATAACCAAGATCCGTGAAAGCCAGATGTCTGAGAAAAAAGTACATAGGGGTTTGCAACCTGGAGTCCAACTTGGTGAGGACGATCATGCCCAAATTGCCCATCACTGAGATCACATAGATCATGAGGAACAAGGCAAATAATGGTGCCTGCAGCTCAGCGATATTTGTGATTCCCGTAAGAACGAATTCATTCACCGTTGTCAGATTGTGTTGTTCCATCCAGGTTCATCAGAAAACCTATTCTGATAGAGACATCAGCATAGTCAATAGCTTTCCTCTATCATCACCTGAGAAATTTTTTAGTATGCAAAGCTAACATAAGATATACCTAAATTTCATAATTTGCGACATTCGAAAACATACCTCTCACAAATAAAAACAAGTTTAAATAATTCAAGAAAGAGATAAGACAGATCAGCAGTTTTCAGTTGCTTTTGATTTTACTCACCCAAAAACATTTTCTAATGCCTAGAGACATTTTATTTATCACAATTTGGAGGTGGGCAACTGTTGCATCTAAAGGTTAGAAGCCAATAAGCTGCTAAACATTCTACTATAATCAATAATCAGTCCATCGCAATACCCAACCCCAAATATCAATAGTGCTAAGGTTGAGAAACTCTGATGAGATACATGAATAGATAGATGATAGATAGATAGATTATGGATGAACAGATAGAATCATATGAGAGAGAGAGAAAGAGATATAGACAGATATTCATGTCTGTATAGATATATAAAGAAAATTTTTAAAGTTAAAAACATTGTTAATATTGTGGATATCTGATATGTGAACAATTATTGTACTATGTTTTTAGAGTTTGGTCATATTTATAGATTACAATTACTATTATGACATAATAAAATTTTAGTTATATAAAAAATTTCTGTCACAGATTCCAAAAATGTATAAAACCATCTGCTTCAAAACATCATCCTGTGAATACCCGTATCTCTTCGGGTGGTACAGCTGAGACTTTAATAGAGTTGACAGATATTAGGCATATGAGTCAGAGCAGCATAACAGATTACAGTGGCAATTACTTGTACATACAAAGCAAAAAAATCAGGAAATATATGGATATAGATATATTCTACACTTTATCTTAATTTATGTCATATTTGAAAGGCTATTTTAGGCAAATAGTGTAAGTTATCTAAAACTGTTTGTTCTTATGTCCAGAACCAACATGTCATTGCAGAATTGTTGGGAAGGATGACTGAAGATTAAGTGATTCAATGTGTCTTTGCTGCCTAGAAGTAGTTCTAAAATATCAAGTATATTGTGAGTTTTCTTCTTGTTATTTGTTTTAATTGTGACAGTGCCTTACTAGAAAGAGGTTTTTTTTTTTTTTTTTTTTTTTTTTTTTTTTTTTTTTTTTTAACATATGTACGCATACATTATTCTGAGTGTGAATTAACTTCTTTGTTAGGACCATAATGATGCCTAGGTGAGTCACAGGTCAAGTAGGATGTAATACTTAATACTTGCAACTTAGGGTGGTTCTTCTCCCCTCCCCCAATTCATGACTATACTTGGGTAATCGGTATGCTATTGTTTTGGATTACTCACCTATTTTTCACAATGAATTTAATAATATTTTAAATAAATTATATAAACTTTATTAAAACATTAATCTTCCCATAGTTTTATTCTCAATATAATTGAGAAATGCTAATTTGAATGTGAACGTTAAGTTTGTTTTATCATACAAAATCTTAGGGGAGTTTGAGGAAATCTGAACAAATTGGGAGAAAATGTGGTCCTTCATATTGGTTTTGTATAACGAAAATTAGTAAAAGCTCCTTTTTGGATAAAAAGATACTATAGATTAAAGAAATGATTAAAAGTCACTTTGTTACACAATAACATAGAGACAAAATAAACACACTAAACATGAGATATACATGGATTTCTGGCTGTGATTTAAAAATTTTCTGGACATGCAAGCCCCAGAAACTAGGAAATATGGTATAGCACACAATACAAACAAACATATGTATAATCAAATAAATATATATCTAAATATCTCCCAATAACCCACAGATTTAAAATATACTAGAGCAGGAGATGGAGGGCATGATAACCTAAGATAATTATTATTGGTTAAAATAATTGTAAGCCCCAATGTTTTTTGAAAAAAGAAAAGAAAGAAAATAGTGTTTACAATGAAAATTATAGTGACAGCAATCTCAGAGTGAGCTATGAAAAAATAAAGACACGCCATTGTGTTACATTAAATATAAAGATGATTACATGTTACTTGAACTTATTTTTTTAAATAAAATTATGACCTCCTCCTATCCTACCCTGACTCAATGAACACATCTTTCTCATATTAGATATATGGTAATGTGTGGCAGTAGATAGAAAAGTTAGGTAAGTATCTTTAGTAAATACAGTGATGAGCAACATAAATCCTGTATTTTGTTTGCTTGTTTTGTACAGTTTGGCAATTTAGAAAGGCAAATAATATCGTTGATAAGTACCTGTTTTCTTGTTAGGTAAGGAAATATAAATGAGCTTCCTTTCACTGTCTTTGGAATTCTGTGGAAAGAATCAGATTGCTTTTTTCATATTTTGCTGCCTTTGTTGAACATCAATTGCATTTTTTAAAGCTACAGTCTTTGAGGAAATAATATCTGCTTTTGTCAACTCTTAGTGGAAATTGAAGTACTTTCTGAAAATTGTATTGTTCCCTAAAACTGGGTACTTAGCAGTCTCCTAATTTTATTTTCTTATATTTTTAAATGTTTTTTTCTGTGCCTATGATTACCCAAAAAGCCTCATAATTTTTAATAATGCTTTTCACATTCGAATGTAAGGTAGAAACCCCCTTTTTGTCTCATCAAGAAGTGATAAAACAATCATATCTACACATTTATTTAAACAATCTTTGAGTGTTAAATTATTGTTAAGGGGTCTAAGAGCCTAGAGCATCTAAATAACAAGTATTTGGAAGGACATGAACATGACTGACCAAATAGTTGCAGTTTCTCCATTCTTTCATTAAAAATATATTTATCTCCTTGTAGTTGGGCTTTATTTTCTCCAAGTTTTGGCCTCAATTAGAGAAGAATATTTTATGTAAAATGAATACTTTAGAAACAATATCATGATAATGTTTCAAAGATGCTTATAGCATTCAGCCTGTGAAACCATGTAAAATACTTAAAAATTATATTAAAAAATGGAGCACCGTTATTTCTGCTTAGGCATTATTGAGTAACAGAAATCCTGGAGAAATGAATCAGAAATTGTCACACTTTACTATGGTTATGTCATCAAATTAAAGTGGCAGTTTTCCAATGTCATTGAAGCATTGTAGATATCTGTAACATATGGCACCACAAGAAACATTCTTACCTCTTCTTATCTTTTTTTTTGTTTTTGGATTTTTTTTTTTTTTTACCTGTAATGAAGCCTCTGTCTTGACTCCTTCATGTGTTTCTCACATGGCACAGTGAGAACAATTTATGCATTTTTTAATCTTTTGAGACTCTCCCTGAGGAGACGGCAGGCAATTTGTTGATAATTCCTAAAGCATTTGAGAGCATAACAAAATATTTCGAGGCTGTCCATTAGTTGTAGAAGACAATTTGCATTAGTTGTAGAAGACAAGTTGTATTCTGATACAACTCTAGTGTATCAGAGTTGTCCAGAAAAACAGAACCAAGAGGAGATAGATGAGAGATAGATAGATAGATGATAGATAGATGATAGATAGATAGATAGATAGATAGATAGATAGATAGATAGATAGATAATAGAGATTTATTATGGATTGTTTTGTGCAATTATGTATGCTGAGGACTCCTGTGATTTGCTGTCTGCAAGCTCCGAGAAAGCTGGTGGTATAGATTCAGTTCAAACTTGAAATATTGGGAGCCAGGGGAACCAAGGGTGTAGGTCATAGTCTGAATTCGAAGGCTCTAGAATCTGGGATGTCAATGTCTGATGGCAGGCAGCGAAGGATGTCCTAGCTTAAGCAGGGAGTGAACTCACCCTTCCTCTGTCTTTTTTGTTCTATTCAAGGCCTCAATTGGTTGCACTGATACCCACCTATATTGGTGAGGATGATCGTTATTCTGTCTAACAATTGTAGTCTCTTCCAGGAGCATCCTCACAGGCATACCCAGAAATAATGTTTGCCAGCTATCTGGGCATCATATAGTCTAGTTAAGTCAACACATTAATCATCATTACTCCACCGCTTGTCAACTTGGCAAACAAGCATGTACTTAAACCATACTTAGTCTCTCTAAACATAGACAATAACAAGGTCATAGTTTTGCTTTACATGACACAACTATCCTGTATATAAATAAAAACTCACTAATCCCTTATTCCAAACAGGACATATATTCTTTGAGTGATATTGACTCTTCTCCTGATTTTCTCAGAGTAAAATTCTACAGTGTAAAACTAACAATATTTAAATATTGATGTAAAGTCCATATATCTTATTATATAATAAGGTAATAAAAAATGGAATAAAGCATCTTAATAAATATACAGACATACTTATAATAAAATTAGGATGGAATTCTCATTACAATTACAGTCCTCATTTCTGAACTGGCTGCATGATTATAGCTGGTATTTATAACTGTCTTCTTCTTTCCATACTGTATTCCCTTTGTCTTTAGCAAGCACCTTAGTTGGCCATGGTTCTTTTTTCCTTGTAAAGTGGCCCAAACCTTTATTCCTGAAGAATTTGGGCCATTAGTAGTTCTGGCTAGTTTGGGCTATTACAGTTTTCCATATATTATTATTACAGTTTTTCTTATTAATAAGAGATATCCTAAGGAATGTCCCATATTCCAGGCTTATTCTTCCTTGTATTGTGAAGTAATAGCCCAATTTCCCCTGGAAAGTCAGGATCAAGTATGATAACTTCCTGTTTTGTCTATTGATTCAGTTGCATGAGAAGCTCAAACTGGCTAGGTAAGAGTCTTCCAATTCAATAGAATTATTGCTATTTCTTAGGTGGAAGCATTCATTCCTCCGTGACTAAGACCTGTAGGTCAGTAAAGCTTAAAGTCAATGGAGCAGGAAGCAGAAATTTTGACAGTGAGTCACTAGGGTTAATAGTGAGTGGTGTCAGTCACATTTCCATCTCTTCATTCCTAGGCTCCTAGATCCAGTCTGTGGCAAAAAACAGCACAATATACTGGAGACTAATTCAAAGTATATATAACTTTCTTGCGAACTTTTCCCCAGCTATTCGAGTTGTTGCCATCTAGTTGAATTGTAATTAAAAATTCAAAGCCAGTTTCCTTGGGATGTTGGGCAGCATGGTAAGTAAGACTAGCGAATTCCATGATCATGGACACATTGCTGCGCTTCTTTATCTGTGAAGTGAGTTTCTTGATTATATGTAATGCCATGTGGAATATTATGATGGTACATAAGGCATTCTATAACTTGGAAGGTAATTTTGGCAGAATTGCTTACAGAGAAAGATAATCTGTATCCAGAGTAAGTATATATTGCAGTAAGAACAAAATGCTGTTCTTAAATGTTGGAAACATTCCAATGTAACCAAACTCCTGCCAGGCAGCTGGCTACTCCCATTGGGTAATGGTGCCATATTAGTGGCTCTGTGTTGTTCTCTGCTGCTGGAAGACTGGACACTCAGCAGTGACTATGGCCAGGTTGGTCCTCATGAGTGGAAGTCCATGTTGCTGTGAGACCACACATAACCTATGTCCCTGCCACCATGTCCACTTTCTTTGTGAGCCCATTGGGTGATGACAGGGTGCCTGAAGAAAGAGGCTGACTAGTATCCACAGAATGTGTCATACTATTGACTTGAATATTATAATCTTCCTCTGCTGAGGTCACCTTTTTGTGAGCATTCACATGGGACACACAAATATCTTCACATTTTTTGCCCAGAGAGTTCTAGTCATACTTCTTCCCTAAATTTCTTTGCCACTAATTTTTCAATCATGTCCTCTCTACATTTTTTTTTACTATCTAGCCACATCACTTGCCACAGCCCCTGAATCCATATATAATCATAATTATTGCATGTCTGGTCTTTCATGATCACCTTCTAAGCAAAGTGCATGACCAGGTGCACCACTTAAAGTTGTGCCCAGTGAGAGTATTTCCCTTTACTTCTGTCCATCAGGAATGTCCCAGAAAAGGCTTATAGTGATACATTTACCCACTTTCAGGGTGGTGCCGGCATATGATGCAGAACTATCTTTAAATGGGACTGGTGTCTTCTCTTCCTCTGTCAACTGACCATAAGGCACTCTCCATGAGGCCATGGGTGGAGACTGCGAGACAGAAGATAGTGTAGGAGGAGTGGGGACCATGCGCATCAGGCTATTTCTTCATGTAACTTACTTGTGCCTCAGGGCCTGTTCAGTCTTGAATATCATATACAGCAGTCCCCTTGATACTTATTTTTTTCTTTTTGTGGTTTCAGTTACCTGCATTCAACTGTGTTCCAAAAATGTTAAAGAGAATTTCCAGAAACAAACAACTCATAAGTTGTAAATTACGTATCATTCAAAATAGCATAATAAATTCTCACACTTTTTCACTCTATCTTACCTAGGGCGTGAATCATTTTTTGTCCAGTTATCCACAGTGTATACTTTCCTTGTCTGTTCCAGTTAGTAGCCATCTTGGTTATCAGATGACTGTCACAGTATTGCAGTAACTGTGTTACATAACCGTTATTTTACTTAATGATGTCCCGTACTGCAAGAGTCATGATGCTGGCAATTCAGATATGTGAAAGAGAAGGCATAAAGTGCTTCCTTTCTTTCAGTGTAAAGATGAAAGAAAAAAAAATCCTATGCTGAGGTTGCTAAGAGCTGCAGTGAGAACAAATCTATTTGTAAAATTATGAAGATGGGAAAATGGGACTGTGTATGTCCAACTTTATGGCTGAGTGAGTCAGAAATCATGCAGTTTGTGATGTGTCACTAATCAAGACTTCAGTTTCTAAGGCCTAATAGCAGGCCAAGAGGTGTTTTTTAAAATTTACTTATTTGTTTGCTACCTATTTTTACACTTGCTTAAATTTGCATTTGTACCATTTGTACTTGATTAAAATATTGTATCTATAGTGCAGGCTCACAGAAAAAAATATTGTATATACAGGGCAGGCTCATCCACAGTGGTTTCCTCAAAAAGGTGGCAGAGTGGAGATGGTTTTCAACATTGTCTTATTAATTTATTTAAAAATTTTACATGGAATAAAATAATTCATAAAGGAGAGGTGTTGCTTTTTTAATCATTTATGTTTTTCCTTTTTATTTCATCAGGGATAAAATCATTTAATTTTAATTTTATTTTTTGTTTTTTTATTCTTCAAAAACAAAATGGATATAATTACCCCTACTATGTACCTATAAAAATAAAAAATAGTATTTAGAACACAGTAAATGTATTAGTATTAATAAATTATCTTTATTTTTATTTTATTGTGACTTACCTTCATGTCTGTTTACAAATTATTTAGATTTTGTTTTTTTCTTAATTACATATTACAGCATTTCATTTTTTTATTCTGTTTAACCCTCAACCAAATTTTTCTTTTCTGTCTTGACAAAAACTCTGTTTTATTAATATATATGTCCTATATTATTAATGTGTTCCTGTGAACACATACAATTTGTGTGTATGTGTGTGTGTGTATTTAACATGCATATATGTTATTGTGTTATAATTTCATTGTTGTATTTAAGTCATTTTTTATTTGTGATGTATCAATATTGTAACATTTGTGTTTCTTTCTGCATTTTATACCTGCATTATATCATATATAATTATATAACTATGATACATGTCTGATAATTTTACCTTGTTTATTTTTTGTTCAGGGCAAGCCTATCCATAAAAACCAGCAACTTCCATGTTAAAGGCAGGGGTAGGGGGTAATTAGATTTGGAGTAAATGGTAGAAAATCCATGCACAGTAGTGAACACAACTCTTTTTACCTCAGGTTATGGTCATAGTTGGGGTAAGTAGCAGAAGGGAGGACCAGCCAGAAATTTAAAGTTCCTGGAAAGGAGATGCCAACTGAGGGATTTGATAAAAACTCCAATATCCTACACATCACCAGCTGTCTGACAAACTATATACCCACATAATGGAGACTTGAGAGTACTCAGAGGAAAGTAAATGCTGGGGTATACTTGAACATGAATACAGTTTAATGTGCTCCCCAAACCAGGCACAGATCAGCAGCAGAGGGTGCAAGCCTTATGAAATCAAAATTTTTAGAACAACTTTGACCACTAACCTAGAAGACAAAGAACTCTTAGAAAGTCAAGCTAAAAGTTAATAATGCAAAGGAAATACTGAGTAGATAAATTAGTGGCCAAATTCTGCATATTAATTCTAAACAAGGTATTTTATAACAAAGAAACAGAAACACACACAGCAACAGAGAATCATAGAGGGAAAAAATAAATAAAATAAAATTTTAGAGGTGCTAAAATATATTACAAAATTTCCAGTTCTCAGTACAAATCTGAGTCATGAAAAACAGAAAGAGGAAATAATGACCTATACTTGGATATGATTGATAGGTAGTCTATAAGCACTGCCTGTGACTGGACATAGATGTTGGATTTAACTGACTCATATTTCAAAGAAACCATAACTAGTATTTCAAAGAATTGGAAAAATGTTTATAGTACTTGAGAAAATAAATCCACAAAAAATGAGTACCAATAAGGAAATTGAATCCATTAAAAATAGATTTTAGAGTTGAGTATGGAAGTAATATACTAAGAAAATTTATCCTCATGGTTCAGTGTATAATATGCAATTGGTAGAGGTTCTTAAAATACAGATATTCAAGTGACAAACCTAGAGGCTGAAACCACGCTGACTTGAGGCTCTGCAAAAGGAGAAAGCGAGGGCTTCGGCAGAACTATAAGCTGCCTGTGCATTTGTTTTAGTCCATTTGTCCTTCTATAACAGAATACCTAAGAGTGGATAATTTATAAAGAACAAAAGTTTGTTTTCTGACAGTTCTACAAGTTAGAATTTTCAGAAAAAAAGTACTGTAGAAAATGATTGACTTACCAAAGGAGAAAATCAAAAAAGCATTTTTTTTTCCTGAAAGAATCAAATAGAAAATCTGGAGTTAAAAAACAGAATAACTGAAATGAAAAATTTACTTGTTAGATGCAACAGAAGATTGAGAGGCAGAATGAAGAATCAACCAACTTAATAAGAGGTAAATAGATATTATCCATTCTAAATAAAATAGAAGAAAGGTCACCAAAAAATCAAGAAATCCTTGGACACTTGCAGTACTACTATTATGTTTATCAATAGAGTCAGAGTAGCAGCAAAAGTTAAGGAGAAAAGAATAAAAATACTTCAAAAACTTCTGCAATTAGAGAAATATCAGTGATATGCAGATATAGGAGACTAAACCAAACAAATTTGATAAACACAGAAAGATTCTCACAGAGACACATAATAGTCAACTTTTTGGTAGCAAAAGAGGTAAACAATGTATTTAAAATATCAATATAGAGGGGGAGCCTAGATGGTTGAATGGACACAGTCAGAAAGAACATTTCCCAGTTCCTAAGACACTGGGAAGACTGGCACACTCTGAGCAGATCTTCAGAGAGAAGGCATTGAAAGTAGACAAAGAGAAGGTGCATACACTGGGCTAAAGGAGTAGAAAGCCGAGAACCCTACACAGGCCTGCTGAGCACTGGGACCCACGCCTGGACCCCACTCACTCCTGGCAAATGGGTGAGTTGAACAGACAAAGAATAACCTGCTTTATCCATGGGCCTCCAGAATCCTAGTTGCAGGAGAACCAATGATCTCCCATGGACACTTGAGCTGGCAGGAATTGCTGCTTAGAAAAGTAATGGGTGCAGGACTCCAGAATTTACAGAGCACAAAGGGTTTGGTGCAGGAACAGCTTCAGTGGAGCATGGCCAGGGATACCCATTCTCCAAGGATCACCAAGCTCCTCTAGGAGGCTTTAGGAGACTTATGGACCTGAACAGAACAGTGAAATCTTATCTGTGTGATGGGGACAGTCTCATCGGAGTGCCCCGCTGTCTCCTAGCCTTTCCTGGGGCTCCAGCCTGGCTGTTCCTACTTGCAGCACAGCCTCCAATATCTAATCAGAGTGCTTTCTGGGGGCCCTCATCATAGCTGCTCTGCTGGTAGGCCACACATAACTAATGAAGAGGTCTAGCAGACGGGACCCAGCCAACATGAGCAGCCCATACAAAACCATCCTCTGCTGCTTTGCTAACACCCACCCCCCCCATGGAAGTCCCACCACAACTTGACTAGCATGTGCATATGGACAGATCTGTCTCCCCTCCTCTGATAGTGCATATGTGCACACGTACCTAGAGTAGCCAGTGCAAGTGTGTGTACAGACACTGGAACCATCTCCCCAACCTACACTAAACCACTGCCACCACCAATGCCACCAACACAAATGTGTGCGTAGATGCCAGTGAATCCATCACTATCCTTCCAATGCGTGGGCACCACACCATTACACTGCAGCTGCTGGTACACACATGTGAGCATGGATCTCAAGCCACCACCTCTACAAAGTGCTTTGGCTGGCATCCCTCCTCACAGTATTGGGGCCAGTGGACTGGGAATACCTTGACCTCTTCAGCACAGCAGGTTTCTAACCTAAAGGCGTCAGAGAACAAAGTCAGTGGCACAATACAAACCCTCACAGTTAGAGCACACAGCCTAGGAGTGATGAGCTGAGCTCATCTTCCAGAGTCAGAGCCAGCTGACTGAACTCATAAGAAAATCAAACATCCCAGGGTATCAAAGATGATTAAAAAGAAAACAAAAGTCCAAAGGACAGTAACTTCAAAATTAAAGGAACAGCAGGCCACATAGGTGAAAAAGAAACAGAAAAGAACTCTGGCAGCTCAAAAAGCCAGAATGGGCTGGGCACAGTGGCTTACATCTGTAATTCTAGCACTTTGGGAGGCTGAGGCAGGTGGATCACCTGAGGCCAGGAGTTTGAGACCAGCATGGCAAACATGGCAAAACCTCATCTCTACTAAAACTACAAAAATTAGCTAGGCATGGTGGCAGGTGCCTGTAATCCCAGCTACTCGGAAGGTTGAGGAAGGAGAATCACTTGAACCTGGGAGGCAAGGTTGCAGTGAGCTGAAATTGTGCCATTGCACTTCAGCCTGGGTAACAGAGGGAGATTCTGTCTTAAAAAGAAAAAAAAAACTGTCTTCTTACCTCCAAATGACCACGCTAGCTTCCCAGCAATGATTCTTAATCAGTAAGAAATGACTGAAATGTCACTCATAGAATTCAGAATATGGATAGGAATGAAGATCATTGAGATTCTGGAGAAAGCTCAAACTCAATCCAAGGCATCTAGGAAATATAATAAAACAATACAGGAGATTAAAGAGGAAATAGCCATTTCAAGAAAGAAGCAAATGTATCTGATAGAGCTGAAAAACTCACTTCAAGAATTTTATAATACAAGTATTAACATGGAATCAACCAAGCTGAGGAAAGAATCTCAGAGCTCAAAAAATGGATCTCCAAAATAACTCCATCAGACAAAATAAATAATAAAGAAGAATGAACAAAGCCTTTGAGAAATAAGGGATTACGTAAAGTGAGCAAATGTATGGCTCACTGGTGTCCCTGAAAGAGAGGGAGAGAAAGCAAGCAACTTGGAATACATATTCGAGGATATTACCCGAGAAAATATCACCCATGTCACTAAAGAGGTCAACATTTAAATTCAGGAAATGCAGAGAACTCATGCTAGATATTATGCAAAACAACCATCCTTGAGACACATAGTCAATTCTCCAAAGTTGACATGGAAGAAAATAATATTAAAGGAAGCTAGACAGAAGGGGCAGGACACCTACAGTGGGAACCCCATAAGGCTAAAGGCAGACCTGTCAGCAGAAACTATACAAGCCGGAAGAGATTGGGGGCCTCTTTTTAGTGTTCTTAAAAGAAACTCCGTTCAAGAATTTCATATTCAGCCAAACTGGGCTTCATAAGCAAAAGATAAGTAAGATGTTTTCAGATGGGCAAATGTTAAGAGAATTTATTACCACCATGCCATCCTTAAAAGAAGTCCTCGAGGGAGTGTTAAACACAGAAATGAAAGACTGTTACTGGCCACACAAAAGCACACTTAAGTACACAGACCATTGATCGACATTGTAAAGCAACTACACAATCAAACCAATGTAATAACCAGATAACAGCATGATAATGGGACATATCAAATTTTCACATATCAATATTAACCTACAATGTAAATGAACTAAATGACCCAATTAGAAGGCATAGAGTGGCAAGTTGGATAAAGAAGCAAGACCCAACTGTATGCTGTGCTCAGGAGACCTATCTCTTGTGCAATGACACCCATAGGTTCAAAGTAAAGGGATGGAGAAAAATCTACCAAGCAAATGGAAAACAAGACAAAACAAAATTGCTATTCTAATTTCAGACCAAAGACTGTAAACCAACAACCATTAAAAAAAGACAAAGAAAGGCACTATGTGGTCCTTAAGGGAGTGCTAAATATGGGTTCAATTCAACAAGAAGACTTAACTATTCTAAATATGTATGTACTAAATGCAGGAGCATCTGGATCTATAAAACATGTTCTTAGAGACCTACAAAGAGAATTAGATAACCCTACAATAATAGTGGGAGAGTCCAACACTCCACTAACAATATTACACACATCACTGAGGCATAAAACTAATAAAGACATTTGGGACCTGAACTAGATACTTGGCTAAATGGGCCTAACAGGCATCTACAGAATGCTCCACCCCACCAAAATAGAATATATCTTATCATCTGCATATGGCACATAATCCTAAATTGACAACGTAATTTGCCATAAAAACAACTCTAAGCAAATTAAAAAAAAAATAAACTCAAATTATACCAGGCATACTGTTGGACCACAGCACAATACAAATTGAAATCAATACTAAGAAGATCACTTAAAACCATATAGTTATGTGGAAATTAAATAATCTGCTCTTGTTTGAATTCTGGGTAAACAATGAAATTAAGGGAGAAATCAAGGAATTCATTGAAATTAATGAGAACAAACATACAACATATCAGAATATCTGGGAAACAGCTAAAATACTGTTAAGAGGAAAGTTTCTTGTTCTAAACACCCAAAGCAAAAAGTTAGAAATATCTCAAATTAACAATCTAATGTCACACTTTGAGGAACTAGAAAAACAAAAGCAAACCAACCTCAAAACTAACAGAAGACAAGTAATAACCAAAATCAGAATTTTGAATTCTGATTTAAATTGAGAATTAAGTGGTCTGAATTAAACTGAGATGTGAAAAGCGATACAAAGGATCAACAAATCCAGAAGTTAGTTATTTAAAAGAATAGATAAGATAGTTCACCAGATAGACTGATACAGAAAAAAAAGAGAACATTTAAATAAACACAATCAGAAATGACAAAGTGGACATCGGCAATGACCCCACGGAATTAAAAAAAACTTTCAGAGACTATTAAAGTCATCTAATATGCATGCAAACTAGAAAACCTAGAAAAAAATTGATAAATTCCTGGAAACATACAACCTGTCAAGATTGACACAGAAGAAATTGAAATCCAGAACAGACCAGTCATGAGTTCAGGAATTGAATCAGTGATAAAAAATCTGGAAAAGCCCAGGAACAGACAAACTCACAGCTAAATTCTACTAGACATATAAAGAAGAACTGGTACCATTTCTACTGAAATCATTCCATAAATAAATAAAAAAATAAATAAATAAACAAATAAATAAATAAGAGAAACTTCTTTGTAGCTCATTTTATGAGGCCAGCATTATTCTGATCTCAAAACATGGCAGAGATACACACACACACACACAGACACACACACATACACACACACACAAAAGAAAATTTAGGCCAATAGCTTTGATGAACATAGATGCAAAAATTCTCAATACTGGCAAACTGGATCCAGCAGCACATCAAAATGCTAATTTATCATGACTGAGTAGGTTTTATCTCTAAAAAGCAATGTGGTTCAACATATGCAAATAAGTAAATGTGATTCATCACATAAACAGACAGAAAATTTTTAAAAAACATAATCATCTCAATAGTTCCAGAAAAGACTTTTGATAAATTCAGCATCACTTCATGTTAAAAAAATCCTCAACAAACTAAGCATTGAAGGAACATATCTCAAAATAATAAGAGCCATCAATGAAAATCTCACACCAACATCATACTGAATGGATAAAAACTGGAAGCATTCACCCCGAGAACTGGAAGTGGACAAGGATGCCCACTCTCATTACTCCTATTCAACTAGTACTGGAAGTCCTAGCCAGAGCAATCAGGGCAGAGAAAGAAATGGCAGAGATCCAAATGGGAAGAGAGGAAGTCAAAATATCTATGTTTGCAGATGATATAATTTTATACCTAGAATATCGCGTAGCCTCTGCCCCAAAACTCCTAGATTTGATAAACAACTTCAGCAAAGTTTCAGGGTACAAAATAAATGTAAAATAATCGTGGTATTTCTATACATCAGCAATGTCCAAACTGAGATTTTATGATGAAGACTCCAAAAGCAATCACAACAAAAACAAAAATTGACAAATGGGGCCTAATTAAACTGAAGAGCTCTGCACAGCAAAGGAAACTTTCAGCAGAGTAACCAGACAACCTGTAACAGAATGGGAGAAAATATTTACAAACTATGCAACCAACAAAGGTCAATATCCAGAGTTTATAAGGAACTTAAATAAATTTTCAAGCAAAAAACAACCCCATTATAAAGTGGTCAAAGGACATGAACAGGCATTTTTTAAAGAAGACAGACACTTGGCTAACATAAAAAATGCTCAACATCACTCATCATTAGAGAAATACAAATCAAAACCACAGGAAGATACCATCTCACATCAGTTAGCATGACTATTATTGAAAAGTCAAAAATTAACAAATCTTAGTGAGATTGTGGAGGGAAAGGAATGTTTATACACTGCTTGTAGCAAAGTGAATTAGTTCAGCCATTGTTGAAAGCAGTTTGGCGATTTCTGAGAAAAACTTTAAATACTCACCATTCAACTCAGCAATCCCATTATTAAGTATATGCCCGGAAGAGGTACGAACCTTTCTACCGTAAAGGCATATGTGTGCATATATATATATATATATGTATTCATTGTACCACTATTTATAATAGCAAAGACATGGAAAAAACCTAAATGCCCATCAATGCTAGACTGCATAAAGAAAATGTGGTATATACACACCATGAAATACTATACAGCCATAAAAAAGAATGACATTGTGTCCTTTGCAGCAATATGGATGGAGCTGGAGGGCATTATCCTAAGTGAATTATCACAGGATTAGAAAACCGAACACCGCATGGTCTCACTTGTAAGTGGAAGCTAAACACTGAGTACGTGTGGACACAAAGAAGGGAAAAACAGACACCGGCATACTTGAGAGTGGAGGGTGGAGGAAGGGTGAGGAGTGAAAATGTAGCAATCAGGTGCTATAATTATTACCTGGGTAACAAAATAATCTGTACACAACCCCAGTGGCATGCAATTTATCTATATAGCAAATCTGCACATACACCTCTGAACCTAAAATAAAAGTCAAAAACTATAAAAATAGGCCAGGCGTGGTGGCTCATGCCTGTAATCCCAGCACTTTGGGAGGCCAAGGTGGGCAGATCATGAGGTCAAGAGATCGAGACCATCCTGGCCAACCTGCTGAAACCCCATCTCTAGTAAAAACACAAAAGTCAGCTGAGTGTGGTGGCGCACACCTGTAATCCCAGCTACTTGGGAGGCTGAGGCAGGAGAATCACTTGAAGCCAAGAGGCAGAGGTTGCAGTGAGCCAAGATCACGCCATTGCTTTCCAGTCTGGGCAACAAGAGAAAAACTCCATCTCAAAAAAAAATGTAAAAATAAAAAGTAAATTCATGTACTAATGACAAATGCTCCAGAATATCTGATATCAAAACTGACAGATAAGAAAGGTAAAAACATAATTTAATTTGGAATTTTAATGTCAGTCTTAATAATTGACAGAGCAAATAAAGAAGAAAAGAGCAATATTTTAGAAGACTAGAACAGCACTCTTCTCCAGCTTGAGCTGATTAAAATCAATAAACCAATTATTAATCACACAATATTAAATAACAGTTGTTCACATAGGCTTTCTCAAAATTGGCACTATTAACATTCTGGACTGGATAAGATTTTTTGTGAGAGGCTATCTTGTGAAGATTAGATTATTTTGCAGCTTAAGTAACATCTACCTTCTAGATAGCAAAAATGTTTGTTCACACCACCTCATTATCAGAAAATCAACAATATATGCAGACATTGCCAAAGGTCTTCTAGTGGGAAATCTCACTCCTAGTCAAAACCACTAGTTTAAAGTTTATTGTAATTTAATTGGAAAATATTTAACTTAATTGGAATATATTATTTAAATTTAAATTTAAATAGTTTGTTAAACTACTTTTATCAATATGTCCATCATTTTGTTTAGAATATCTTCCCTACAATATAGTACTTATTCTCAGAGTTCAAAAGAAAGACTTTCACCTCTCAAAAGATTTTCATGATAATGTCTTTGAGAAAATTGAGCTCCTTCCTCCATTCTTCTATCCTTACACATTGCGTTGTAAAAATGAATTGCAATTTTTTGTTTTCACTTTCAACCCCTCTTTTGATCTGTTTGTTTCTGTAAGGAAATGACTGTATATTATTTAACCATGCTCCCAAGGTTACTAGGAAAGTGACTGTCACATAATAAGTGCTCAATTTTTATTAGTTTAACGAATTGGGAAGTTAATTATTTCATAGAATTGTTTTTTACCTATCACATATTTGCATATTCGATATTGAAAAGTAAATAGATAAAAAAATAAATTAGATATTTTTCAAACTATATTACAGTTATAAAAAAGCTACACTTTTTAAATAAGGCTTTCAATAACAAAGAGATTGTGATATAAATAGTAAATAAAAATATCTAATTAAATAATCTTTGATTTATCAAGTTCCATTAAATGTGGAGCTTGATACGATATAAATAGTAACTGTAGACAAAGCTATGAAACTGATGGTCGGGGACTATGTTCACAGAAATAAACATTTGTCCAACCACTCTAAAATGCCTCACAGTAGTGTGTCATGAAAAGTCATAGTTTTAGTGCCACAATAGTACTTCTAGTTCTTTAGTTGAAGAAGATAAATCCACACATATTTTGCATTAAAAAACATGTTAAAGACCAGATGCGGTGGCTCATGCCTATAATCCCAGCACTTTGGGAGGCCGAGGCAGGCAGACCACCTGAGGTCAGGAGTGCGAGAGCAGCCTGGCCAACATGGTGAAACCCCGTCTCTACTAAGAATACAAAAATTAGCCGGTCATGGTGGCTGATGCTGTAATCCCAGCTACCCAGGAGGCTGAGGCAGGAGAATCGCTGGAACCTGGGAGGCAGAGGCTGCAGTGAGCCGAGACTGCGCCACTGTACTCCAGTCTGGGCGACAGAGCAAGACTCCATCTCAAAAAACAAAAAACATGTTAAAACTATGATTAATGGAGATACCCAACAGTAGAGAAAATAGTTTAATAAATGGGGATGTATAAACATGATAGATTATTATAAAATCACTTGTATTACCAATGTAGGATAAATATGTATAATACATATCATATCCTCAATATCATTCTAAATGTTTCATATATAATATTTAATTGAATATTCATAGACACATGAGGCAGGTATAGTATTGTCACTTTGCAAACATGGACACTGACGATATGAGAGCTTAAGAAACTTTCACATGTTCACAAAGTAAGTATACAATGTTTCTAGACACAAATTCAGAATTATGGCTTACAAATATAAACATTTTTTACTATAGCATAAAGTCTTTATTTGAAAAGTTATAATTGCAAAATATTGAGAATGTGAAAATATTCAAAACGTGTGAATCCTTATTAAAGGGAAAATATAAGTACACATATAATAATAGTATTATATCGTTCAGATCCTGTTTTCTGAATGCCATAGTCTCAGAAAAGCAAGAATCCTTGGAGAAGTGGTTAATTTTAGAGCTGAATCCAGGAAAATACAAGGTGACTTGGAACACTTTGTGCTGCTAGAGTGTAAGGAGTGAAAAGAAAACAATGACAAAAAGAATTTTAAAAGACAGGGACATGTTCAAAGAGCAAAGAGCCCAGGAGCCAATTTGATGATGATTCTATTAGCAAAGCTAGAAAGATTTGAGCAACAGAATAAATGATGTCAGTATGAGATAATAACACAAAGAGTAAAATAATTATGAGTGCGTATTGATTTAAATAGAAGACAATAAATAAATATATAGGGAAGAAATAACAACTCTTCCTTACAGAATAATTCCAGTATATAGAAAGAGTAAGAGAAATAGTAAATTTCTACCAAAATTACGCAGTAATAATTGCTACAAGCAGCACACATTGATGAATGGTAAAAAGTAGTCATGGAATATTTACATAGTCTAAATTAGCTTTCCCCCAATAAATATTTAGTAAATACAAAGAAAGAATTATACTTCTACAATAAAAAAGTGCAGCACACACTACTTTAAGTGATCAAGTTTAATATCACTAATAATATCACCTATCAACACATATACCCTGTGATAAAATGGAAAATGGTATACAGATTGCCTCTCTGGAACTATTCCCAATCATGAAAAACCTCAATTTAATCAGTAGAAAACATCAGGCAAAGTTTAACTGAAGGATAGCCTATAAAATATATGACAGGTACTAAAAAAGTATCACAGTCATGAAAGAAAAGAAAAAACAGAACAGGAACAGACTCCAATAGACTAAGGAGACATGACACTAACCACAACATGGCATCCTGGATTGGATCCTGGAAGAGAAAATAGGACTTCAGTGGAAAACTTGGTGAGATTTAGTAAGTCTGTAGTTTAACTACTATTATTTTATCACTATACACTTCTTAAGTATTAATGTTCACCCTATGATTAAGTTAACATTAGTAAAGCTAGAATAGTTAATGAAAAGTTAAAAAGAGTTGATTGACAGAAATCAAAATAGATGTGTAGGAAGTTGTAAATTCAGTTAATCAAGTAGCTATTAAATGTCTATTTGTCCTGTAATATGGTCAACAATAGCCCCTATAGCAATTGTGTATTTGTGACCACTGTACATATTAGTTCACCAAATATCAGAATATTGAATAGCTGAGACAAAATTTGAATCTTGAGACAATTAACTCTAGGTAGTGTGAAAGGAGAAATAATATCATTTTCATAGTTGTAGTCCTACAAAAAGCATAGTGCCTGCCATCTAATAGCTGTTTAATCAATTTGTGTTGAACAAACAAGTAAAAGTAGATGAAAAGTTGAGACTGAAGGTGAACAGCCCAATTCTTTCAAAGTATTATTTTATCAAATTGCACACTTAGTGGGGGAAAAATTACTGTAGTCTCTCTTTATCCTCAAAGAATCTACAACCCCAATGGATACCTGAAATTTCAGATACTACCTAACTTGATATATACTTTTTTTCTATACATACATATTTGTGATAAAGATTAACTTGTAAATTAGACACAGTAAAAGATTAACAATAACCACTAATAAAACGGAACCATTTTAACAATACTCAGAAATGCACAATTTAAAAACCTCTAATTTGTCTATTTCTGGAATTTTCTATTGAATATTTTTAGACTCATTGACCAAGGGTAAATGAAACAACAGAAAGTAAAATCACAAAAAATGGGGGACTATTGTATACCATTTATTTTGTCCTAATATCTGATAATATTATCAGTGAGTGATATGGCACATCTATAATAGATTTTATTACTTTTTTAAAACCTCTAATGTGACAGGTAACATTAGAGATGGTTTCTGTTGCTAGGAAAAATGTATTATTTTTCTTTTCCCCATGAAAATATCTGTCTTGTTTCATTATGTAACAGTAAGAAGAGATTTGTTAAAGGATGCAAAATTACAGCTTGAGAAGAGGAATGTGTGCTACTGTTCCGTACTACTGTACAATGACTACAGTTAACAATATCATATTATGTAGGTTCAAACAGCTAGATGGAGGATATCGAACATTCCCAACACGAAGAAATGATGAATGTTTGAGATGATAGATATGTATGACCTGATCACTACACATTATGTTTTAGAACATTACTATGTACTCCATAAATATAAACAGTTATTACTTGTCAATTAAAATGAAGCTCCCCTTTAAAAACAAGAAATAAGAAGAATGTAATGATCACAGCAGAAAATAATCTAATTAGACAAGTCTGAGAGATCCTTCCAAGCTAGTATTTGCCAAAGTATAATCCATGTAATGTGGGGCATTTTAAAAAATTTAATTTTATGGGTCAATACCAAACCTAATAAACCAGAATCTGTATAGTAGCATAGGCTAGGAAGCTGCTCTGAAACAAACAAAAATAAATGATAATAATGTGAATACAATTGTGAGAAATATTGTATTTACTCATAAATTGATCATTAAATGGAAAGCATGAGTTTGATTTGTACCGTAGGTTTCTTGTTCATTTTCTTAGATGGCATACTTATTATCAGCCAATGATATTATGTATATACCATTAAGCACAATTAAAAATAACTGCCTGAGTTAAAAGTAAACACATCTATGACTGTTGACAGGGACGGTAATGTAATTTCAACACATATTAACAGTATTAAGTCAATGAGTAGGAAAGCTTACTTCTGTTTCATAAGAGGGTTATCTGGGAAACGGTGGTTATCTGAGATACCCTAACATCATATGTCACCTTTATTTTCATAATGATTTAATGTTTCATAAATGTTTCATGTATACATCTACCAATAACATGTAAATAACATGATTTTTAAAGCTACATCAATTGAATTTTTAAATAATATCTGCTGTTATTTAACTGAATACACAAAAATAAAGATTATACATTTCCAAACACTTCTATTGGAGATATACCCCAGACAAATTAAGAAGAGACCCTAGAGTACAATTAAGATAGGAATCTCAAGAGATTAAAGATGATAATTGTCTAACCTCTTTATTAGGTGAGTTTAAGTGTTTGAGGAAGAGTTGCAGGTATAAGAATACTGCTTAACGTACGAGATTTCAGAAGAAAATCTTTTGTCATGGGATTGCTTTAGAAATACGCTAAGATCAAAACTAATTCTAAATAAGAATCTGGACTTGAGCAAAAAATATAAACTTTCAATTCTCAAGAATACACACAAAAACAAGTTAACAAGTTAATTTGGCTCTTATTTCTATCCTATCCATGGAAGATAATATATATAATACCCAGTATTATCATCAAAACCCCCAGTATTTTTTCATCAACATCATAATATTTAGGGTCCATTATATAGGAAATGGAGCTCTATGCTAAATAACTACAATGACAACAACAACAGATCCAAGTCATTATGTTGACAATTCATGGGATTCAGAATTATAGATGAGGCAAATATGACAAACCTGAAAATAAATGGAAGATAGCTGAAAAAAAGATGTTTCATTTGGGTGATTGAATCCCAGGCATATCTAATTTTATTACCTTTTTTCCCCTAAAATTTGCATGTCTGCCTGCCTGTGAGTATTATTTGCATGTTTCTCACATCGAGAAACTTTTTATTTTTTAATGTCTGTGTCTTCTATCAGGCTTTAAGAAAAATGCCCTTCATGACGAGCAAGACATTTGGTCTCACCTCACCCAAAGAGAGAAAGAATATATGATAGGAGAAAAAAGTATAAGAACTTTTAGCATTAATATATCAAGTGAGCAGGATGCGTCTAGTTTTCTCTTTTCTATTTTTTTCTTAACAAAATCTAAAAAGCTTTATAGAGTCCAAGGAAATATCAGCTATGTCCATCTAAGATTTTATTAAGCTCCTAAAATAATCCTGTGAAGTAGTTGTTAGATGTTAAGAAAATAAGACTGCAACACCAAGGAATTATTAAGTTCACAAATTGTAGAACTTCCTTTTCTAAATGGGTTTTATATTTTTTCTAAGAGTATCATATAATTAATTTCATTAGATAAATTGCTGAGTATCATACAATTAATTTCGTTAGATAAATTGCCAATTAACTTCATTAGATAAATTGCTATATGTGTTAGACAAAATTAATTTCATTAGATAAATTACTGTATTCATTAGATAAAATTAATTTCATCAGATAAATTGGAATATTCATTAGATACAATTATTTTCATTAAATTGCAAGACCCAGTGATAGACTGGAGGAGAGAATGGTACATCTCAGGAGGAATCTTTCCTCCTAGACATCCTTCCAGACACGTTTTTTAGTCCAAAAAACTGTGAACTTTTTTTAAATTAATGTCTGTCAGTTTGTAAAAAATAAAAATTATGCATAAATCCCTAACTAATTTGAAATCCTAAATTTTACTTTCCATTTGTAACTCTTTCACTGTTGGAGTCTGAGTCAAATTTGATTATAGGGCCTTTAGATTTGAATCCTTCTCTAACTTTCCTTGTTGTTATTCAGCAGGTAAGTCAAAGGCCTGAGTTGATATAAACGGCTGACAACAATTTCACTGAGGTGATTGCCTTCATCCTCTCTGGATTTGCAAATCACCCTGAATTACAAGTCAGTCTTTTCTTGATGTTTCTCTTCATTTATCTATTCACTGTTTTGGGAAACCTGGAACTGATTATGTTAATCATAATGGATTCTCAGCTTCATACTCCTATGTGCTTTTTCCTGAGCAATTTAGCATTCATTGACATATTTTACTCCTCTACTGTAACACCTAAGGCATTGGTGAATTTCCAATCCAATCAGAGATCCATCTCCTTTGTTGGCTGCTTTGTTCAAATGTACTTTCTTATTGGAGTGGTGTGTAGTGTTTTCTTCTGGGATCAATTGCCTATGATCGCTATGTAGCAAACTGGAATCCCTTATTCAGTAGTCATGTCTTAGAAAGTGTGCAACTGGCTGGGAGTAATGCCATATGCGATAGGTTTCACAAATTCTCTGATATCTGTCTGTGTGATAAGTGGTTTGGCGTTCTGTGATTCCAGCATCAATCATTTTTTTCTGTGACACCACAGTTCTTTTAGCACTGTCCTGTGTAGATGCATACAGCACAGACATGGTGAGCTTTGTCTTAGCTGGATTCACTCTTCTTAGCTCTCTCATTATCACAGTCACTTATATCGCCATCATCTCAGCCATCCTGAAGAACCAGTTGGCAGTAGGAAGGCAGAAGTCCTTCTCCACCTGCACATCCCACCTCACAGTTTAACTATCTTCTATGGGTCCCTGATTTTCATCTATTTGCAACCGGATAAAGCATCATCCCTGATCCACGCACAGTTGGCATTTGTATTCTACATGACTGTCATTCCCATGCTGAATCCACTCATCTAGAGTCTGAGGAACAAAGATGTTAAAAATGCTCTTTGAGAGTCATACATAGAAAACATTTTCCATGACAAATTTATGTATGTTACAATTAAAACAAACGTGGATGGCTTCAGGAATTCAATTATGCCCACAACTAGGAAAATAGTAGAGTAACCTCAAAAAGCATAACACAAACTAAATGATAACTTAGAGTCTTGCAGTTTGTAAGTTGAATTATTACTTAATTACATGGACCACTAACTCACTGTATTTGGAGGTCAGTTCAGCATATAAATTATTCAGACATAGACATGTACAAGGAAATAAGAGGCATCCGAACATTCATATGTGAGTATGCTATCACACTGAAACAGGTTCAAAATTATTACATTGAGAATATGCGATTTTTGCCATTCTGTGCCCAGCTTATATCACGTAACTGGATTGTTCGTATTAGCCTGGTACAAAAGTAATGGCAGTTTTCGTCATAACAAAACAAAACAAAACAAACAAAAAAACAAACGGCAAAAACGCCATTACTTTTTTTTTTTTTTTTTTTTTTTTTTTTTTTTGAGATGGAGTCTTGCTCTGTCACCCAGGCTGGAGTGCAGTGATGCAATCTCGGCTCACTGCAAGCTCCGCCTCCCAGGTTCGTGCCATTCTCCTGCCTCAGCCTTCGGAGTAGCTGGGACTACAGGCGCCCGCCACCACGCCCGGCTAATTTTTTTTTTGTATTCTTAGTAGAGACGGGGTTTCACCATGTTAGCCAGGATGGTCTTGAGCTCCTAACCTCATGATCCACCAGCCTCGGCCTCCCAAAGTGCTGGGATCACAGGTGTGAGCCACCACGCCCGGCCACAAAAACTGCCATTACTTTTGCACCAACATGATAAGTCTATGGATAAGGGCTTAGAAGAAGGATAAAGCATTCTCCAAGATGTGCTTATTTCACATTGCATGCCTGTATCAGAACATCACATGTACCCCATAGATATACACATTTACTATGGACCCATAAAAAACTAAAAATTAAAATTTTTTTTAAAACTAAAAAAAAATCAAATTGACAATATAATTTGACATTCTGTTTTCTCAGCTATTGGCAACTTGAGAGTAGAAAAATGGAAGATGAAAGAATAAGAACAGTTACATTTTGCTAAAAATATTAAATGACAGCTGATCACCTGGAATCAAAGAGTACAGAACTAAACAAACAAAAAATAAAAATAACAAAGCAAATATTAGCCACAATGAAAAATAAAACATTGAAATAATTTCAGTGCAATCACTAATGGAACAACAGATACCAGGCAGTATAGAGAAATCTCTTGATAATATGGAGTCATTTGCCCCTAACAGATGAGTTCTTGATCATATATGTATGAACACAATTTTAGATTACATAGAAAAGTGCTCTGTTTATGGCATATATATTCTATAAAAAAAGGAGAGTTTAATTTATCATTAACTGTAGATGTCTCATTAGTGGTAGCATAATTCCTAGAATATTTTGGGTATATACAGAGATTCTTGCATCTCCAAATCAAATGGAAAAACTTTGCTAATTCTACAGCATTAAAGGAAGAAAATGTGTGTGTATTGTTCATGTGTGTGGTGTGGGATAGGTGGTGCTTTCCTTGAAAAGAGACTGAAACCTGATTTAATGAACTCTCCCAGGTGTTGTTAGAAGATAACCATTGAAAATGTTTTATCAGTACCGGCCTGGCCAACATTGTGAAAACCAGTCTTTACCAAAAATATATAAAAATTAGCCAGATGTGGTGGCACACACCTGTAGTCCTAGCTATTAGGGAGGCCAAAGCAGAAGAATCGCTTGAACCCAGAGGCAGAGGCTGCAGTGAGCCAAGATCATACCACTGCACTTCAGCCTGGGCAACAGAGTGACACTTCATCTCTAAAAATAAATAAATAAAAATCAATCAATCAATATTTGTAAGATAAAAATAATTTTAACTCAAAATTTTAAAAAATTAGAATTATAGTTTTATTAAGATTTTAATAATGATTAAGCACAACTGAGATTAATCTTAGTCAAATAAGAAATAAAAATATTAACTTTACACTATTTTCATAATATGCCACAATAGGAATAATTCAGATCACTATATATAAGTGAAAAGTGACACCCAGATGAATAATGCAAATATTAAATTCTGGTATTATTAAACAGGTAACCATAAGAAAATACTTTCACTAGGTATTTTTCAATTGTAAAAGTATGCAACCTGTAGAGGAAATAAAATAATAACACAAAAATAACTAAAATAACTAATGAATAAGCAAGTTCGTATTTGAACAAAATTTATCAAAAAAAGGTCATTTTTTTTATTGAGTCAAAGACGAAAGACAAAGAAAACAATAGTAAACATAATCCAGAAGAGAGAGAGAGAATAGAAGGGGCATAAGTAACATGGTTTAATTTCTTAGAACTAGGTTTTCAGGTAATAGGGGAGGGACAGGCTGTACCATTTTGTACACTTCACAATTTTAGAAATATTTTATCACCATGACATGTGTAAGAACTTGTAATTACTTTATCTTCTTCAATCTGTGTCAAGAAGATAATAAATGTGCATTTTATACAGGGCAAAAAAAAACCAAAACATAATGACTTAAGGCCAGGCACAGTGGTTCACACCTGTAATCCCAGAACTTTGAGAGACCAAGGCAGGAACATCACTTGAGCCCAGGAGTTCGGGACAAGCCTTTGCAACTTAGTGAGACCCTGTCTCTACAAAAAATAAGCCCAGCCTGGTAGTGAGCACCTGTAGTCCCAGATACTTGGAAGGCTGAGGCAGGAGGATTGCTTGAGCCCAGGAGGTGGACGTTGCAATGAGTCAAGATAGCACAACTGCACTCCAGCCTGGGCAACAAAGCGAGACTCTGTCTCTAAATAAATAAATAACAACAAAAATAAAATATAATTACCTAGAGCATTGCACTGTATATCATTTAAATTGAGAGATTTAAAATCTCTGATCATAATTAGGCTTTTGCCATAATACAATAAATTGTAAAATAACTTTCTTGCCATTATAAACAACTCTGAACCTGAACAAAATAGTTTTTAATGTTAGAAAAAACATGAGCAAGAAAATCCCTTGTTCATGGCAACTTTGCAATCACCAAGTCTATTGAGGTGGCCTTGACATAAAAAGTCACTTTTTGCCTCTTATTTGGCTTAACTCTAATGATACCTATTGTCAAAGGGTGTGATTCTGGCTTTCTAATCTCCAAATTAGCCTGTCTCAGGATCACTAAATTTCCGATGAACAGAATTGCTCTTCCAAAAGCTCATTGAATGTACGATAAATACATACAGAAGTAGCTGCTTTATACATAGCAATAAATTATCTCCTGAAATTCTAGATTATGGGCATGCTTCCTTCTAGACTCACTTTCAAATTTACATGAAAATTGATTTTATTATCATGACTTAACACAAAATCACATTAATATTTTACTCTGATTCACACTGTGTTTTCTTTCAGACTCTTTCTTTGCTTCCCCATCTTGGGCAAATAGTTCTCAGTACAATATTTCAGCTCAATTTTTATATTTTAACTTTTAACCCATATTTAAGAAAAAAATTGATCTGATTATATATGGAGGAAGTAAGTTTTAAGCAACTAAATTAATTATAAAATGTTTAGTCTCAGGGTTGATTTTGTATTTCTGCTCTCACTTTTATTTCTTAAAAATTTAAAAAGTACATGAAAATAGCAAAACATATTGCACAAATATTTCATGTAGATGAATTAGGTGACACTGCCAAACCAGAATAAATAACCTGCATCACTTTTTTGGTAATGCTTTAAAATGTCTATTTATCAGCTGGTAAGCACTTAGTTAACTTAGTAAGTTATCCCCAGGGCACTAGCCTATACCTGAACCATAGAATTGTAAGGTTTATAAAAGGTTAATGTAACATAGTTCATGGCATCGGAAAAAATTTTGGTTATCAAATGATGAAAATACATTGAATATATAGTGTTATTATGCAACCTATGCATACATGTACAAATAGGAATTAAGTGCACAAAAGAAAATAATTAGTAAAAGTTATACTGTTTACAAAATGTGAACAGTTTAGACTTATTTTCATTTTCTTTTTTGAATTTTGTTATATTCTGATTCTTTTCTAATTAACATGTTTACTTCTATGATAGTATCATACATTTAAATATACAAAATTTTAATTGAAAAAATGTATTATTCCATCTTTGATGGTGTCAGTCATAGAATAATTATTTTTCCGGAAATGGCTTCTCCAGCACCCCAGTAAAATATTGAGAACATCATAAGAAAAGACCAATCCATAATTTCCTTCATTTATGTGGCTTGTAAGGTAAAAAGGAAAACCTTTGCTCAAAATCTATCATGGCTGCATTTATTCTTTGCACCTTTATCCTTGGAAACATACCAAGCAATTCTTCATTGGTAATTGGTCCACAGGGACTACAAAAAGGTGCATTATCATCAGCCCCTCATATGTGAGATACTCTGGAGTTATCAGAGTGAGAGGTAAAGAATAATCTCCCGATTGTCACAGGGGCTCCCAGGGTTCTTTTGACACACTGCTTCCTGGTAATCTTTCCATTTGACCAGGACCTAAAAGAAATTTCTAGGTTGTTTTTTTGACACAGAATAAAACAAAATGAATGCACAAAAATGTAAAAACAACTTATCTCAAGGAAAAAAATTTTATATCAGAGAAAATTTTATCTCCTTAAATGCCTTTCATATTTTATTTATAAGAAAAATTGAGGTTGACAAATTTCTAGACAGATAATATGAGATGAAAGCTTTTTCACCAACTTTGGCTCTGACACGGTAAGTATTATTCTCAAAATTGGAAGATTTTATTTCGGATGAAATTAATTCAGGACTTTATCATAAGAATATACATATACATATCATCTAGTCCTTACCCTGATTAATGTAGGGGTTTGTAAAAAGAGAAATGTAGAGTTGATGGAATCGGAGTCTACAAGCAAGGTATATATTTTGATCGTATAATTTTGGGAAGAAATTTGATTTTGATTGGTTAAGTTACTAAAACATCGTATTTTTATAAATTAATACTATATATGGTCTATAATTTTGATGTATCCTACTAAAATCCTTAAGGGTGAAATTTATTTAAAATTACCATTAAATAATATTAGAAACAAAGCGGCAGTAAATAATCTATTAAAAACTGTTTCCTCTCATTGTTTATTACATGTTTAGCTCTTTCTCAAGTTTTCTGAAATTATTTATAAACAGGAGTATAGTATTATAAGCCTTCTCTCTGAAGTCAACATATGTTGGCAGAATCAGTGTCAACATTTAATTGTTCTTACTTTGGATAAGTTACTCAAATCTTCCATACTCTTTTTTTCTCATCTGAAATATGTGGATAATAGTAGCATCTATGGTATAGTATTTTCTTGTGGATTAAATGTATTAATAAAGGAAGGCATTCAGAACAAGGTCAGGTTCATTCTAATTATGCAATATGTTACATTTTATTATATCACATCTAAATGTTAATTTACACTTTTATCTACATTGGCAATATAATTCCGTTTTTAGGTCACATTCTATAAATGTATTAGCAATTTATAGAAACACTAAACGAATTAAATGCTAGGTTATTGTATAAACAGAAACCTTTTGAAGTCACTCCTGTTAAGCATCAACTTTGATTTCTCAGCAGTTTAAAGCAATTGAACATGATAGGTAGAAGAAATAACACAAATGTGGCTGACTTCATCCTTACGGGACTGTCAGATTCTGAAGAGGTCCAGATGGCCCTCTTTATGCTGTTTCTCCTGATATACCTAACTACTATGCTGGGGAATGTGGGGATGATATTGATAATCCGCCTGGACCTCCAGCTTCACACTCCCATGTATTTTTTCCTCACTCACTTGTCATTTATTGACCTCAGTTACTCAACTGTCATCACACCTAAAACCTTAGTGAACTTACTGACTTCCAACCATATTTCCTTCACGGGCTGCTTTGCCCAGATGTTCTTTTTTGTCTTCTTGGGAGCTGCTGAATGTTTTCTTCTCTCATCAATGGCCTGTGATCGCTATGTAGCTATCTGCAGTCCTCTACATTACCCAGTTACTATGTCCAAAAGGCTGTGTCATGCTCTTGTCACTGGGCCCTATGTGATTAGCTTCATCAACTCCTTTGTCAACGTGGTTTGGATGAGCAGACTGCATTTCTGCGACTCAAATGTAGTTCGTCACTTTTTCTGCGACACGTCTCCAATTTTAGCTCTGTCCTGCACGGACACATATGACATTGAAATCATGATATACATTTTAGCTGGTTCCACCCTGATGGTGTCCCTTATCACAATATCTGCATCCTATATGTCCATTCTTTCTACCATCCTGAAAATTAATTCCACTTCAGGAAAGCAGAAAGCTTTCTCTACTTGTGCCTCTCATCTCTTGGGAGTCACCATCTTTTATGGCACTCTGATTTTTACTTATTTAAAACCAAGGAAGTCTTATTCTTTGGGAAAGGATCAAGTGGTTTCTGTTTTTTATACTATTGTGATTCCCATGCTGAATCCACTCATTTATAGTCTTAGAAACAAAGAAGTGAAAAATGCTCTCATTAGAGTCATGCAGAGAAGACAGGACTCCAGGTAATTAAAACAGCAGGAATGCTGAACATTTAAACTCATCTTTTCTTTCTTTTCTATTTGGTATTTTCTTGGTCTCTCTATAAAAACAATTGAATCCTTTATGTTTGCATTTCTGTTGTGCTAACCTTTGCTTGACTAAACATGATCTTGAACATTTCAAAGTGTATGTTTTCAGAAATCCAGATTGCAATTAGAAATCATAATATGTGTTGGCTGGGCGCGGTGGCTCATGCCTATAATCCCAGCACTCCGGGAGGCCGAGGAGGGCGGATCACATGAGGTCAGAAGTTCAAGACCTGCCTGGCCATGGTGAAATGCCCTCTCTAGTAAAAATACAAAAAATTAGCCGGGTGTGGTTGTGCATGCCTGTAATCCCAGCTACTTGGGAGGCTGAGGTAGGAGAATCGCTTGAATCTGGGAGGCAGAGGTTGCAGTGAGCTGAGATCGTGCCATTGGACTCCAGCCTGGGCAACAAGAGCGAAACTCCGTCTCAAAACAATAAATAAATAAATAAATAGATAAATAATAATAATAATATGTGTGTCATATTTACAGTCTAAATATATGTTTTTAAAAGCAACTGATGTGGAAAATAAGAAAATATGGTTGTCCTTCAAAATTAGATTTTACAAATTCCTATGCATACTTCAGCTGTAGGTAAATTTGTTATGGAAAACAAAGATTTGGGTCACAATGATAACAGTTTCAGAAGTTATTTCATTTATTATATGGGGCAGAATTATAATAGAGTCTTTAGGAGTACTATTTTGAAATAAAGTTTTCCAAGAGTTAGATTCTAAATATGCTACATTTTCGGCTATACAACCCAGAATATGTTACCTAAAATTTAAAACTCTCTTTCCTTAAGTGCACAAGATAAATAATAACTCCAAATTTGATCAGAGAGTAGTTATAAAGTGTTTAAGGTGACAATAATCAATGCTGCCTATTCTCATTAGAAGACTTGCATTCCAGCACAGTGCCTTTTGTGAAGGATGTTCACTTGTGTTTTAAAAATTACTTTTGGTTAATTTAATTTACAGACACACAAGCAACTAAAAAGGAAACAAAAATATCAGTAGTTCACAATTTGGAGTTTAGGAAATAAAATATTTCAACAAAGTTAAGTTATAATAAAATGGCACATATTGTTAGAGAAAATTTGAAAAATATTATAAAGTATTATGGAAAATAGAAACCCTCAAAATAATGAGTTTTGGCTATTTTGCTTATGACGTAGCCATTCTTTTGTTTCTTTATTTTTCTAATAAGCTTGTTTTCAGTTTAAGAAAAACAAATATCGAGTTTTGTGCATGTTCTTCTAGATCAATAGTTTTGAATATGTGCATGTATATAACATACATAAACTACATTTCTATCACTTTCTGTGTACTAGTTTTCAGCTTTCTGTATCCATTTACAAGTTTAATATTGGATAATCTCTTTGTCATTGACAACTCTAATAAAAATTTTTTCTTGATACATGGGCAAAATCAAGACTCATTTCACAATGTTTTGCACTTGAAATAAGAACTCACCACATTAAAAATCTACATGCAGTGATATCTCTTTTGCGTGCTAAACATTTGAAAACTTGACTTCTGTAAAGTGTCAAACTGTTTCTTTGTTAAAATTCTGTGTGTTTTTAAAAATCATTGCCTTGCTCCTGATGTCTACAAGTTTTAGTTTTAAAAATAAATCCTTGAATTAAATGCTTTATTCATTGGTTTTACATTTCTTAATACAGAAAAGTTGTAAATCAAAGAACTGACGATGAATTCAGATGTTGTGACATCTCATAAACTTTAGTCAGGTAGAGTGACAAAACGTCTTTTATTTTCAAATTTTTCTCTTACGTATTCTGGAATCACAGTATTGTTTTTCTGTGCTATTTAAAGTTTATTTTAGAAGCTATTTTCCATTTTCCAAGTATTTGATTTTTTATTTAAATTATTGTAACAGTTACTAGATTGTTTTCATTTAAGCAATTTTTTTTACCTTTTGAAATTTTTCTTTGTAAAATTGTATTTGATTTTTAAGTGCTTTATGAATGTTTAAAATAGAATGTAACCTCCATTTTGAGTTAATATTTTAATATTTTTTCAGTAATTCAAACTGTCAACTAATTTATTCAGATCTTTTAAATATATATTATTTTCTTTACTTTCTTAATTTATTTCAAAACTTTGCCTTATCAAATACTAATGCTATGTAAAATTATTACGATCTAATTTTTGCTTTGATATCCATGTTGTCCAGAATATATATTTATAGGTTCCCCTATTTGTTTTCATTTGCAATTAGAAACAAGTATGTAGTAGAGATTTATTGTTTAATAATATGTTTTTTGGCTCATTCTCATCTTATAAATGCGTGATATAATTTCATGTATTTACAGGCTCTTTCCATTTTTCTAGTCATTTTTATAAGCTAGGGTTTTATCTTGCTTTCATTTATGTCTACTATGATTTAGAAAATGGATCCTGTCAATTTGAGTTACAAAGATGGCCAACAGAATCTATCACTTTGTAGACAACACTTATGCTGAGAAATTGCTTAAATTCTATTTTAATCAGGACTACCCTATCCTCTTCATTGTATAAACTAAAATGTATTCACATAATGTTATAGAAAAGTATACAATAATCTGTGTGCAATATGAAAGATTTAGACTGTTCACATTTGACCCATATTTTCCCTATTATAGTGATGTTAAGTATTTTTTTTGTAAGATATTGTCTAATTTAAGACATAGTCCTCTGGTTCATAGTGTCATGCCAAAATGCCATATAACATAAATACAAAAAAAACCTGTAAATTAGCATAGCAAAATATGAACAGCTATTTTTTCTTTCAAATAATGATAGCTAGATGAAAATAGTAATAATATTTTTTTTCGGAGCACTGTTCAGAAAATATTCAATGGGCTTTAGATATATAATTAACATACTTTATCATTATAATTTAACTGCCAGGTCAATACTAGCAATATCTAAATTTTAATCACACATTAATGGAAAACCACCCTTTACTTTTTCAAGCAAAGATTTAAGAATTATATTGAAGTAATGTGATTATTATGCATTATTAGCCTGCATCAAATTATCTCATATACTCTATAAATATGTATCTATTATGTACCTACAAAAAAAGTCAAATTAAGAATTTTTAAAAAATAAATAAAACACAGAGGAGCTGCAGAACTGGGTAAATATAGGCTTTAGCTTGAGCTGAAACAGAGCATTCAAGCCAGCAATGGGTGGGCCTGGGACCTTTACTTGGCTTGAAGTCAGGACAGTGCCCTCCTCTCCTGAGGACTCATTTGTACACTCAGCTCATATTATCATGTAATTCTTGTCACCTTTCATTAATTTTTCTCACAAGCCTATTTCTTTCAACTCTATGTGGCCAGGAGAGGCTTTCTGTAACCATTTCACATACAGACACACATCTTAGGGAGAACTGCCTGCGAGTGACGGCTTTCTCAGCCACAAATCAGAGAGGTGGAGAAATCATTTTAAATTCTGGGCATTCGATCAAATATTCAGAAAAGGATACTTTGCCCTTTGAAAGGGCACAATAAACAGAAGTACGGCCTGGGAAGCAAATGTACTTCTGATTATTTAAACTGAAGTTCTAGAGAGGATGGGATAGTCAGTGATTCCAGCAACTTCAGTAGGGGAATTTCAGGCAAATGCAGAAAACAAATACAAAGGAATATCAAAGTCGTCCTGGTAACGTCAGAACCCTATTGATACTCTCACATCTTGGAAAGTGTTTGTCTCAGCCCTTTGCAATTATTATCTGCAAACTGTTTGCAGTTTGAATGGTTTTCATCAATTAGTAAGAATCTATACCCATGTCTTCCTAAGTGTTTGCTTTTCTTTTGTATCATCAGCTCATAGACATTTAATGCAATACTAAGAAAACATGCTTTCTCCTCCCCGAAAAAAAAAAAAAAAAGAATTGTCTTGGAATTTTACTTTTATTAAATACACTTTACTTCCATTCCATTAGTATATTAAAGTTCTTCTAAATATGGAATACATTTGGTGTCTGAACACATTTTTTGCTACCATCCTGGCCCGGATAACTGTCTTTTTAGTTTCAGAATTATTGCTGCAGTGTGGTAGCATGCATCTAATTTTATTCTTATTCCTCTTGAGTCTAATCTCTATATAGGAGCCAGAGTTATACTGTTAAATAGTAGGTTGGATTATATCATTTCTCTTCACAAACGCTATACAATATTTCATCACACTAAAAATGAAAACCAAGAACTTTATAAGTGTTCATTGGTTGAAAATGATGTCCTCAATTCTTAAATCTATGAACTCATTTCTTATTATTCCACCTGTCACCTTACTTTGTCTCTATTCCATTATCTCCCAGCTCTTCTCTGTAAATAGTATTACTAACACTGCCTGAAGTTTTCCATTTTCTCTTCTTCCTGAAACTTCCTTCCCACAGATAACTGCATGATTTTTTTTAAATTTTTTATTTCCATACATTTTTTGGGGAACAGGTGGTATTTGGTTACATGAGCAAGCTTTTTAGTGGTGATTTGTGAGATTTTGGTGCACCCATCGCCAGAACAGTATACACTGAACCCAATTTGTAGTCTTTTATCCCTTACCCCCCTCTTACCCTCTCCCTCAAGTCCCCAAAGTCCATTGTGTCATTCTTATGCCTTTGCATCTGCATAGCTTAGCTCCCACTTATGAATGAGAACATACAATGCTTGGTTTTCCATTCCTGAATTACTTCACTTAGAATAATAGTATCCAGTTCCATCCAGATTGCTGTAAAGCCATTAATTCATTCCTTTTTATGGCTAAGTAGTATTCCATCATATATCCATATATATGGAATATGTATACATAGAGCAATATTTTATCCACTCATTGATTGATGGGCATTTAGGATTCTTTTCTTAACCAAAAAATCCCTTACACCCTATTAAAGGCATTAATAAAATAATAGAGGTTATTAAAAGGAATATGATGCTGATAAACATTTTCCAGGGCTGTTGATAGAGGATAGTGATTTTGGCAGTACTAGCTGAATCTCAGATGTATAGGTACAGTCCTATTTACAGAAAAAGCACTTGATAAAGGAAAGAACAGTTTATCAGATGACAGGATGATGCTGGGGAGAGAATTTGTATTTAATCAGGATACAGGCTTTTCTGATGTTTAAAAAAAAAAAAAAAAAAAGGATTCAGAAACAGAGTGACCCAACAACAACAAAGTATCCTTAAATATAACCTGCAGAGTTTTCTTTGTTTTATTCTTATTACTCTTGACCTGACTAGAACTTGTGGGGAGCTGTTTTTCACAAGGCAATCTTAGGACACAGGTTCTTCTATGTTATTGCTCTATTATCTCCTTGATGTCTTCTTCTATGTTGTTAAAGAGAATTAATCTAGTACTTTGCCCACATTCTAGTCTGAGAGAAAGGTGAGATTTTTTGACACTAGGAAGACAATTCCAAACTTTGGGTTCATATGGATGGTTTTTAGAACATATTCAATTTATTAAGTAGACATGGAACTACCCTGGTTACCCATTTCTTCTGATGTAAGCCTCTTTACAGAATTGTATTTTTCATTTAATTGTCAATTTTATTAGCAAAATGTTGTTTATAATGTTCTCATTTTCCTTTTCATATTTGTGGGGACCAGAGTAAAATACCTTATTTCATTCCTGATATTGGTTATATTTATCTTCTCTCTTCTTGGTGTTGACCCTGGATTATAAAAACATGTTTTATGTATTATAGTTTACCTAAAATAATCTATATCTCAACTTTTCACACAAGACCTTTAGAGTAGTGTAAAGTCAGATCTCTCCCATTCATTTTGTTATATTTGTTATAAATTTTACATTTACCAAACTGTTTAAAGAAGAACTAACACCAATCTTACTTAACTATTCCAAAAACTAGAGGATGAGTACTTCCAAACTCATTCTACAAGTCCAGTATATCAAAACTAGACAGACCCATTGAAACAAACAAACAAACAAACAAAAAAGAAGCTATAGGTCAATATCCCTGATGAACATCAATACAAAAATTCTCAACAAAATACTAGCAAACCAATTTCAACAACGGTTTAAAAATATCATTGATTATGATGAAGTGGGAATTATCCCAGGGGTGCAAGTATTTTTCGATATACACAAATCAATCAAAGTGATTGATACATGATATCGACAGAATGAAGGACCAAAAACATGAACATTTCAATTGATACTGAAAAAGGATTTGATAAAATTCAACATCCCTTCATGACAAAAACCCTCTAAAAACTAAGTATAAGAGGAACATAACTCTACATAAGAAAAGCTATGTATGTCAGACCCACAACTAGTAACATGCTGAATGGCAACAAAAAGCTGAATGCCTTTCCTCTAAGATCTAGAACACGACAAGAATGCCCATGTTCAACATTATTATTTCAAAGTGTACCGGAAGTCCTAACTGGAGAAATCAGACAATGGAAAGAAATAAAGAGGATTTAAATTGAAAAGAAAGAAGTCAAATTATTCTTGTTTGCAGATGATATGAACTTATATTTGAAAAAACTTAGAGACTCCACCAGAAAACTAATTAAAAAGCTGATAACAAATTCAATAAAGTTGCAGGATAAAAAATCAACATAAAAAATTAGTAGCATTTTGAGGACTAAGCTCTAATTGTCTTATCTTGCCCACATTCTTATCTAAATGATCTGGGTAGTCATGTCCTACAAACCATAGATTTTCAGCAGATGAGTTTTATTTAACCCTACGTGTCATAACTTACTTTTCAATCTGACTCTGGCATAACATTATGAAACAAAGAAGAAAATAAAAATATTTTACCCCAAAACATGTGTCTTTGCCATATCTTGAAAGGCCCTGTAAAGCTGTCCTTAAAGGAACAGTTGCCTCTGTAAAGAATCTCTATTAACATAGCTATATGTTTTTCTTCCAGGCCTTCCCAATCCTAATGAGATAAATTAAAAGTCTAGCACCTTTTAAAGATCTAAATAGGAAACACTTGTCATCTATTGTCTCCAAGGGCAGACACTATAAGACTTCAAAAGAACCTTGGTCTCCACAATCTTTTATCTTAATCTGAACATTTCCTTTCTATGGATTCCGGATCTTTAGACAAACTCAACCAATTGTCAAGCAGAAAATGTTTAAATTTACCTATAGCCTGGAACCCGCCACCTCCCACTGTCCCACCATTTTGGACCAAACCAATGTATTTCTTAAAAGTATTTGATTGATGTTTCATGCCTCCCTAAACTGCATAAAAACCAAGCTGTGCCCTGACCACCTTGGGCACATGTTGTCAGGACCTCATGAGGGCTGTGTCATGGGCAATGGCCACTCATATTTGGCCCTGAATAAATCTCTTCAAATATTTTAAGGAGTTTGACTCTTTTTTTTTTGACCATTTCTATACACTGCAAACTGAAAATGTCGATGACAGGTCTCAGTCAATTTAGAAAGTTTATTTTGCCAAGGTTCAGGACACCCCTGTGACACAAACTCAGGAGGTCCTGATGACATATGCCCAATGTGGTCAGGGTAAAACTTGGTTTTACACATTTTACAGAGACAATACATCAATCAATACATGTAAGATTTACATTGGTTCAATGTGGAAAAGTGGAACAACCTGAAGAAGGGGAAGGTCATAGATAGATTTAAAGATATTCTGATTGGCAGTTGTCTAAAATGATTATTATCAATAGAAAGGAATTTCTGGGTTAAGATAAGGAGTTGTGGAGACCAAGGTTTTATCATGCAGATGAAGCCTCCAGGTAGCAGGTTTAGAACAGATTGTAAATGTTACTTATCAGACTTATGGTCTGTGTTGATGTTAACACTGGAGGAGTATAGTGAGGCACATAGGACCCTCAGTTACAGTCATGGCCTGATCCTGTCTTTGAGGTTAATTTTAGAGTGCCCTGGCCTAGGAGGGAGTCCATTCAGATGATTGTGGGGTGAGGAAGGGGATTTGAATTTTATTTTTGGATTACAATGTCAATAGCAATCAATTCAAAAATAAAAATAAAAAGTCTGCAATATCTACAAATAAAGTTAAATACTTAGGAATTAGCCAAAGAAGTGAAAGAGCTGTACCATACAAACTATAAAACATTAATGAAAGAAATAGAGGAGGACACATGACAAAAGAAAAACTTCAGCCAAACTAAATTTAAAAGAATTTTGTTAAGCAAAGAATGATTAGCAAATCGGGCAGTCACCGGAGCCAGAGTAGGCTCAGAGATTCCAGTGCAGCCACATGGTGGAAGATTTATGGACAGAAAAAAAAAATGATATACAGAAAACAAAAGTGAGGTACAGAGATAGCTGAATTGGTTACACCTTGGTGTTTGCCATATTTGAACATGGTTCAAACAGTTGGCTCCATTTGATTGGCCAAAACTTGGTGATTGGCACAAGTGTAGGCTTCAGTCTGTTTATACCTCCACTTGTTCTAGTTTGTGGTGTACAAAGAAATCTTTTGGCCAAAGTTAAAATATGTAATGAGGCAGCTTTAGACTAAACTTGATTTAATAATTTATCTCTTTGGTCATCTCTCAGTTTTTAAAGGTGGACAAAAAATTTAGTAATTGATGTCAGTTTCACCATTATAAAGGTACTTATTTGGGCTTGAAAGCCACTGGAAAATAGCTGAACAGTAGGTTTTGTAAGTTGGGAACAGGGTTATTTATTAATTTTTTTGGAAGGGTTAGAGTAGAAGGTACTTCCTTATGCTGGAACATCCTTTTTACAGTGGAGAAAACAAAACCTGGTGTGTTCTAGGATCTAAGTATATCCTTAAAGTCTTAGTTTAATTACGTCACATTTAGTATGAGTGACTCCATTTTGGTTTAGTCTGGTCTGTTGGGGCCTAGTGCATGAGCTCAGTCCAAAACAATGACCTCCTATAATTTTGTTTAAAAATTTTCCACTTTTGTTCAGGTTCTCAGGTGACAGTGTGACAAACACTTAGGGCCTAAGCACCACTCTCAGTTACCATCATTTTGGGTTTCCAGTCTCATCATGTCTTTCATAAGGTACAGTGCCCATATGGTCACACATTTCTTTCAGGTCTTGTCATTCCAGTTGAAGAGATATTTGACATTCTAGGGATGGCTCCATGCAAACATTTAAAACTTTTGAGATAATACAATTCACCAGGGAAACTACTATTATCAGGAAGAAATAAACCAAGAGTTTGGATTATGCTCCTTACCCAGGGTCCCCCTAAACCAAACTACCTAAAATCAAAAAGATAAAAAATGAGCTAAAAAGTCTACTCACTTTACTAAGCAGTCTCTTTGTTAATCTCCTCTATAAGACCTGATTCAATATATTTCTCCATAGGCCCCAAGTGCCAGCAGTTACACAGATACTTCTCTGTTTAGCCAGTAAGTAATGTAGAGCAATTCTATTATTTAGCATAACTTTTACAAGAGAATTTAAAGTCTATTGTATAATCATCACCTATACAATAGAATCTGCTATAGAGCCTATCATGAGGGATACATTTCTAATCATTGCCTTTTATTTAAAACCGTGGAAAAAGAGGACCTAACAAATGATGCCATTCTAGTAAAGGGCCTACTTTTAATGTTCTCTTTAACGTATGAGGTAGGTTAAAAGGAGTGAAGCAATGTTCTGTTTCTGACTGATTATGAGGCAACATATGTACCATTAAAATTTCTCATCTACCTTGGGCCTTCATTTTCCGTCTATCAAGGTATTAGGTTATCCATGTATAAGGCTGGCTTCAAAATCCTTTACAAATAAAAGTATACCCCATGAGTGCACACAACAGACCCCCATTTCACTTCTATTGTTCATAGAGACTTAAGCAAGGGAAAAAAAAAAAAAAGATTCAAAAATAGAGTCTCATGATAGTAGAGAAATCTTCATCTTTGATCTTGGGAAAAAGCTGTTCACATCAAGGATGCTATCTTCTTCTGTGGAGAAACATCCCTGGTTACCCTTACCATAAGGGTTCTAAAGGGGAGTGTACAATTTCAATAGTGTGGACGGACCCTTTTGAGTTTTCAGATTTTGAACCCAAGGTTCAAAGTATTGAAGTTTTGCTACAGTGTGGATGACAAGGGCAGTCTTTCTCTGATGTCCTCAAAAGATCCAGTCTTTGGGTTCTAGATTGTAAAGGGGTTGATTGTCCTCAGTCAGCAAACTATAAAAAAGCTTTCTTTACCTGGTGAACATATACTGCAGCATAATAATCTACTGTTATAACATCAGCCCTCTTGTATGAGAAAACTTTTATACAACCAAAACCCATGCATTGAAAATGACAATTGCATGAAGTCCCTCTATAAATGTCTGAATGATCCATCAGGTAGTGAACTGTACCTGAAGCTTTGATTGTTTTCCTAGGAATATGGGTTTGACAAACCAAATATTGGTCATAAACTATTTCAGCAATTTAGAAGACACCACACCAATATATATTTAATTTGGATCATTTTATCTTTTGCATGATGAGTCACAGAATGCAGAACTCTTAACAACAAAAGCTTTAGGGACTCAAGAAGGACAAGGTGGCTGTCCTCGTTCTCCACAAGTCCAGGCTTAACATTGAACTTATGTCCTCTTGAATATCAGTTGTTTCTCCAATTTAGGTGCATAGCACTGATAACTGATGGGTTATCATAGGTAAATTGACTCAGACCATGGAGTTCATTCAAATCGTATATCTAAACAAGTTTAGTAATGGTTGATGTAGCATAAAAATCTGGCAAAGTGTTTTCTTGCTATTCAATTATTCTTTGTTCTACTTAGGTTAGCAGTTTTATAAACCAGTGAGTCCTTTCATTAAAGTTGAGGAAATTCTCACCCAGTCCAAATGATACGATTCTAAAGCTATCAGAAAGCTGTATTTATCTGAGAGTGAGTGCTTTTCAGGGTCCTTTCTATCCTTTCATGAACCTCCTAAAAGATACCATATTCTAGGATTTTGTGTGCTTGTGAGGTTTTCAGAGATTGCATCAGAATTAAGCAGTTAATCATGGAAATGACTTTAAATAGTCATAGTAACAGACAACTGACAAAAAAAATTGGTTACCTCTGTGTTCTACGATAGATTAAATAATAACCATAATTATGACTGATAGCCTACGCTAAGACATATTCAAATTTTAGAAATTTCATTCATCAGTGCATATAAAATTCCATTGGTTTGATGTGGAAGGGTGGGACAACTTGAAGCAGGAGGTGGGGAGGGTTGAAAAAGTTGTTTTCTGTAGGAAGAAATGTCTGGATTAAGATAAGGGGTGGTGCAGACCAAGGTTTTATCATGCAAATGAAGCCTCCAAGTAGCAAGCTTAGGATAGATTGTAAATGTTTCTCATGAGATTTACGGTCTGTGTTGATGTTAATGCTGGAGGATTATAATGAGGCACATCAGATCCTACTTCCAGTCATGGCCTAATGTGGTCTTTCATGTTAAATTTTAGAGTGCCCTGCCCCAGGAGGGAGTCCATTCAGACAGTTGTGGGGAAGGGTGGGGGGCGGGGGCTTTGCATTTTATCTTTGGTTTACAATGCCAATAGCAATCAAATTTAAAAATCTACAATATCCACAAATAAAGTTAAATACCTAGGAATAACCAAAGTGAAAGATATGTACCATAAAAACTATAAAATGTTGATGAAAGATATTCCATGTTCATGAACTGGAAAAATCAATATTATTAAAATGCCTGGGCTACCAAAAGCAACCTATAGATTCAATGCAATTCCTATCGAAATACAAATGACATTCTTCACAAAAATAAAGAAGAATCTTAAAATTTATATGAAAACACAAAAGACCCAGAATAGACAAAGCTACCATAAGCAAAGAGAAAAAAAAATGGAGGAATAACATTATCTGACTTCAGATTATACTATGGAACTACAATAACGAAAATATCATGTTACTGTATAAATACAGACAAATCAATGGAACTGCATACAAATCCATACATCTATAGTAAACTCATTTTCAACAAATGTACCAAGAAAATACATTGAGGAAGGGAGAGCCTCTTCAATAAATAGTGCTGGGGAAACTTACTTTAGCACCCATTATAGAGTTACATAGGAACATATGAAGCCATAGAATCCAGAGGACATCATTATTAACATAGCCAGTGAAAATCAAGTTATATAAAAACTAAAAACAGCAATGTTTGCACATCAATGAATATTTAATGCAGGTTAGTTTAAACATTGTCATAGGCTATGAATACAAGCCATATTTTATGCATGAGACAATATATTGATACTTCTAAAATGGTGCATTAGTAGGCTGATTGATGCTTTATTTGAAAATATTCTAGACGTTACAAGCACTGTTAACTAAAAGAAACACATTTTCGCTACTTTCTGACCACAGAGATGTGGACTGATACCCAATATTATTTACAACTTTACTCAATTTTAAAACTATAACTTATGTATGAACCAATTTCTCACAAGCAGTCTTTTGATTGCCTCCTTTACATCTTTGTTCCGCAAACTATAGATGACGGGATTCAGCATGGGAATCACAATGGTGTAAAATATTGACACTATCATGTCATTGTCTGAAGCGTAGCTGGAACTTGGTCTCACACACACGAAGAGGATTGTCCCATGATAAATTGTCACTCTAGTTAGATGAGCTCCACATGTAGAGAAGACTTTTCTCCTCCCTTCAGCAGAATGCATCTTCAGAATGGCCAACAGAATCAAACCATAGGAGATCAGGACAATCAGGATAGTGACTATCTCAATAGAGCCCACAAAGTAGAAGAGTAGAAGCTGGCTTGTGTGAGTGTCAGAACAAGAAATAGCAAGGAGAGGAGGGATATCACAAAAGACATGCCTAATTTCATTGGATCCACAGAAGGACAGGCTAAATGTAGCCACTGTATGTATAGTAGCATATAAAATGCCAACAACGTAGGAAGCAGTGATGAGTGGCACATAGACTCTGGGTGACATGCTCACTGAATACAGGAGAGGGTTGTAAATCGCTACATAGCGATCATAAGCCATTGCAGCCAAGAGAAAGCATTCTGTGGTTCCAAAAGTACAAGCAAGAAACATCTGTGTTGCACATCCAAGAAATGAAATGGATTTATTTTTTGCCAGGAAATTGACAAACATTTTTGGAGTGACAACTGTAGAATAGCAGGCATCCAAGAATGATAAAACACCAAGAAAATAGTACATTGGGTTGTGAAGCCGGAAATCCCCAATGACCAACACAACCAGCCCTACATTGCCTATTAGAGTGAAAAGATAGATTGCTAAAAATAATAAAAATAGGAAGACTCGCACATCAAATTCTTCTGTGAAGCTCATTAATATAAACATGGTGACTTCAGTAAAATTGTTTAATTGAAGCTTGTGTAGATCCATATCTGAAGGCAACCCTGATATTTTAGCTATCGTTTATATGTACTAAATGCAACAGTCTGTGAAAATTAAGTTCATCCAATTATATCCTCATGTTTGTTTCTTGGAAAAGCAAGATGAAATCCTTGTCAGCGAATGCATAGGTGGTGATAAAATTGTGTCCAAGTGGATACATTACTGTAATTAAATAAATTAAATTATTTCATTCAATCATGGGCTAAATATATCTTTTTAACATGGATGAAGCTGGAAGCCTTCATTCTCAGCAAACTATCTAAAGAACAGAAAACCAAACACCGCATGTTCTCACTCGCAAGTGGGAGTTGAACAATGAGAACACTTGGACATAGGAAGGGGAACATCACACACGGGGGCCTCTCGGAGGGTGGGAGGCTAGGGGAGGGATAATGTTATGAGAAATACCTAATGTAGGTGTCGGGTTGATGGGTGCAGCAAAACACTATGGCACGTGTATACCTATGCAACAAAACTGCACGTTCTGCACATGTAACCTAGAACTTAAAGCGTAAAAAAAGTCTATTTATAATCAGTTTAATTTCCTGTTCATTTTCCATCAAACATACTACCATCTATTCTTAATATTGTTTCAAAATTCATAAAGACTGAGTACTATTCGTAGGTTTTCTAAAAAGTCCATTGAATTACTTTATTTTCTCATTTTAAATATGGGAACAATCATATCTACCTTATAAGACTGGGTTGTATTTAAATGGGAAAAACAGTATGTAAGTTATTTAATATTTAAATATGCCCAGATAACTAGAAAATGCAATAAGTTAGGCTTACATTAAAATTTATCATTTGAGACAATATTTCTGAACAAACAATTTCAAATCCTTTTTTTTTTTTTTTTTTGGCAATTATCCTGTTGCATTAGTACTTATAGAATGGGGGTGGACACGAGATTTGATTCTGGAAATAGATGCACCTTGTTTGCAAATCAAAAGAATTTGGTGTTCATTTTTCATTTATTTTTGTTTTTGTGTTTCACTTTTCTTTCCTGAAACAAACATCACCAATTTGTTCATTTTGGCCTACGCAGGTTTTTTTAACCATTATTATTTTTCAAATTTTATCTTAATACCAATATCAGACATGTCAATTTATATGATCATTTGGTCATTATGCCTGTGAAGTCCTTGGGTGTATTTTTGTGACATATTTATATCTAAAATGAATTATGTCTATCCTTTTACTATGATTCTTACATAACTTCTGAAATTTCTATATAATAAATACCATCCAATAACAAGTAATATAATTATTTATATAAACTATTGCTAAAACAACACACGTATTCCCTCCTATGATCCTTGGAAAGTATGTGATTCAATTTGTAATACAGCGTCGCATTAAATAGAATCCTCTTTCTTATATTTAAATAGTAAGGAATATATTTTAGTCTTAAATTCAAGGTGAGAGCTTCTTAATATTTTACAAGTGATCAAATTCCTTTTCTCTTACCTTTGGAAATGAACTGCTCACTCAATTCAGGTATGCTACGAATATTGTGCATTTGAATTCTTATACTGGGCCCTTGAGCTCTAGAATTCCACAGGGATGCCCAAAGAAGAAAACACACTAATTCTCTTCTGGGATAAAAAATATTATGATTTTTTTTTTCTCAAGTGAACAAGTAACTGATCTGGAACATGCATTACATGATTCCAGTGATCACATAAGTGTACTTTCTACCTAGGTCCAAAATAATCCCCCAGTGGAAAAAAATATGCATATTACTGAAAAAGAAAGCTAATAATACAGGCCATAGGGCTAGCTCTGATTCTAATTATCTATATGCTATCAAATTAATAACTTAAATTCTCTAAAATTCAGGTTCTTCTTGAAATTATAACTTATGAATTATCTGGAAGTCCTATTGTCACATACATAATGAAATAATATGAAAACATAACCTATAACAAGACATATAATCATTTAATAAAGGTTACTATATTTATTTAAATTTGACAATGCTCTAATTCTAAATTGTATAAGAGAGATTTAACTTCATTGAAAATTTAATAGGCCAGGTGCGGTGGCTCATGCCTTAATCCCAGCACTTTGGGAGGTCAAGACAGGCAGATCGCCTGAGGTCAGGAGTTCGAGAACAGCCTGGCCAACATGGCAAAACCCCATCTCTACTAAAAATACAAAAAAATTAGCTGGGTGTGGTGGCGGATGCCTGTAATCCCAGCTACTGGGGAGGCTGAGGCATGAGAATTGCTTGAACCTGGGTGGCAGAGGCTGGCAGTGAGCCGAGACCATGCCACTGCACTCTAGCCTGGGTGAAAGATTGAGACTCCGTCTCAAAAAAAAAAAAAAAAAAGAAAAAAAATTTAATAGAGGAGATATTAATGCACATAATTATAAGGTAAATCTATGAATAGGAGATATTAACAGAAGAGTTAGGGCAATATGCAAATGTTCTATGTAATAATTTTCTGTGAAATAGAACATTAGCCTCTTAGATATACGGCAGAGTTAAAGGTCAATTTTTTAAGTTCTGCGAGATCTTTTCTATCTTCAAGAATTTATATACTAATCTATATACTTGTTCTTCGATATGCACATAAGAAATTATCCAAAATGTGATGAAAAATACATGGATGATCAAAAGAATGAAATGACAGACTAGGAGATAATATTTGCAAGGACACATCTGATAAAAGACTGTTATCTAAAATTTACAAAGAACTGTTTAAAACTCAATAGGAACACAAACAACCTGATTTAAAAATGAGTCAAAGACCTTAAAAACCACCTAAAATGGTCCAAAAGGCCGGGTTCAGTGGCTCGCCTGTAGTTCCAGCTTCAAGCCTGAAAGGCAGAGGTTGTAGTGAGCTGAGATTGTGCCTCCGCACTCCAGCGTAGGCGACAGAGCAAGATTCCGTCTCAAAAAAAAAAAAAAAAGAGTCAAAAAATGATTTTAAAAATGAGTCAAAGGCACCCCATAAAAGATATACATATGGCATGGAACCATATGAAATGATGCTCCACATCATAGGTCATCAGGGAAATGCAAATAAAAACAATGATATATCTCTTCATAACTAGAGTGACCAAAATCCCAGAACACATAAAACAGCAAATGCTGGCGATGATGTGCAGCAACAGGAAAACAGGAATTCTCATGCCTTACTGGTGGGAATGCAAAATGGTCCAATCACTTTGCAAGACAGTTTGGAAGCTTCTTACAAAGCTAAATTTACTTATAATCCAGTAATCATGCTCCTTGGTACTTACCCAAAGGAAACAATATCCACACAAAATTTTGCACATAGATTTTTACAGAGGCTTTATTTATAATTGCCAAAACTTACAAGCAACTAAAATGCCCTTCAGTAAATCAATGTATTAATAAACTGTGGCATATCCAGATAATGAAATATTATTCAGCTCTAAAAAGAAATGAGCTATCAAGTCATAAAAAGACATGGATGAAATTCAAAGGCACATTACTCAGAAAAATAAACACATTTCCAACACCTAGTGAATGAATAAAACAATTGTAGTACACCCATAAAATGGAATACTACTCAGTGATAAGTAGGAATAAAATAATTATCTAGTACAGGAATGAATCTCAAATACTTCTTGCTAAGTTGAAAAAGCCAAACTCAAAAAGTTACATACATTGTGATTCCATTGATATAATAATCTGGACCAGGCAAAATCACAACAGAAAGCACATCTGTGGTAGCCAGAAGTTGGGAGTAAAGGAAAGTAATTGGCTACAAAGTGATGAGAGGACTTTATAGGGTAATAAAAATATTCTGTAACTTGATTTGCTTACATAGTTGTGTTTATCAAAATTCATATAACTGACACGTATAAATGGTAACATTTTCTGTTTATATTAAAACTTTAGAAAACTAGCTATTACATAAATTTATCATTGCTTCAGAATAGAAAATGACTAGAGGACAGAATAAGGTAACTGAGGCTGCTGGCAATGGTAACAGGCTAGTGGCAATGGTAACAGGCTGCTGGCAACCTTCTAAAACATTATTTTGTTATTTTCATCCCTTTATACTTTAACTCTCATCATATGGAGTTCAATGGCCATCTTCTTGCTCCATCCATGTTTAAATGTGCTGGGCATCTTGACTCTCAGAAGAAGGTACATAGGAAGCTGGTGATATATCAAGGTAACTTTTCCTGGTTCATGGTGAAGGAATCACTCTCTAGCTTTCATTGTGGCCTTAAAATATTACTGTATAGCTACTTTAGCTCTCAGACCTAAGCCTAATTTATGAACAAATTCTCCCTGCACTTCCTTGAGTCCTATAGCCAGTCAGTTCTTGCCTTTCAAAGTGGTTCTCTACACCTTAGACATTTTATGTTGCCCTAATAGTGCTCTGAGACCTACATCTCCCAGAATTCTCCTTTCTTAATGAAGCTTTTCTTCCCAATGATTCTACTTGACTCAGTTAGCTTTTTTTTTTTTTCTTTCTTTCAGCGTTTTGTTTTCCTTAGGGTGAAGACTTGTCCTACTGAAAGGGTGTATATACTGCATATTTCTGATACCCTTAATTACCTTGAGCACAGTTTCAATCATTCACAATCCTTTGGCGACACCTGTATTGAGACTGCACAGAGGTTGGGGTGGTAATTCACCTGAAACTTGGAACATATAAAAGCTTATCTACTCTTCCAGCTTGATTTTGATGGGATTTTCACTCAATAAATTGTCTTTTCTTTTTACCGGTGGAGTTTGAAAATTCACGAATTCCATGTGTTATAGGTACTGTTAATCCTTCCTTTTCCCAGTTAATTCTGTGTCTGGTAAAAAAAAAAAAAAAAAAAAAAAAAAAAAAAAAAAAAATTGCTGACTTAACAAGATTCTGTTGCAACAGGGTGCTTTGACTCAATATGTTTTTTATTTTCAGGTTTTATGGTGGTGGTCTTTGATATAATTTTGAAAAAACAAATAAAAAATCATCCATTTATATATTTTTCACTTTCCTTTTACTCATTTCATGTTTGCTTGCTTATTGATTTTTTAAATATGTGTATGGAGATTCTGAGTTTATGAATGAAAGTTTATGCCTGCCTTGCATCAGTTTCTTTCTCTCCTTCCTTTTTTCTCTTTCTCTTTTCCTTCCTTCCTTCCTTCCTCCCTCCGTCCCTTCTTTCCTTCCTTCCTTCTTTTCTCTTTTTCTCCCTTTCTCTCTTTCTCCTTTCTTTCTTTCTTTCTTCTTTCTTTCTTTCTTTCTTTCCTTTCTTTCTTTCTTTTCTTCCTTTCTTCCTTTCTTTCCTTCTTCCTTTCTTTCTTTTTTCTTTCTTTTGTTCTTCTTTCTTTCTCTCTTTTTTTCAGTCTTTCTCTGTCACATGTGTGTACCACATACCACATTCCTTTCCCTTCCCTTCCCTTTCCTTCCCTTCCTTCCTTTCTTCTCTTTCTTTCTTTCTTTCTTTCTTTCTTTCTTTCTTTCTTTCTTTCTTTCTTTCTCTTTCTTTCTTTCTCTCTCTCTCTCTCTTTCTTTCTTTCTTTCTTTCATTCTTTCTTTCTTTTTCAGAGTCTCTCTCTCTCGCCCAGGCTGGAGTGCAGTGGTGTGATCTCAGCTCATTGCAACCTCCAACTCCGGGATTCTAGCTATTCTCCTGTCTCAGCCTCTCAAGTAGCTGGGATTACAGGTGCACACTGCCATGCTGTCTAGTTTTTTGTATTTTAATAGAGACGGGGTTTCACCATGTTGGCCAAGCTGGTCTCAAACTCCCAAGCTCAGGCAATCCACCCACCTCGGCCTCCCAAACTGTTGGGATTACAGGCATGTGCCACTGCACCTGGCCCCTTTGCCCACTTCTTAATGGAGTTGTTTATTTTTTTCTTGTGAAATTGCTTAAGTTATTTGTACATTCTGGATATTAGACCATTGTCAGAGAATAGATTGCAAAATTTTTCTCCCATTCTGTAGGTTGCTGTTTAATCTGTTGATAGTTTCTTTTGCTGTGAAGAAGCTCTTTAGTTTAATTAGATCTCATTTGTCAATTTTTGCATTTGTTGCAATTGCTTTTGGCATCTTCATCATGAAATATTTGCCCATGCCTATGTCCTAAATGGTATTGCTAGGCTTTCTTCTTGGTTTTACATCTAAGTCTTTAATCCATCTCGGGTTGATTTTTGTATATGGTGTAAGGAAGAAGTCCAGTTTCAATCTTCTGCATATGGCTAGCCACTTCTCCCAGTACGTATTCAATACGGAATCCTTTCCCCATTGCTTTTCTTTGGTCAGGTTTGTCAAAGTTCAGATGGTTGTAGGTGTGTGGTCTTATTTCTTGGTTCTCTGTTCTGTTCCATTGCTCTTTGTGCTGATAAGAAGAATGCTAACAAGGGATTTATACATTCAAATACAAGAGTCTCAGTGATCACTAGAAAAATACACTACAAATCAGACTTTGCCATGCCGTATATTCATCAGACTGTCTAAATTCAACGTGAACAAAAAATTCTAATATTAGCAATAGAAAAGTGTCTAGTCTGCTGAAAAGGAAGCCCCTTCAGACAAACAACAAGCTTCTTAGCAATAACCTTACAAGCCAGAAGAGAATGAGAGGCTATTTTGAAAGTGCTAAAGGAGAAAAAAAAAAAAAAAAAAAAAAAAGAGCTGTGAATTTTATATCCAGCTAGAATAAGCTCTATAAATGAAGGATAAATAAAGTCTTTTCCAGACAAGCAAATGATGATGGAATGCATCACTACTTGATCAGCCTCATAAGAAATACTAGAAAAAGTCCTAAACATAAAAACAAAAGGCTGATATTCACTACCAAAAAATCACATGGGATTATAAAACTCAGCCATCGTATAAGACAATTACACAAAGGAAGAGACTGGAATTAAATAGCAATACAACAGAACTACACTGAACTGCAAAAAAAAAAATAGACAGAAAGAAAAGAATGTATAAAACAACTAGCTAAAAATTTACAATGTGACAGGAATAAAACCTCACATATCAGGATTAACCTTGACTGTAAATGGATTAACGTTCCTGTTAAAAGATATAGATTGGTGGAATGGATTTAAAGAATGATAAACTATATCCTTGGGGATAAAAACACATATAGACTAAAAGTAAAGGAGTAGTCAAAAAGGATATTCCATGCAAATAGAAACCAAAAGTGAGCAGAAAAAGTACACTGTATCTCAGATAAAACTGACTTAAAATAGATAATAAAAAAACAGTAAAAAGACAGACAAAAAGAGTCACAATATAAAAATAAAGGGAACAATTCAACGAGTATATAATAATTCTAAATATCTGTGCACCCAATATTGGAACATGAGGATGACTTATGATGTTTTACAGAGATGTAAATTTTTTGTCTTCTTTAAGTCTATGGCATTTTTGTAGCTTTTTTATTAATTTGCTATTAATACTCCAATGATTTCAAGTATTATACTTTATTCACTGCAAACATAGCAGTTTATAATTTTAACAGAATGAAAGTGTAATGCATTTGAATGACTGTAAATCTATCTGCTAGATTGTGTGGAAGACATATGGCGATTTAACGTTATTATAGTTCTTTATATTTACTGACTCATTGCAATATAAAATGGCTTATATTGCCAGCATGAGGACACTAGGCCTCAGATAAGTTAAGTTTTAAGCCAGTGTCAAAGTTATGTTATAAAATTGTATGTCATGGCCAGGCACAGATGCTCATGACTGTAATCCCAGAACTTTGGGAACCAAAGCAGGCTAATAGCTTGAGCCTAGAAGTTGGAGACCAGCCTGGACAACATAGGGAAACCCCATCTCTACTAAAAGTAGAAAAACTTGACAGGCATGGTGGTGTGCACCCACCATCCCAGCTACTCAGGAGGCTGAGGTGGAAGTGAGCCTGGGATGTGGAGGTTGCAATGAGCTGAGATCACAGCATTGCACTACAGCCTGGGCCAGAAAGCAAGACCTCGTTTCAAAAATAAACAAATTAAATTATGTATGTCTCATATCAAGGTTTTTATTTAATATTAAAACACTTTAAAACATTTTAAAATGCCATCATTTTAACCAGAGGACAAAAAACTATTCAATAAATGTCGACATGTGGTATCTTTTTCTAAGCCATTTACTTTTTCACTATTGAATAAATCATATTGCTGTTCTTAAACTGGAAGATAATGAAAGCATATTCTCATGGGCATATCTCCTGTGAGTTTCATCAACATTCAAGCAAGTGGATATAAACAATCTATATGAACCATATTCATTAGGAAATCAAACCTGCATTTGCTGCTCCACAGGTAAGAGAAATTTTCAGATCATTTGGAGATTATCTTAGTAGCTAGAACCTAAGAAAACAAGATCAAATATGTTATTATGTACTAAACACTTTAGCTACTAAACAGACTGTAGAAAACACATTAATTCTTGACCATTGTATAGGTGAATAGTTTGTATTCATACACATCTGATTTGTGCAAAGTTCTGGCCAAGAATTGAAAATCAATTGAAAACAGATCAGTCTGAAGTGTGAACAATCAGGAATTTACCAATAAAGGCAAGAATATATTTATCTTATTCAACTAATGAGAATTTATATTTTGATATAACAAGAAAAACAATAAAAAAATTTTAAGTTTATTTTTGCTAGCCATGTTATCTAGAAGTCACTTAGGACTGCTGCTTACTTCTATTGTTTCTCTAGCTTCAATGGTTAAAAAATTCCAAATACCTCGAGAATCACTTTTTGTTTTATTTCACTGGGGATAGTCGGTGGGGGTGGAATGTAACTTTCAGAATGTAGACAAGGTCTAATAGAAGGCAGTAAATCATTGAAAAGTCCATGCATTATTTGGGTGACAGGAGGTTTAATCTTGCCTCTGGCACTTGATATCTGTGAGATTTACTACAAAGTTGCAATAAAACAATGTGCATAAAAGTCTATTTCTATAGCAAGTGCTCAATAAATGGCTATTATTTCTCTCCTCCTTTGCAAATTTAGTGTTTCAATGTCAAACGCAAGATATTTGGAGATTTATGTCTTCTACTAAATTTGTATTTATAGATGTGGCTTTATATTAATTTTCAAACCTGATCCTATATTATTAATTTCTTCCAGAATCATAGTCATTTACTCTTTATAACTCTCAATCTTTTCAATTTATGCTAATATTGACTTAGGCTAAACGAGGAAACCTCATCTTTTGGCATCTAGTAAAAATGCTGGTAAATTTAAAGACAAATTTAGCTGAAGTGCTTAACATCATAGCTTTTCTCTATATCATTTATTTAAAGCAATATTAAGCCCACTATGATGTAGCAAATAGTACTGTGGTAATATAATTGTGGTAATTTTGGGTATTAACAGATCACATAATTTCTGAAACGTCTTTTACTTGACTAAAAAAATACTTCAAAGTCATAAAGAGTAGACGGGGAAAATCACAATCAAGATACTAAATTTAGAATATTTAAATTTAATCCTGATAGAATATTTGAGTATGTATTAATAATTTAAAAAACAAATGGATTAAATATAACAAAAAATAAAGGATCTGGTTCAAGGCTCTTGTCACATATTTTTCAATGATTTAGTTATAATATTAATTTTGCAATCTAATTTTTACCAGTATTTAAAATGTATATGTGATGACAAAAATTCAATGATGTTGTAATATTAAATATAACAAATTGATCTATTAAAGGAAGTTCCTTCATATGTTTATGTTTTGAACAATTATTTAGTCTGCCTGTCTGCACATCATTGTGCTGCATGGTCATTCAAATACATTGATATTTTAAAGAGGAAAAACCTTCGTAGAGAAGGCCTAACATCATACATGGCTCCAATCTGTGGAATTGGAATAAAGCAGATTGCCCTCCATCATTTCGGTGAGCTTCATCTAATTGGTTGATTGGCATAAAATGACCACCCTCTCACAAAGAAAAGAGTATTCTTCAAAAGACTGTCTCAGACATCATCAACCACATTGACTCTTCCTGGTTCTATGGAAGACTGCTTATGGACTCAGACTGAAACAATAGCCCTTCTGGATCTGCTGCCTGCCAACTCACCCTACAAATGTTGGACTTGCTAATCTTTAAAATTAGTAGCTCTGGTATTTCTGGAATTGGCTGTCTAATATGATTAGTTTTAAAGACACTAATGAGGCTGGATATAGTGGCTCACACCCGTAATCTCATCACTTTGGGAGGCCAGGCTGGGAGGATCACTTGAGTCCAGGAGTTCAAGACTAACATATGCAATATAGTAGAACCCATATATATATATTTCTTTATATATATAAAGAAATAAAAATAGCATGGTGGCAAATGCCTATGTTCCCATCTACTTAAGAGGGCTGAGATGGAAGGATCACTTGAGCCTGGGAGGTTGAGGCTGCAGTGAGCAATGATCATGCCAACAGGGTCCTATAAGTGAGTGACAAAGCGTAAACTATGTAGAGGTGTGCTATACTCTAAAAGAAGTATTTGAGTTTCCTAACATACACAGGCTGAAATTCAGAGAATATGTTTGGAAATGGATTCTAAGGATGTAAGATAATGATGGAAGGAATATAACACTAGATCAGACCAAATTTTTTGATACAAGTCCAGTAAGCAGATATAGTGCATTTAATGTTGCAGCTCAAAGAGTGAGAAAAGATTAACACATTTGTTGTTTGGCTAAAACATGGACCAAATGTAGCCCACAGTGAATTAAACATGCAGTCCCTGCTTTTATTTCTCTGTAGAAACATGGATTTAAAGGGTTAAAGATATTGAAAAGTTGAAGTGAATTTGCCTGTTAAGATCTACTAACCCAAACTGGAAAAGTCCAAAAGATACATTGCTCACCAAAATAACCTTTGGTTCTTTGAGTAATCTCCATACTGATTTCCATAGACGCTGAACTAATTTACATTCTCACCAGTGGTGTACAAGCATTCCCGTTCACCACATCCACACCAACACCTACTGTTTTTTGACTTTTTAATAATGGCCATTCTGGCTGGGGTAAGGTGATCTCTTATGGGGGTTTCAATTTGCATTTATCAGACAATTATTGATGTTAAGCAGTTTTTCATATGTCTGTTGGACATTTGTATATCTTATTTTGAGAAATATCTATTCGTGTCATTTGCCTACTTTTTGGTAGTATTATTTGTTTTTATTCTTGCTGATTTGTATTGCTTGTAGATTTTCGATATTAGTCCTTTGTTGGATGCATAGCTTGAAAATATTTTCTCCCATTCTGTGGGTTGTCTGTTTACTCTGTTGATTATTTCTTTTGCTGTGCAGAAGTGTTTTAGTTTAATTAGGTCCCATTTATTTATTTTTGTTTCTGTTGCATTTGATTTTGGGATCCCAATCATAAATTCTTTGCCTAGGCCAATGCTGGAAAGAGATTTTTCTAGGTGTTCTTCTAAAAGTTTTATGGTTTCAGGTCTTAGATTTAAATCTTTAATCCATCTTACATTGAGTTTTGTATATGATGAGAGATAGGAATCCACTTTCACTCTTTTACATGTGGATATCCAGTTTTCCAAGCACCATTTATTAAATAGGGTGTCTTGTGCTCAGTTTACGTTTTCGTATGCTTTCTTAAAGATCAGTTGATTTTAAGTACTTGCCTTTATTTCTGGGGTTTCTGTGTTCCATATGTCTATGTATCTATTTTTATACCAGTACACACTTTTTTTGTTAACTATAGTTTTGGTTGTAAGTATTTGCCTTTATTTCTGGGTTCTCTGTGTTCCATCTGTCTATGTATCTATTCTTATACTAGTACATGCTTTTTTTGTTACTATAGCCTTGGTTGTAAGTATTTGCCTTTATTTCTGGGTTCTCTGTGTTCCATCCATCTATGTATCCATTCTTATACCAGTACATGCTTTTTTTGTTATTATAGCCTTATAGTATAATATTAAGTTCAGTGATGTGATGCCTTCAGATTAGTTCTTTCTGCTCAGAATTGCTTTGGCTAGCTGGGTTGTTTTTAGGTTCCATATGAATTTTGGGATTGTTTTTCCTAATTCTGTGAAAAAGTTGGCATTTTGACAGAAATTGCATTGAATCTGTATATTTCTTTGGGCAGTATTGATGGCAACGGCAGTGGAGTAGCCACTGCGAAGACACCGGCTGCAGTGGGGGAGGCAGCCGGGGCTTTGTGCTCCACAGAGCCAGAGTGGGCCAGGAACAGGCAGGAGCCCTGCCCTCTACCAAGTTGACAGGGTGGGAGCCCTGTATTCCCAGGCACAGCTGCAGCCACCCAGATGTGGCTCCAGACCTGGGCATCCCTGTGCTCGGGTGCCCAGGAGACTCCCTGCCCCCACAGGCTTTAAAGTGCCTGCTCTTGCTCCCTGCCTCTCCCCACTCCTGGCTCCCACTCCAAGGAATAGCAAAGTTGTGGTCTAGCCTGGGCACTATTGCAACTCAGCTAAGTGTGTGCATACTCAGGGCAGCACTAGCACACCAGCCCTCCTGCTGCCTTGGCATCCTGTGGACGTTGGGCACCAATGAGCATGGGAGGGAGGCTGTGGGCGGTGCCGAGGGTGAGTTGCCATTGGCCTGCAGGCACCCCTTGGCACAAACAGCCTGGGTACCTTGGATGGCGAGGGACAGACAAATTTCTGGGTGGAAAGAGGCAGGTCTCCACCCACCTTCAAGTCAGGGACAGCCTGAAGCCTGGGGGCCTGGGCTGCCAGTTCTGGGTGGAGTCTATGGCCCGGAGTGAGAACTTATATTGCTTTTTCTGGGCCCTTCCATAGCCACCCATGGGCCAATCAGTATGCACTTTCTTCTGTCTGAGCCCATGAAAACCCCGGACTCAGCCAGACTTGGACAGAAATACAACTACCAGCTGCAGGAAGGAGCTACAAACTTTGGGTCTTGTTGACTCATTGGGACGACTTGCCTATGGAAAGGAGCGACCCACTATGGGTCTCCACTCCACTGACAGCTGGACACTTGTTGGGATGACCTGCCTGTGGAAAGAAGCTACCCACTGCAGGTCTCCTTAGAGCTGTTCTGTTGCTCAATGAAGCTCTTCTCTGCCTTGTTCACCCTCCAGTTGTCAATGTGCCTCATTCTTCCTGGATGTGGGACAAGAACTCGGGACCACCAAATGATGGGACTGAAAGGGCTGTAACACAAACAGGGCTGAAACACCCCCCCACCAACGGCCACCGCCCCACCACATTGCAGGCAACGATTTGGAGAGAGGAGCTGCAGCCCTTTGGGGAGCCCAGACCTAGTGGCTCCCCAGGCCAGGGCTATAACATCCTCTTTGGGGTTCTGTGGTTTCTGACATCTCCAAGTTTTCAGACACCACAACATTCCCCCTGTTAAGATGCAGGTAACCACCGTGGAAGCTGCTTGTGGTACGTCTGATCCAGCCACAGCCTCGCACAGAGCTGGGACCTGTGCTTGCACCTGGAGCTGCCTGTCCAGCTGCAGCAGCCAGTGTGCCTGGTTGTGTGTAGTGGCTGGACCTTATTCTCACTTGCTCCTACACCCTTGCCACTCTGCGCCTGGCTCTCCCTTGGCAGGTGTGAGTCCTGGGCCAGGAGCTCAGGCCGAGGGCAGACTGTCATATCAGGCATTGTTAATAAAATGAGTCCAGCGGGTTTGAGCAATACTCAGGCATAAGGCCACAGAGGTTTCAGGCTGGCAAAGCAACACCCCGAGTATCCTGTGACAGTATGGTCAGTTTCACAATATTGACTCTTCCCATACATGAGCAGATTTAAATAAAACTCTAGATTTTTAAATTTTGAATTGCTTTTGGAATGAGTTAAGATTTTGGGGTGCTATTCAGGTGGAATGAATATATTTTTTATGTGAGAGGACATAAATTTTGGAGTCCTGGGGCAAAATATTATATTTTAAATGTCGCCTGCAAAATTCAGGTGTTGCCAATATAGTAGTACCAAGAAATGAGACCTTTAAGAGGTGATTAGGCTGTGCTTACAGCTCCTTCTTTGTTAATGAAATTCAGGCTTATATGAAAGACTTCGTTCAGTATTTGGCTAGCTTGCCCCCTTTCCTGTCCACCTTCTGCCATGTGAGGATGCAACAAGAAGGGTCTCACCAGACAGTAAATGCTGCCTCCTTAATCTTGGACTTCTCAGTCTCTAGAAATGTGGGAAAACAAGTTTTTACCCTTTATAAATCACCCAGTCTCAGGTATCCTGTTTTAGAAGCAAAAAATGGACTACTGCATAGAATGCATTGGCTTTCCATCACACTGTTTAAGTATTGTCCACTTTACAGTATAGTGCTTGAGGTATGGAATATCAAGGAAAAACAGTAAACATCATCTAAGGACTTTTCATCCTCTTCTAGGGGAAAGGGTAAGAGCAGTTTTGATTTTATTAAGAATGGAAATATCATGTTAGGTAGAAGTTTGACCTTATTTTTGTTTTCATTTGGAGATCAAGTATATTTTAAGGGGATGTATATGACTGCCAGGTTGACAAGGGGTACACTTGTACTGATTAATTTTAATGTGTCAACTTAAATGGGCCATGATGTGCTTACATTTGGTCAGACATTAATGTGTTTGTTACTCTAAGGATGTTTTGGGAGAGATTAACATTGAAATTGGTGGCATTTGAGGAATGCCTATTGACCTCCATAATGTGGATTGGCCTTATTCAATTATATGAAGGTTTGCATAGAGCAAAAAGACTAGCCTCTCCAAAGCAAGAGCTAATTCAGCAGACTGCCTTCAGATCTTGTCTACATCACCAGCTTTTTCTGGTTCTACAGCACTTTGCCCATGGGTACCGACTAGATTATCAGTAATCCTGGATCTCCTGCCTGATGATCCACCCAGAAGAATTTGAAATTGTCAGTCTCCCAGAATCACATGAGCCAATTCCTTGTAATGAATCCCTCATCCCACTCCTACCCCATAAATCCTGTTGGTTCTGTTTCTCTGGAGAACCCTGACTAACACACGTCCTTCCTTGCGTCTTCTGAGTATTTTGTACCTGTGATTTTATGTTTTCTTATTTTTAGAAAATTCTTGACCATTTTGTCTTCAAATGTTTATTCTGACCCATTCTCCCTTGATTCTTGTTCTGAAACACTAACTGTATGTATATTAGACTGTTGGTGATGTTGCCCTACAGTTATTTGATAACTTTTAGTTCCATATTTTTTCTTGAACTTTTCTCTCTGGTTAATGCATGTTGCTTTATCTTCAAGTTCACTAATACTTTTCTCAAGTTACTGAATCTACTGATAAACTTGTGAAAGAAATTCTTTGTCTCAGATATTGTGACTGTGTGCATGAGTTTTTATTTATAGAATTTTATTGAATACTTCCTTATATTTTCCATCTCTGATATTTCTCACATATTTATGCATGGTGTTTACCCTCTCCACTAAAGCATTTATTCCAGTAATTTTCATGCTGTTTAGTCAAAGACAACCAGGAACAATGATATTTGAAGAAGTTAATTTTATTTTATTTTATTTTTTTGTCAATGCTTGTTGGGGGCCTGCAGAGAAGACCTTAGGAGTTAATGCAAACTCTTTTATTCTAGGAATTCCTGCTTTTCCCAATAACTCTCATTTGGCCTTTAAAATTACTTGATTTTAAGCTGATTTCCTCTTTTTTTAAATTATACTTTAAGTTCTGGGATACATGCACAGAACGTGCAGGTTTATTACATAGGTATACACGTGCCATGGTGGTTTGCTGCACCCATCAACCCATCATCTACATTAGATATTTCTCCTAATGCTATCTCTCCTCTGGCACCCCAACCCCCAACAGGCCCCGGTGTGTGATACTCCCCTCCCTGTATCCATGTGTTCTCATTGTTCAACTCCCACTTATGAGTGAGAACATGCAGTGTTTGGTTTTCTGTTCCCATGTTAGTTTGCTGAGAATGATGGTTTCCGGCTTCATCCATGTTCCTGCAAAGGAGATGAACTCATCCTATTTTTATGGCTGCATAGTATTCCATGGTGTATATGTGCTACATTTTCTTTATCCAGTCTATCATTGATGGTCATTTGGGTTGGTTCCAAGTCTTTGCTATTGTGAATAGTGCTGCAATAAACATAAGTGTGCATATGTCTTTATACTAGAATGGTTTATAATCCTTTGGGTATACAGCCAGTAATTTCTTCCTATCTGTATGGTGAACAAATGTACTCATACTCTGTGCCCACAGTGAAAGAGATGCTCAGGCTTCTCATCTACATTTGAAGTAACTTGGTCTTCCTTGGAATTCAGATTTCTTGGATGTTTTGAACCTTGGTTCTCTGATAGACTCATGAAAAGGTATAATTTTGTAGATTACTTGGCTTTTTAAGTTGTTAGAATGAGAAGAATTTACTTTGCTGCTTTCCAAATTCTATGTGGAAGTAGAGGTTCTGTATATCATTTAAAATCCCACCCAATACTGTGATTTCAAATGTTTCTTTTCTAGATAACTCTCCACTCACCACTGCAATATTCTTCTGGAGTTTTAGTTCTATGCATTAAAAATGTAATGGAACCTCAGAATCAGTATACATATAACTGATCTTAACCACTCAACTTCTACAATGTTCATCTTTCCAGCGTGTCCCCTTCCTTTCTATTTCCTTCCTTCTTTTTCTGTCTCTCTCTGTCTCTGTCTCCGTCTTTTTTTTCTCTCTCACTTTTACTTTTTATCTTTGTCTTGTTTTATCATATAGGCTCAAAACTTGCAAATTCAAAAGGTCTCAATAAATAAAATGAATTGTCAAATCCAGATGAAATTTCACTTCCAATAACTTTTATTTTTAATGAATTTTAAAATTTATAATTGTCAAAAAAGAATGGTTCATATTTATTTATGGCATACACTGTGATGTTCCAATGCACGTATACATTGTAAAATGGTCAAATCAAGGTAACTAGGATATCCATCACTTTAAACATTTATCATTTATTTGTGGAATAACATTTAAAATATTATTTTCTAGCTATCTTAAAATACATACTACACTGTTAACTGCCACAGTCACCCTACTGTGTAATAAAACATCAGAACTTACTTTTCCTGTTTGTTATTTTATATCAATCAACCAACCTCATTTAATTTGTCTCCACTACCCTGTTTAGCTTCTGATAACCACTTTTCACTTACTTTTTACTTCTATAAAATCAAGTTTATTATTATTATTATTCTACGTATAAGTCAGATTGTGCAGTATTTGTATCTCTGTGCTTGGCTTATTTCACTCACTTATTCATCCATGTTGTCATTAATGGCAGGATTTCATTCTGTTTTACTTCTCAGTAGTATTCTATTGTGTGTGTGTGTGTGTGTGTGTGTGTCATTTTCTTTATGCATTCATTTGTAGATGGGCATTTAGGTTCATTCCATATCTTGGCTACTGCAAATAATGCTGCCATAAACATAAGAGTACGGATACCTCTTTGACATACGGATTTCTTGAAGCTTCTACATCTCAATGAATGGAATGAATGGCCAAAACTGTGAAAATCACATTTTCAGTACTTTTAAAATGCATTCCTTTTTCTTCTTATTTCTGCCACAGAGTTAATGAAGAGCTTCAACACTCTCAATCATGCTCTCTGGAGGATGACTAATAAAGTTGGTAAAGTGAAAAGATAAATCTGTTCTTTCATTCCATGTATAACAAGCTTAAAAACAGGAACTCTGTAACCAGACAGCTTAGATGTGAATCCTGACATCACCCTTTAGAGCTATGTGGCATTGAGCAAATTCCTTAAAATTTATGCACTGCTGTTTCCTCAACTTTGTTAAAAGATATTACTACAATCACTTCCTGAAGTTATGAGAATTACATAAGTTAATATAGTAAAAACTTTTACATGATTGTCCAGTATCTAATAAGCATATGTTAATTATTAGTATTAAATATAATTCATTCATTTACTCACTATTTATTTAATAAATATTTTGTCAGCAAACCATAAGTTCTAGGTACTCTTTTAGGACTCAGGGATACAATTTTGAGGACAAATAGGCCCAATGCCTGTTTTTATGTAAGTTACAATGTCAGCATCATGGTAGATCTGGATAATATATTATAAACTCACAACACCACATGCTAAGTGGCAACTGTGATAAGTGAGACAGGCTCCACTGGGTCAGAGTGAGTCAAATAATTCTTTTGGGGGGAAAGGTAATTGAGCTGAGATATGTAACAAAATATTTTATTGACTTGAGAGTTAAATATACCATTTTTTTCACCTTGACCTGAACAAATAGCAGGTCATTGGAGACTGCTTATTCACACCATTTGTTTTCTAATCGATTAGGATAAAAAGAGAGATAGTGAACTTTTCACACTGGTTAACTTGACAAGTTCTGAATAAGTTTGTTGAATGCATTATTAACCAGATATTTTTAGGCATATGTGAGTGCATCATTTTACCTAATGTTCGCCTATTCCTTTCTCAAAGAATAACCATTTTTGCTAATTTGAAAGAGAAACAAAAGAAAAAAAGAGATAGCAAGCTTGACTAAAACGTTACCAAACAATTTTGACACCATAATTTGAAAAACCCTCAAAAAAATAAATGATTCTGGAATTCTGCAGAAATTTTAAATTTTGTGAGACAGTTATTTATTTAGACACATTTTTGAAGCGTATTTAATTTTCTTCCAGAGCACTCTCCCCAAAAGATCATAAACAGAAAACTACATTTTAAGATTCTGTATATTCAAATAGCTTATTTTTTAAAGAAAATTTTGTCTACAGTGTAATGAGGGTTTTGTATCTAAAAATAGTTTTATTTCTTTAAGAGGAAATTTAGTACAGATTTTGACTGCAAGCATTTGCTTGTTCAAAAAGAGAGGGTTGGGTTCTCTTTGCGTAATTGATTAGTGAAGATTAGAAAGTGATGTCTGAAATTTTCAGTGTGGTTACTATGTTATGATTGGATCATTCTGGTTAATTCACATAAAAATATCCTTGGAGGGACAAATGTGTGTTTTTTTGAAAAAACAATTAATTTCCACTTTTAATGAATCTTCAAATAAATGTTTTAACAAAACTTACTGAAGCAGAATACATAAAGTCAGATGTGAGTAGAGGTAAAGCAAAATAATTTCCATTCTGTGGGCTTGCTCACTAGGTGTAAATTTTGTGGAAGGATGACATTGCAGTCATTCCTTATAGGTAAAGTAGATAGAAGACAATGGCAGGACTACAAAGTGAGCAAGGATATGCTAGTTTGTCAGACCTTAGAGCAGTCATTTATACATATGTTGTAGTTTCATTCCTGGAGTATAGTGTTTCCTGAGCCTTCAGAACACTCTCAATAAATATTAGCATTTACAACCAATATAGTTTCACAATGACTACAATCAGCTTCTGTGGTTGAAAGCATTTAATCGTGGAAAAAATTTATGATGTAGATATAAACACAGCAAAAGGCATGTTTAGAAGCTTGACTAGATCTCAGTTTATGAAGGCACATTTAGGGAAAATAAAGTAAAATTTGGATTTTCTTCTTAGGGCTTATAGATTGAGGAAGTAACTCCACAATGAATGCAAAATCTTTTTATAAGCCATGTAAGCATTTATCAATTCCCAGGATTCTGTAGGATTCACTTACTAGTTATAAGTGTGTGACTGATTTTTACTTGTTGTGAAAGCTGTTGTTAGTAGTATGTGGTTGGTAACAGCAACAATATATTTATATCAAATAATATTTAATATAGATCTCTGAACAAATTAACTGGCATATATGTGATGCAATTTGTTTAAATTTGAAAAATGCTTCATTGGCAGGCTGCTTAATGCTTTTTTGAAACTATTCTTTGATATGCAAATACTTTAACTAAAATATAGAGATGTGAACTCTGACACTCAACATTTTTTTCAGGTTTACTCAATTTTAAAAATACTCTTCATTTGTAAGCCAATTTCAACATTTTCTTTACTGCTTTTTTTACTTCTTTGTTCCTCAAACTATAGATGATGGGATTCAGCATGGGAATCACAATTGTGTAAAATATTGACACTATGATGTCATGGTCTGAAGCATAGCTGGAACTTGGTCTCATATAACTGACGAGAATTGTTCCATGATAAATTGTCACTCCAGTTAGGTGAGAGCCACATGTAGAGAACGCCTTTTGCCTTCCCTTGGTAGAATACATCTTCAGAATGGCCAACAGAATGAAGCCATAGGAGATCAGGACAATCAGGATAGTGACTATCTCAATAGACCCCACAAAGTAGAAGAGTAGAAGCTGGTTTGTGTGAGTGTCAGAACAAGAAATAGCAAGGAGAGGAGGGATATCACAAAAGACATGCCTAATTTCATTGGATCCACAGAAGGACAGGCTAAATGTAGCCACTGTATGTATAGTAGCATGTAAAATGCCAGCAACATAGGAAGCAGTGATGAGTGACATGTAGACTCTGGGTGACATGCTCACTGAATACAGGAGAGGGCTGTAGATGGCTACATAGTGATCATAAACCATTGCAGCCAAGAGAAAGCATTCTGTGGTTCCAAAAGTAACAAAAAGAAGCATCTGTGTTGCACATCCGATAAATGAAATGGATTTATTTTTTGCCAGGAAATTGACCAACATTTTTGGAGTGACAACTGTAGAATAGCACGCATCTAAGAATGATAAAACACTAAGAAAATAGTACATGGGGTTGTGGAGCCAGGAATCCTCAATGACCAGTACAACCAGACCTAAATTGCCTATCAAGGTAAAGAGATAGATCGCAAGAAATAGTAAAAATAGGAAGACTTGCAGCTCAAAATCATCTCTGAAGCCTGTCAATATAAACGTGGTGACTTCAGTCTTGTTCTTCAATGGAATCCTGTATATATCCAAACCTGATGACAACTTGTCCATTTCAGTTTTTACTTACAGGTTATAAAGGTTATAGCCTGTGAAAATGGAGTCCATTCAGTTGTATCCTTGTTTTTTTCTTAGGGCATAATAACTTCCCTGATAGTAATGGAATAGACAATGGTGAAGTAATTGGAGCCAAATAGATGCATTTCACTGTATAAGTAAAAGGAAAAAATATATGTAATTAATTTCTTGGCTAAATTTATCATGTTTTTAAAGAACCCTGCTAATTAAAGTGATTTTATTTTCCACTTAATATTCAGTTGAAATTTTTTACTGCTTGCTCTCATATTATGTCCTAAAGCTCACAAAGATTACTAAATGTAGAAATATTTAAAACTAAATATATTATAGTGGAAGGCACACACTTGAGTACAGTTTTAGATTTGTGATGAAGTACATGAAATGTCTTTTGTAAATGTTCACAATTTTTAAAATAAGAGAAACCACACTCACAGCACAGTTGAATTTAAATTTTTTAAAATATCAAAATTATTTAATTTAAAAGGCTTACAGATGACCAGAAAATGGGGATAAGTCAGACATATATTTCAACTTGTCACATGCAGCAGCCTTTTCAAATAAAACCATTTCATGTCCTCTCTTCTGGCAATTATCTTGTTCCATTAAATAGAAGAGCAGACAGTATTCTGGAGATGGATGTACCTTCTTTACAAACAGTACAATGTGTTTTATTTTCAGGATTTTTTCTTCCTGAAATATATATCACCTAGATGTCAATTTTGGCCTCTGTACCTTATTTATCATAACTGTTTTGAAATTTCAACTTAATAACAATGTGAGATGTGTCTTACTAATAATTCATGTATTTGTTATATTTGCAAAGTCCTTGGAGGTATTTTATTTTATTTTATTTTGCATTTCTGTTAAAAATAAATCATGGCCATTCTTTCAATATATTGTAGTTGCTTTTAGAGTTTCTAAAATTACTATGAAATAAAAATCACTAACAATAACTAATAAAAATTATAGAATATCTGGCTAAAAATATTACTATATTTGCAAGAAAGTAGTGTTTGATATCTGGACTTCTTTCCTAATGGTGTCATTCTGTTTCACATTGACGAGTATGAAGAAAGACAAGTACATGACCAAAAATAAATAAATAATTAAAAGAAAACAAGGTAACAAGGTTAAGGGGACTTCTGTATCTAGACTGAAAACCTGTTATTGAAACAGTTTAGTACTAAACACACTAAATTTGCAGGTAAAATTAGAGGGGAAATTTAAGCAAGGTGACTTTGTTTTTCTTTTAGCATGTCATAGATTATGAAAGTTTTAAAAGGAGTCACAACTCTGTCATATGTAGGTCCAGTCTGAATTCAGTGACTTACAAATGATTTATATTCATGAAGTGAAACATACCAAAATTTTGTCATATTAAGATGACCACACATTAAGAAGAGAATGAACAAATAAGGCTAAAACCACTTTTAGAAAGAAAAAAAAAAAGGCCAACTGTTTATATATATTATTATAGAAATTTCCTAACAGATCCATGTGGAAGATTTTTTCTAATATACAAAATAAATACCCTCATAAATGAAGGACTACAGAACAAAACAAAAATTCTCATGTGGTTCTTAGAAAATTCTACAGTAAAAGATATAATTCAGTTAAATTCCACTTTCTGTGTAAATCCAGACTACTTACATATTACTCATGACAACACACACATACACAAATATATTAAGTAATTTCGTTTGTGTTATGTGAATAAAATAGCTTATAAAGTTATCAATAAATATTTTAAATACGAATTAATGTATTTTTGAGTCATAAAAAAATACAGTTCTCTTATACAAATTCCTATCCTCTCTTCCTCCTATATTTTCTCCTCTCTCTCTCTTTCTGTCTCTTTCTTTCTGTGTTAGAAGAATCAACGGGATATATACAAACGTTTACCAACAAGAGTCAGGAACAATCAGGAATTAGCCAGATAAGAAGAAGCACGATTCAAAAAAAAATATGCCAGTGAATTTTGAAAAATGTACTAATAATCTACCAAAGGAGTCCATTACAAAATATATGTGTACCACCGCATAGAGGAGAAAGGTCAGCTACATTACAATTCCAGACTTTATTTTCCTAAGATATCTGAAATAAGGCAACTGTAGAATACTGGGAATTATATTTGGACTCTAAAACCCTATATTTAAATGTCATGTTTAGCAGCATAAGCTTGGAAAAATTACTTCTCCTTCCAAACTAAAGGATAACTAAGATTGGACAAAACTTTCACATATACCTCATTCAACTACATAAACATGAGGTGATTGCACAGTTCTTTTTTATGAGATGCATTAAGATCAATTTTAATAAATAATTTTTAATTACATGTGAATAATGCATACATATAAAATATGACTTAAAATTTGTATTTGTATAATAATGTAAACAGGAATTTACAAAATCAATATTTTAATAGAACCGTAGTGCAACCCTGAGGTAACCTGCCATAGTTTTAGAAATGTTATGTCCTAGACGCTATGCAAAATAGAATTTTTGTGTTATTAAATTATTTAACGATATTAAGCTTAATTAGAATATGAAAATTTAAAATAATAACTAAACTTGCTTGTTAGTCAATTACCTAACTTTTTTTTTTTTTTTTTTGAGACGGAGTCTTGCTTTGTCTCCCAGGCTGGAGTGCAGTGGCATGATCTCTGCTCACTGCAAGCTCCGCCATTCTCCTGCCTCAGCCTCCCGAGTAGCTGGGAATACAGGCGCCCGCCACTACACTCGGCTAATTTTTTTGTATTTTTTAGTAAAGACGGGGTTTCACCGCATTAGCCAGGATGGTCTCGATCTCCTGACCTTGTGATCTGCCCGCCTCGGCCTCCCAAAGTGCTGGGATTACAGGCGTGAGCCACCGCGCCGGGCCAATTACCTAACTTTTACAATAAACTTAACTTTTCTGGTATTCCTGTATCAGAAAATAAAATAATAAATTGAACCCAAAGTGAAATATACCCAAAAGCTAGTTGAAAGTTAATTTTCTCTCTATCTAATAATTTTTCTAAATGTGAAACATTGTCCCTTAATCCTGCTGCCCCTATTTTGACTATTCATCAGAAAAAATTAAAACAAATTTCTAATTTATGGCTCTATTCACAAAAATATGTAGGAAGTCCTTTATATTTTCTGTGATATATATCCTAGAAGGTATATGATTTAATTTGTGGTTCAATTTTTGTGATTAATAGAATCCTTTTATATTTAAATATTAAAGCATATATTTTCAAATATAATATAGCTTCTACAATGTGTTATATGTAATAAAGAGCTTTTCCTCCTACCTGTGGAAATAAGCTGCTCACTCAATTAGATACATGATTAATATTATACATGTGGATTCTTATACCAGCTTCTCAAGCTCTTCAAGTCCTCAGGGATGGCCCATTGAAGACACACACTAATTCTTTTCTGGGACAGAAATGTATCAAGAATACTTTTAAAATAGTAAACAAGTGAATGTTTCTAAAGTAATGAACTAAATGATGAAAATGATTACCTGAAGGAACTTTGGCTTCTGGCTAAAAAAAAAAAAAAAAAAAAAGTGATCCCTCAGTGGAAAAGAATCCTAATGATACAAGACATAGTCCCAGCTCTGACGCCAGTAAGATGAGAAATTCTCTGATTTCCAGTTTCCTTTTTCTGGAAATATAACATGCACACTCTCTGGAAATCCTGGAGACATGTAATAAAATAATATGAGGCATAACTTATGACAGGATTTACAATCTTCAATAAAGTTTATTTTCTTAACTGTAAAGTGCTATACTTCTAAGTTGTATGAGAAGCAGATTTAGACCCCTTGAGTGTTCTATCCCTTGAGAACAGATAAATATGAATACATGAATAGGAAATATTGACAGGAGAGATGGACTAGTGTACAGATAATAATGTTCTATATAATAGAACCTTAGTATATTAGAGCTCTGGCAGAGATAAAGGTCAAACTTTTTGAGTTGAATTTAGTCTTGTCTTGGGCATTCTACATACTAATGTATAAGCTACTACCTAGCTATGTACACAAGCAAGCCTTGGGGAAATTATGGAAAATACGTAGATGTCTAGCTAGGCTCCTTACCCAGAGATTGTAAATTGGTAGATAGGAAATACTGGTTTATAAAAACTGAATGTAAAATATAAGGAAAAGAAAGTTGATACTGGAAGGCAGCCTAACTGTGAACTATCTATTAATTAAAATCCCAAACTGATTTATAGATTCGATGCAATTCCAGTTAAAATTAAGTAAGAATTTTTTGTAGAAATTGAGAAGTTGATTCCACAATTTATATGCAAAATTAAAAAAAAAACTAAGGGAGTCAAAACAGTTTTGAAAACAAAGAATAAATCTGGAATATTTACATAATCTGTGAATAGGACTGATTTTAGGACTTACCACAAAGCTAAAATAACCAAGATAGTGAAATATTGGGTAAAAAAATAGACTTCAATTAATAAAATGGAATAAAGTGTTCAGAACCAGATTCACATATATATGGTCAATTGATTTCTGACATAATAAAGGTAATTTTCTTTGTCTGCTCATCTTTAAAAGTGGGTCACTGAAAAGAATTCTCAGTATCATTTTACATCACTTCATCAGATATTGTTTCTGATATCCCCACATCATAAAGTTACAGTCTAGACCCTCTCTAAAATACATCCAAAGCTTGCAACAATGTCGTATTTCATCCCTTTCTATGTCTTTGCTTGTCTTCATGGTGTTTATAGTCCCTGATCTAAATTTTTTGTTTCTCTCCAAAATAGGCCAAAAATAAATTTTAAACATATAAATACATGAATAATTATGAAAATTATTTCCCTATTCCAGACTCAATATGCTTACCTAAAAAATAAAAAAAAAACTTTCACTAGATCTACAGTTTCTAATCCAGTTGCCCTTCAAGAATATCTGGAGAATTAAAGAAATGTAATAACTTTGTTATGCCTCCTTTGTCTGCCAAATTTCTCTATTTAGATTCTAGGCACGTGTATGCGTGTTTTGTATATATTTATGTGTGTGTGTAACTATGCATGTATATATGTGTCTATATATACATACATATATATGTGTGTATATATGTGTCTATATATACATACATATATATGTGTGTATATATATATGCACACATATTTATGTATATACATACGTCATATGTGTAGGGGTGTGTATATACATAAATACACACATATATAAACATATGATATAGTAGTACCCCTTGATCCATGGAGGTTACATTCCAAGACCTCCAATGGATGCCTAAAGCTTCAGATAGTACCAAGCCTTATACAAGCATAGCTTATTTAATTGGAATTTGTTTTATTGATCTTTGCAGATATTGTGGGGTTTTATTCTTTTTTGGAAATTGAAGGTTTATTGGCACCATTTTTCCAACAATGTATACCTACTTTGTGTCTCCATGTCACATTTTGATAATTCTCGTGATATTTAAAACTTTACTTATGTATGGTAGTTTGTGATCAGTAACCTTTGATTACTATTTTAGTTGTTTTGGGGCACCATGAACTGTGCCCATATAGGATGGCAAGCTTAATCAATAAATGTGTGTTTTTTGACTGCTCCACAGACCTGCTGTTCCTCAGCCCTGCTGTTCCTCAGCTTGTCTCCCTGACTTTGGGCCTCTCTATTTCCTGAGACACAACAATATTGCAATTAAGCCAATTAATAATGCTACAATAACCTCCAAGTGTTCAAGTGAAAGTAAGAGTCACATGTGTTTAATTTTAAATCAAACTAGAAATAATTAAGGTTAGTGAAGAAGGCATGTCTTCACTAAAAACCAAGATGGGCCAACAGCTAGGCTTCTTGTGATAAGTAATTAGTCAAGTGGTGAATACAAAGGAAAAGTTCTTGAAGAATATTAAAAGTACTACTCCAGTGAACATATAAATGATAAGTGAAATAGCCTAACTGTTGATATGGAGAAAATATTAGTTGTCTGGATGAAAGATGAAACCAGCCACAATATTAGCTTAAACCAAAGCCTAATCCAGACCAAGGTCCTAACTGTCTTCAATTCTATGAAGACTGAGAGGGTAGGGAAGCTGCAAAAGAAAAGTTGAAGGCTACCAGGGGTTGATGAGGTTTCATTCAGGAAGGGTTGATGATGGTTCATGAGGTTTAAGGACAGAAGTTATTGCCATAAGAGCACGAGGTGGGCCGGGCGTGATGGCTTACACCTGTAATACCAGCACTTTGGGAGGCTGAGGCAGGCGGATCACGAGGTCAAGACATCGAGACCACCCTGGCCAACATGGTGAAACCCTGTCTCCACTAAAAGTACAAAAATTAGCTGGGTGTGGTGGCACACGCCTGTAGTCCCAGCTACTTGTGAGGCTGATGCAGGAGAATGAATCTGTTGAACCCAGCAGGTGGGGGTTGCAGTGAGCCGAGATAGCACTATTGCACTCTAGCCTGATGACAGAGTGAGACTCTGTCAAAAAAAAAAAAAAAAAAAGTGCAAGGTGAACCAGCAAGTTTTAATGTAGAAGCTGCAATACATTATACAGAAGATCTAGCTAAGATCATTGATGAAGGTGGCTATTATTAAACAACAGATTTTTAGTGTAGACAAAACAACATTCTAATGGAAGAAGATGCCATCTGGGACTTCCATGGCTATAAAAGAGGAGTTAATGCCTGGCTTCAGAACTTCATTGGAAGAACAGAGTGACGGTTTTGTTAGGGGCTAATGTAGCTGGTGACTTTAAGGTGAAGCCAGTGATCATCTACCATTCCAAATACCCCAGGGCCCTTAATAAGTGTACACATATGGTGTACTCTGCCTGTGCTCTATAAGTAGAATAACAAAGCCTGGATGATAGAATCATGGTTTACTAAATATTTTAAGTCCACTGTTGAGACCTATTACTCAGGTAAAATGATTCCTTTCAAAATACTACTACTCATTGACAATGCATCTTGTCACCTAAAGTTCTGATGCAGATGTACAAGATTAATGTTGCTTTCATACAACATCCATTTTACAGCCCAGGGACCAAGGAGTGAGTTCAAATTTCAAGTCTTATTTTTTATTTATTTACTTTTTTTGAGACAGTCTCACTCTGTTGCCCAGGCAGGAGTGAAGTGGCATGCTCTCTTGGCTTACTGCAACCTCCACCTCCTGGGTTCAGGTGATTCTTCTGCCTCAGCCTTATGAGTAGCTGGGATTACAGGCACTGGACACCATTTCCTGTTAATTTTTTTTTTTTTTTGGTATTTTTAGTAGAGATGAGGTTTCACCATGTTCACCAGGCTGGTATCAAACTCCCAACCTCAAGTGATCCCCCCACTTAGACCTCCCAAAGTGCTGGGATTACAGGTATGGGGTTTCACCATATTGGCCAGGCTGGTCTTGAACTCCTGACCTTGTGATCCACCTGCCTCAGACTCCCAAAGTGCTAGGATTACAGGTGTGAGCCACCGCTCCTGGCCGTGTCTTATTTTTTAAGAAATACTTCTTGTAATGTTATAGCTACCTTAGATAGTGGTTCCTTTGATGGATCTTGGCACAATAAATTGAAAGCCTTCTGGAAAATATTCAACATTCTAGATGCTATTAAGAATATTTTTGATCCATGGGAGGAGGTCAAATTATAAATATTAATTGGAGTTTGCAAGAAGTTGATCCTAATCCTCATGAATGACTTTGAGGGGTTCACAACTCTAGTGGAGAAAGTAACTGCAGATATGCTGGAAAAAGGCAGAGAACTAAAACTGGAAGTAGAGTCTGAGGGTGACTGAATTGCTGCAATTTCATGACCAACCTTGAACAGTTGAGGAATTGCTTCTTACTGATGAGCAAATAAAGAATTTTCTAAGATGACATCTACTGCTGGTGAAGATGCTGTTAACATCATTAGAATGACAAATAATTTAGAATATTATATAAAGTTAGTGTATTAGCCCATTTTTATACTGCTATGAAGAAATACCTGAGACAGGGTAATTTATAAAGAAAACGAGGTTCAATGGACTTGTTGCGGAGGCCTCACAATTGTAGTGGAAGGTGAAGGAGGAGCAAAGGTACATCTTACATGACTGCAGGCAAGAGAGTGTGCAGGGGAACTGCCCTTTATAAAACCATCAGATTTCGTGAGACTTATTCACTATTACCAGAATAGCAAGGGAAAAACCCACCCCCATGATTCAATTACCTCCCACCGTGTCCCTCCCATGACATGTGAGGATTACAGGCAGCACAGTTCAAGATGAGATTTGGGTGGGGACACAACCAAAGCATATTAGTAAGTAATAAAGTATTGGCAGGATTTAAGAGGATTGGCGTTACAAATTTTTTTTTTTTTTTGAGACACTGTCTTGCTCTGTTGCCCAGCCTGGGGTGCAGTGGCACAATCTCAGCTCACTGCAAGCTCCACCTCCCAGGTTCATGCCATTCTCCAGTAGCTGGGACTACAGGTGCCCACCACCATACTTGGCTAATTTTATGTATTTTTAGTAGAGACGGTTTCACCATGTTAGCCAGAATGGTCCCGATCTTCTGATCTCATGATCCACCTGCCTCGGCCTCCCAAAGTGCTGGGATTACAAGCATGAGCCACCATGCCCAGCCAGTTGGTTCCAATTTTGAAAGAAGCTCTACTATGAATAAAATGCTGTCAGACCACATTGCATGATACAGATAAGTATTTTGTGAAACGAAGAGTCAACCAATGTGGCAAACTTTATTGTTGTCTCATTTTAAGAAATTGCCACAGCGTCCCCAACTTTCAGCAACCACCACCTTGTGAGTCATCAGGCATTTTACTGGTTGTTTTCTATTTGTTATGTATATCCTTTATTCCTTACTTTCAATCTTATTGCTTATTTTTGTGGTTGGGTGGTTGTGTAGTGATTTGATTTGATTATTTTCTCTTTCTTTGTGTATTGGCTCTACTAGTAAGTTTTGTAATATCACGTTGTCATGATGGTGGCACTCTTCATTTCCAGATGTAAGACTTCCTTAAGCAATTTTTTTTTTTTTTTTGGAGTCTTGCTCTGTTGCCAGGCTAGAGTGCAGTGGCATGATCTCGGCTCACTGCAACCTCCGCCTCCTAGGTTCAAGCAATTCTCCTGCCTCAGCCTCCTGAGTAGCTGGGACTACAGGCATGCACCACCACCATGTCCAGCTAATTTTTGTATATTTAGTAGAGACGGGGTTTCACCATGTTGGCCAGATGGTCTTGATCTCTTGACCTCGTGATCTGCCCACCTTGACCTCCCAAAGTGCTGGGATTACAAGTGTGAGCCACTATGCCCAGCTGAGCATTGTTTTTAAAGCTGGTCTACTGCTGATAAATTCCTTTCGTTTTTGCTTGTTTGTGGAAGGTTTTATTTATCCATCATTTCTGAAGACTAGCTTTGCTGTGGATAATACTCTTGGGGTGGTACCTTTTTTTTTTTCTTTTAGCACTTTGAAGATATCATCCCATTTTTTCCTGGTCTGTAAGGTTTCTGCTTGAGTAATCCCCTGTTAGTCTAATGAGGGTCTTCTTTCATGTGACTTGAGGCTTTTCTCCTGATGCTGTCAAAATTCTTTCTTTGTTTTTAATTTTTGACAATTTGACTATAATGTGCCTCAGAGAAGACCTATTCGAATAGAATCTATCCAGGGTTATTTGACATTCTTGGACCTGCATATTCATCTCACATCCAATACTTGGGAATTTGTCTGCTATTTTCTCATTAGCTATGTTTTCTTCAACTTTTTCCTCCTGTTCTTCTTCTGGAATATCCATAATACAAATATTTGTTCGCTTTATTGTGTCCCATAAATCTGGGCACAGAAGTGTTTCACAGGCCTGTGTTAGGTTAGCACAGTTGCTTGGCTGGACTGGGGGCATACCCCATGGGGCAGACTATAAGACAGTTTTCCAGGGCCTTATTGGGGGTGCAGGGCCTTTGGGCAAGCCAGGGCATATATGTGGCGGGCAGGAGTGCTGCATGGCTGTTTCTCAGGTCCTGAGCAGGGGTGCTGGTAGCTATTCCACTGGCCAAGGGATATATTAACTGTTTGGGGGTTTAGGGGCCTCTCCATCTTGGGGAATGGCATGTGGACAGTTTGGCTGGCTCAAGGGTGGATTTGCCCTGGCTGGGACTGGCACATTTTTCTCTAGCTGGAAGTACAGTGGTGGGGGTTGGTTTTCTTGCTGTATAGGACTAGAGTCACAGAGTCAATCTTGGACCTAAACTCCGTGTGGGTTTGACATAGTGAAGATGGAACTTCAGAGCTGGAGAGGTGCAGTGACTACTGCACTTCAGACAAGGCTGCATTCCAGAGCAGGCTTTGGTCTGAAAATGGTGTTGTGTTGCAGCAGGTTGGCTCACAGGGCATGGGTTGGGAGTATGATGTGGTGCATATCTTGTTCTCCTAATCTGGGACAATACAGCTGTGTGAATTCTCAGTAGATCTCCAAACTGGGTTCGGGGTTGGCTCACAAGGCATGGGTTGGAGTTATGATGTGGTGCACATCTCGTTCTCCTAGTCTGGGGCAATACAGCTGTGTGAATTCCCAATAGATCTCTAAAGTGGATTTGGGGCATGGGAAGACTAAAATTTCCCTGTAGTAAGGCCTGTAGGTGTTTACACTGGCAACAGGGGCTGGTGGAGATCTTCTGATTTCCTCCAAAATTTCCAACTGGGTTGGGCATGGTATATAATGCCCAGCACTTGGTATATACCCAGCACTTTGGGAAGCCAAGGTAGGAGAATTGCTTGAGCCCAGGAGTTCCAGACCAGCCTGAGGAACATAAGGAGACTCTATCTTTGCATAAAATATTAAAAAAAATAGCCAGGCATTGTGGTTCGTGTCTCTAGTCCCTGCTACTGGGGAGACCAAAGTGGGAAGATTACTTGAACCTTAGAGTTTGAGGTTGCTGTGAACCATGATCACACAACTGCACTCCAGCCTAGGCGAAAGAGAAAGACCATGTCTTCAAAAACAAATGAAAGCAAAAGTCCCTCCTGTCTCTGGGATGATCCAATCCCCGTGGAAGAGAAAGGGCTGCAGAGGTTTTGTGCCTCCATGTTGTCTTCCTGGTTTCTAATCACTACAGGTACATCTTCACTCCGCTGCTGTATTTCAGCACTGTCTCTTTGACACACCAGTCAAATCTTAGTTGTTTACTATTTGCCTTGGTTCTTTCTTGTGGGAGTGATGAATGCCAGGAGTCTCTAGTCAGCCATCTTGCTGACTTGCATTATTCAGTAACATAGTTTTTCATCAAGGTATGTACATTGTCTCTTTAAGCCATAATCCTACTTCATATTTAATAGACTGCAGTATAGTGTAAAAATAACTTTTTTACGCACTGGGAAACCAAAACAATGTGTGTGACTCACTTTATGGTGATATTGACTTTATTACCGGGATCTGGAACTGAATCTGTAATAGCTCTAAAGTATGCCTATATATACTGATTTTCCTATACATGCCCACCTATTATAAAGTAAAAGTTACTAATTAGGCACTGTAAGAGATTAACCAAAATAAGTAGTAATAAAATAAATTAATTGTAACAATATTCCATCACTACTATTCTTGCACTTTAGGGCCATTATTAAGTAAAATAAAGGTTGCTTGAACATAAGCACCATGATACTGCAACACTGAATCTGATAACCAAGATGGCTACCAAGTGACTAATGGCACAGATTTCATCGCATTACTCAGAATGGCCACAATCTATCACTTATGATTTTTTTCTGAAAGTTTTGTTTAATATTTTCAGATTGGGGTTGACTGTGGTTAGCTGAAACTGTAGCGATTAAAACCATGGATAAGGGAGGGATTGCTGTATTGTATATACATATACATAAAGATACAGATACAGGTATATCTATATTATCATTTCATCTGAGAAAGAAGCAAGTATTCTGTAATTATAAAACCTCTTGACTTATGAAGCTGTATAGTTTTAAATACTTTATGCTTCCTCTGCATGTTAATGGCTTTTTACTTATGCTTTTATATTTCTCTTGCCACTTTGGATAATAATCTTTTCAATACATTTAAAATTTATACTTTTGTTACTTCTAACACAGCACTTTATAATTTTTTTAACTTTCATTTTAAATTTAGGGATACATGTGCAGGTTTGTTATGTAGGTAAACTTGTGTCTTGCAGGTTGGTTGTATGGATTATTTCATTATCCAGGTAATAAGCCTAGTTTTCATTTGTTTTTCCCTAATCCTCTCCCTCCTTAACCCCCCATGCTCTGATGATCCCAATGCCGGTTTTCCCCTCTATGTGTCCATGTGTTGTCATCATTTTTCCCCCACTTATAAGTGAGAACAGGTGGTATTTGGTTTTCTGATCCTGTGTTAGTTTGCTAGTGAAAATGGCCTCCAATTCCATTTATGTTCTTGCAAAGGACACAATCTCTCTCTTTTTTTTAATAGTTGCATAATGTTTCATGGTGTATATGTACCACATTTTCTTCATCTGGTCTACCACTGGTGGACATTTAGATTGATTCTATGCCTTTGCTATTGTGAATAATCACTTTATAATTTGAAAAGGTGTCAGTATAATGAGTTTGGATAATTTTAAATCCATTTGCTATATTCTAACATAAATATATTGTACTTTTAAATTATTATAGTTTATCCTTTTTACTGGCTGACTGCAATATAAAATAGCTTACACATCTCATGCTCATGAATGGGTACAATCAATACTGTGAAAATGACCATACTGCCCAAAGCAATCTACAGATTCCATGCAATTCCCAATAAACTACCATCATCATTCTTCACAGAACTAGAAAAAAATCCTAAAATTCATATGGGAACAAAAAAGAGCCCACATAGCCAAAACAAAAAGAACAAATCTGAACAAAAAGAACAAATCTGGAGGCATCACATTACCTGACTTCAAACTGCATTATAAGGCTATAATTACCAAAACAGCATGGTACTTGTATAAAAATAGGCATGTAGACCAATGGAATAAAATAGAGAACCCATAAATAAAGCCAAATACTAACAGCCAACTTATCCTCAACAAAGCGAACAAAAACATAAAATGGGGAAATTATATCCTTTTCAATAAATGGTGCTGGGAAACCTGGTAAGCCAATGTAGAAGAATGAAACTGCATACTCATCTCTCAGCTTATAAAAAAATCAATTCAAGATGGTTAAAAGACTTAAATCTAAAACTTAAAACTATAAAAATTCTAGAACACCATAAAAACTCTTTTAGACGTTGGCTTAGGAAAATAATTCACAACTAAGACTCAAAAAGCAAATGTAACAAAACAAAAATAAATAAATGGGACCTACTTAAAGTAAAATCTTCTGTACAGCAAAAGAAATGATCAGTTGAGTGAACAGACAACCCACAGACTGGGAGAAAATATTCACAAACTATGCATCTAGCAAAGGACTAATATCCAGAACCTAAAAGGAATTCAAACAAATCATCAAGAGAAAAACAAATAATCCCATCAAAAATGGGCAAAGAACAAAAATAGACAATTCTAAAATGAAGATACACAAACAGCCAACAAACACATGAATAAATGCTCAACATTGCTAATTATCTTGGAAATACAAATTAAAACTACAGTGAGATACCACTTTACTCCTGCAAAAATGGGCATAGTTAAAAAGTCAAAAACAATAGATGTTGGTATGGATGTGGTGAAAAGGGAACACTTTTACACTGCTGGTGGGAATGTAAACTAGTACAACCACTATGGAAAACAGTATGGAGATTTCTTAAAGAACTAAATGAAGAACTACCATTTGATCCAGCAGTTCCACTACTGGGTATATACCCAAAGGAAAATAAATCATTATACGAAAAAGACACATTCACACGTATAGCAGCACAAGTTCACACGTATAGCAGCACAAATTGCAGACACAGAACCAATCTATGTGCTCATCAACCAACGACTAGAAAAAGCAAATGTGGTATATACACACCATGGAATACTACTCAGCCTTAAAAAGGAATAAAACAATGTCTTTTGCAGCAACTTGGATGGAGCTGGAGATGTTATTCTAGGTGAAGTAACTCAAGAATGGAAAACCAAATATTGTATGTTCTCGCACATAAGTGGGAGATAAGCTAAGAGGATGAAAAGGCATAAGAATGATATAATGGACTTTGAGGACTCAAGGTGGAGGGTGAGAGAGGAGTGATGGACAGAAGGCTATATATTGGGTACAGTGTACACTGCTTGGATGACAGACTGGTGCACCAAAATCTCAGGAATCACCACCAAAGAACTTACCTATGTAACCAAAAACCACCTGTATTCCATAAACTGTTGAAATAAAAATAAAATTTATGAAAAAGGAAAGCCTTCAAAACCAAAAAATAAAATAAAAATAAGACAAAATTGCATACATTTTCAGGATGAGGAAACTGAACCTCAGAGAAATTAAGTTCTAACCCATGGTCACCACTATGATAGAAGCTTAAACTTTAGGATTTAAGAGCTCTTATCTAGTCTTGAATCATATTTTTTTCTAAAGCATCATTTTCTGGTTTTTTTATTGCTTTTTTCAAAAATTTTATGATAAGAAATTTAACATGAGAACTACCTTCTCAACAAAATTTATGTGTGTGAGATGCAGTATTGTTAACTATAGGCACAATGTTGTGCAATAGATCTCTAGAATTCTTATGTCATACATGATGGCAATTTAATATCCGTTGAATATAAACTCCCATTACCCTTCTCCTCAGCTCCTGGCAGCCCACCATTCTACTCTCTAAACATTGAGAGTATTATAGATATCGCATATAAGTGGAATCACACAGTGTTTGTCATTAAAGTCCTCCAGGTTCTACCATGATAACACATATGACAAGGTCTCCTCTTTTTAAAGCTGTGTATATACCACATATTCATTTGTCATTAATCTATTAATGGACCTTTAGGTTGCTTCCACATTTTTGCCATTGTGAATAATACTGCAATAAACATGGACTACATATATCTTCAAAATCCTGATTTCAAATATTTTGGATAAATACCCAGATATCGAATTGTAACTGCCAAATGGATTTTTTGCTGCCTGCGCCACAGACAAAATCGATTTACTGAGACCATAGCATTGTAGTAAAGAAAAGAATGGAAAAATAAATACCATATCCTCTCATTCATAAGCTGGAGCTAAGCTATGACGATGAAAATGCATGAGAAAAAAGCAAAAGAGATGAGGCTTGCCACACCATGTGGGAGAGGGAGTTATTACTCAATTCAATCTCCTTGAAGGCTTGAAGGTTAGGGGCTTTTCAAAGATCATTTGATGGGCAGAGGGCTAGGGTATGGGTGTTGCTGATCAGTTTAGGATGAATCATAGGGATGTGGAAAATGATACTCATGTGTTGAGTGTGTTTCTGGGTGGGGGCCACGTGACTGGTTGAGTCAGAGGTCCAGGTGGGGCCATCCAGCTATCAGATATACAAATATTTGAAAAGAATCTCAAAATGCCAATCTTAGGTTCTACAATAGTTATGTTATCTGCAGGAATAATTGGGGAAGCTGCAAATCTTGTGACTTCCAGGAAAAAATGGCTGGTAATCATTTTACTAAGCCTATATGTTAGCAGAACACAGACTTCTCTCATCCTCTTAACTTGGTGCCTTTGATTAGTTTTACAAAGGTGGTTTAGTTTTTGAAAAGGACTATTATCATTTAAACTATAAACTAAATTTCTCCCGATGTTATTTGGTCCATGCCCAGAGATGAGCAAAGACAGACAGCCTGTGATGATAGAAGGAAGAAGAAGTCAGTCATGGCAGATTTCTCTTACTGTATAACTTTGCGAAGGTGGTTTCAGAATTGCAGGATTGTATAGTAGTCCTATTTTTAATGTTTCAAGGAACTTCCATATTATTTTCAATCATGGCTGCACTGTTTTACATTCTCATCAACAGTACACCAGGGTTCCAATTTCTCCACATTCTTATCAATACTTTTTTTTAAATAATGGCCATTACAGGTGTGTGATGATATCTCATTGTGGTTTTGATCTGCAATAATTAAAATCTCCATATTACCCAAAGGGATCTTCAGATTTAATGCATTTCCTGCAAAATCCTAGTGCTGGTTTTTACAGAAATAGAAAAAACATTGTAAAAATTATGTGCAATTACAAAAGACTTCAAATAGCCAAAGGAATCTTGAGAAAGAAAAACAAAGCTAGAGGCATTATACTTTCTGATTTCAACTATATTACAAAACTACAGTAACTAAATAGCATGGGACTGGAATAAGGACAGATATATAGACCAACAGAACAGAATAGGGAGCCTGGAAGCAATCCCATGTGTATATAGTCAAATGATCTTTCACAAGTGTGCCAAGAATACACAATGAGGAATTAAACTGGACGCTTGTCTTATACCGTATAAAATAACCAACCCAAAATTGATTAAAAATTTTAACATAAAACCTGAAACTACAATTTCCAGAAGAAAACATAAGGAAAAACTTTAGGACCTTCTGCTTGGCAGTAACTTGTTGGATATAACATAAAAATATAAGCAATGACATCAAAAGCCAAGTAACAAAACCAAAATTAGACAAGTAGGGCTATGTCAAAGTCAAAATCTTCTGCACAATGAGAAAACCATCAAAGCAAAAAATATTTGTAAATGATATATCTAATAGGGGATTAATATCAAAATATATAAATTCAATAGCCACAATAACAATAATCTTATTTTAAAACTGTCAAAGGACTTGAATACATTTTTTTCCAAAGAAGACATACAAATGGCCATCAGATGTATGAAAAGATGTTCAATATCAGTAGTCATCAGGGAAATTCAAATCTGACACATTTTAAATAGAGGCCAAAGAACTCTATTGATTCAATAAGTAGCAGCATACAGTGCCGTATTCCGGAATCATTTACTATTTATTATTAAGTAAATCATCATGGTGCTATTTTGAAACAGAAGATAATTGGGGCATATTCCCCTTGGGACATCTCCTTGGATTTCATCAACAGTCGATTACAAAGATATAAACAATCTAAGTTGGCCATATTCATAGAGTACCTAAATCTGCACTTGCTGTTCCACAGGTAAGAGAAAATTTCAGATCATTTGAAGAATATTTTGGCAGCTAGAACCTACAATGTCAAGAACAACTATGTTGTTTTTTTTACTAAACTTTTTAGCTACTAAATGCCAAGAACTAAACACTTCAGTTCTGGACTATTGCATATGTGAATCAAGTGTATTCATCAAAATATGATTTATTTAGAGTTATGCCTAAGAATTAAAAACCAACACTTAGTAGAAAACAAGAAAAAAATAGAAAATATTGTATTTGTACTTGTAGAGCTAAATAAGAGTGCTCCTAATAGAGTATATGCTTTTATTTTTCTTGTAGATATAGTTCAAATATCATGAATTTACCAATAAATATGAACAAAAGGCAACAAAACATTTGACTTATTCATTTATCTGGGGTCTTGTATTTTGAGGTAATAAGGAAAACAATCAATACTTATTTTAAATTTATTTTCTGGCTTTATAATCTAGAAGTCACTTCAGATTGCTACTTATTTTATATTTCTCTAGACTTTATGGCTTAAAAAATACAAATACATCAAGAATCATGCTTTGCTTTACCTTTATTTCCCTGAGGTCAGCAGAGGAGTAAGAGGAAGAGTGTTCCAGTTGCAGAATGAAGCCATTTATGAGGCCGTGAAACAATGCAAAAATTTCATGTACAGTGAGAGAAACCTGGGATTGAATCTTGGCTCTGGAAATTATTAGCTATGAAAGTTGATATAATGGTGAAATAAGGTAATGTACACAAAAAGTCTGTTCTTGCAGCAAGTGCTAAATAAATGCCTATTATTTAGCAAACTTAGTGTTTCATTATTACATTCACGATATTTGAAGTTTTCTCCCTTCCATTAAAATTTGATTCATAAAAATAGATTTACATTAATTTAAAAAGTTGATTCTATATTATTAAATCTTCAAGAATCATAGTGATTTTCTCTTCATAACTCTGAATCTTTGACTATGTGCTAATATTAACTTAATTTTTACCCAATATAACTTATTTTGGCATCTAGTAGAAATGTCTGTCTCAAGAGAAATTTGGTTGAAGTATCTTATTTGCACAAAACAAAATTAAGACAATTGTAATGAAGAAAATGGAATCATAATAATTTGCGTGTTTATTTTTGGCATAAAATGATCAAGTAATTCATAAAACTTCTTCATTCTCCAAAGAATAATTCAGAGACATTTGAATGAGCAGAGGAAAAAAATCATAACTGTTCATTGGATTTAATTTTGATATAATACTCTGTAGAACCAACCTAATTCAGCATATTCTATAATCAAAGTTATTTTACATATTCAATTTTATTAATGCAATTTTCCTTCAACATTTACTCCAATCTTGTGAACAAACTATTAATGTTCTCATTCTATAGATAAGTAGATAGAGCAAATCATTTTGCACAATTGCTAAAAGTTCTAAAATTCTGGTATTGTATTCCAATACTCTGTCCCCTGATATAGTCTCTTGTGTATTTGGATGCCAAAAGATTGTTTAAGCCACTCGTTTTTGTGTGTTTTAATATTATTTAATATATAAACAGCTTAATACAATTCAGTGGTAAATTAACCAGTAGACCTGATGATTTTAGAAACAGAATGAGTCCAGCCAACTAATGAATATCCATTTCTTCCATTTGATTCTGCAGTGAGTGGCATGAACACATGGCTGACCAGTTTGTCACTGTCTTCTGATTCACTAGAGAATTATGCACTGCTGAAAATATATTGTATAGTATATACAAGAGCACAGTTAACATCCCCTTGAGTCATGGTATTGTTCATTCTTTTTGTCATAATATGAACTGTATGTAACTATGCATATCTTCAAGTTTGTTCTAGATTCCAACATGTAGAATGTCACTGAAGATACCTTATTTGTACTGAAGGGCTTCACAGACAATCTTGAACTGCAGATCATCTTCTTCTTCCTGTTTCTAACAATCTACCTCTTCACTCTCATGGGAAATTTAGGACTGATTTTACTGGTCATTGGGGATTCCCAGCTCCACAAACCCATGTACTATTTTCTGAGTATGTTGTCTTCTGTAGACGCCTGCTGTTCCTCAGTTATTACCCCAAATATGTTACTAGATTTTACGTCAAAGAATAAAGGAATTTCATTCCTTGGATGTGTAGCACAGATGTTTCTTGCTTGCACTTTTGGAACCACAGAATGCTTTCTCTTGGCTGCAATGGCTTATGATCGCTATGTAGCCATCTACAGCCCTCTCCTGTATTCAGTGAGCATGTCACCCAGAGTCTACGTGTCACTCATCACTGCTTCCTATGTTGCTGGCATTTTACATGCTACTATACATACAGTGGCTACATTTAGCCTGTCCTTCTGTGGATCCAACGAAATTAGGCATGTCTTTTGTGATATCCCTCCTCTCCTTGCTATTTCTTGTTCTGACACTCACACAAACCAGCTTCTACTCTTCTACTTTGTGGGCTCTATTGAGATAGTCACTATCCTGATTGTTCTGATCTCCTATGGTTTGATTCTTTTGGCCATTCTGAAGATGCATTCTGCTGAAGGGAGGAGAAAAGTCTTCTCTACATGTGGCTCTCACCTAACTGGAGTGTCAACTTATCATGGGACAATCCTCTTCATGTATGTGAGACCAAGTTCCAGCTATGCTTTGGACCATGACATGATAGTGTCAATATTTTATACCATTGTGATTCCCATGCTGAATCCCATCATCTACAGTTTGAGGAACAAAGATGTAAAAGATTCAATGAAAAAAATGTTTGGGAAAAATCAGATTATCAATAAAGTATTCTTTCATGCTAAAATATAAATTTAAAAAAGGTGAGAGTGATACTCTCCACCTCAATACCAAGAATGTGTCATCATGGTGTTATGATATATGTTGGTTTTCATTCAGGGTTCCTAGATCATAATTCCCATAGCCTTTGTTACAGTCTTTTGTTATAATTGTTGGATGTGTTGGGCCTCAGGGGCAGGCCTTTTACCTCCTTCTGCCCTCCTTTCACTTGACCCAAGGCAGGATTCCAATGTTTGCCTTACTGATTGTGAGTCTTAAGTCTCTCCCATGAGAAAGCCCCATCCTATACCCTTGGGGAAGGAACACTGCTGCCTTGAAGCTTCCATAAAACCTAGGAGGATAGGGTTCAGTGAGCTTCTGGGGAGCAGAACAAATGGAAGTTCCTAGAGGGTGGCACGGTCAGGGAGGGCATGGAAGTTCTGCACTCCTTTCCTTATACTTTGCCCTACACATCACTTCACCTGTATCCTTTGAAATATCCTTTATAATAAGCCAGTAATATGTTTCCCTGAGTTTTGTGAGCTGCTTCAGTAATTTAATGAAACCCAAAGAGGGGGTCATGGGAGCTCCAACTTGAAGCTGGTTGTTCAGAAGTTCCAGAGACCTGAACTTGTGACTAGTGTTGTCAGGGGGCAGTTTTGGGGACTGAACCCTCAACCTATGGGATCTGACACTATCTCTGGGTAGATAGTGTTGCAACTGAATTAGAGGATACCCAGTTGGTGACTACCACGTGGTGTGGGAGGAAGAAATCCCCACACATTTGATCACAGAAGTCTTCTGTGTTGATGATTGTTGTGGTACGACAGTAGAGGAAAAACCTGGTTAGCAAGAGTTTTCCCTAGACAATAATAAAAATGTTTAATTTATTAGTGTAATCCTGTTTTTTTCTTGGATGTGTTAAAATAAAGATCATAAGTGACCCTGTATCTATGCTGTTCTTACATGTAGAAAAATCTGTCATCTATTTTCTTTATATAGTATACATATACATATGTTCACATATACATGTACATACATGCTGATAGTCATTGATATACACAAAAATGCACATTCACAGGCATTTATGTTTGTAAGCTTTACTTAAAAATGTATATTGTTTTCTTTCATCTCCATATAACTTTTTGCTAAAATATGATTAATACATTTAAATCACACCTCAGAAGTATAAATATAGAGCATCTCCTCCCACAGAGTATTTCTACATAATACCTCTGCATTTATTTTCTCCAGTTTGGAGTCTCTGTCCTCTGATATTACGTGATTCCTTACTTCAAAAGTCAAAATTAAGTTATGGTCATTGATATTCATCATATGCGTGTGCAAAATCACGCAAATAAGGACAGCCCCTGTGTGCATATGTGTAGTGTGTGTGTGCTTGTGCGTGTGTATGATTTAGAACAGAAGGGATATTTAAACACCACTTAAAATCAGAAGGATTGTTTTCATTCTTTAAAAATTGTAAAGTCTGCATGATAAAAAGTACCAAAAATGTAATAAAACACCAAACTACAGACTTGGGAAAAGAGATACAATCATCCATTTGTTGAGTTAATTCATAATAAAATTTATAGCACAATGCATAAAATATACATGGATAAAATTCATAAAAGGTGAAACCTCTTATGGACAATGGATATACTTTAATAATAATCTAGAAAATGTAAATGCGAAATGATAGAAAACACTCAAGCACTTTTGGGTAATTTGCTAGCAAATACAAACTAAGGTGAGTACACTAAATTTGAAACTTTATAAACTAAAAGCTTTCATAAAATAATTAATTTCTTTTCATGTATTAGACACAATTTGTTATCAAGAATATACATCAGTTACATGGGCAAAATAAAAGTTGGGACTTAATTTAAAAAGGCACACAACATGTAAACTTATATCTAAACTCATTTAAAAATTATATATTAAGGTAAAATTCCCATGTGATAAAATTAACTATTTATGGGAATAATTCAGTGGCAATTACTACATTCACAATATTGTGCAACCATCACCTCTGTCAAGCTCCAGAACACGTCCATCAGTAAGAAGTACACAATAAGTAGTTTCTCCCCAGTTCTCACTTACTCCAGCCCCCCACAATCTGTGCTCCATGTCTGTATTTTCCTATTCTGGATATTTCTTATAAAGGAACCATAGAAAAGTGACTTTTGTTTCCTGTTCTGCTTTCACTCAGCATAATGTTTTCAAACATTATTTGAAAACATTCCATGTCTGTTGTAGCATGGGTTGATTTTTCATTTATTTTATTTTATTTCTATTTTTTAATTTTATTTATTTATTTTTTTGAGACGGAGTCTTGCTCTGTCGCCCAGGCTGGACTGCAGGCACAATCTCAGCTCACTGCAAGCTCCGCCTCCCGGGTTCAAGCCATTCTCCTGCCTCAGCCTCCCGAGTAGCTGGACTACAGGCGCCCACCACCATGCCCGGCTAATTTTTTGTATTTTTAGTAGAGACGGGGTTTCACCGTGTTAGCCAGGATAGTCTCGATCTCCTGACCTCATGATCCGCCCGCCTCAGCCTCCCAAAGGGCTAGGATTACAGGCTTGAGCCACTGCGCCCGGCCTCTTTTATTTTTAAATTGTGTTTTATTGTGTTTTACATGAAATATACCCTCTAACATTTGTAAGTTTACATTACTTTTAATTATAGGCACAAAGTTGGAAGTAGATCCTTAGAACTTATTTATCTTGCATATTGAGACTTTATACCTGTTGATTAAAAACTCCCCATTTCTCCCAGCTCCTAGTCCCTTGAAACTGCCATTCTAATTTCTGGTTCTATAAGTTTGGGTATTTTATAGATTCTTCCTATAAATGGAATCATGCAGCATTTATTCTTTTGTTACTGGTTTGTTTCATTTAGTATAATGTCCTCCAGGTTCATCCATGTTCTCCTATATTGCAAGATGCCCATAATTTAAGGCTGAATAATATGCCATTGTATGTATATGCCACATTTCCTTTACCCGTTCATCCATCAATGGACTCTGAGATTGTTTCTACCTCTTGGCTATTTTGAATAATGCTGCATGAACATGGGTGTTCTGATATCTTTTTGATATCATAATATACACTCTTTCAGATAAATACCTCAAGTTTGGAGAGATTATTCAATGATATGGTAGTTCTATATTTTTTGAGCAGTTTCCATATGATTTTCCATAGTGTCTGCACCATTTTGCATTTCATTGAAAAATTGCAAGGGTCCTAACTTCTTCAAATTTTTTCAATAATTGCTGACTTTTATTTTCTTTTTAATAATTACCATCCTCACACATCCTCACAGGTATAAGGTGATATTTCATTGTGGTGTTGATTTGCATTTTCCTCCTGAGTAGTGATCTTGAGTATCTTTTCATATATCTGTTGGTCATTTGTATATTTTCTTTGAAGAAATGTCAGTTCATGTCTTCAGCCTGTTTTCAGTTGGGTCATTAGGATTTTTTGTTTGTTTGTTTGTCGCTATAGAGGTGTAGGAGTTTCTAATATATTTTAGAAGTAAACCGCTTATCAGATATATGATTTGCAAATATTTTCTCCCATTCTGTATACTGTATATACACTGTGTTGATTGTTTCCTTAACTATGAAGAAATTTTTTAGTTTGATAAATTCCAACTTGTCAATTTTGGTTTTATTTTGCTGTCTGTACTTTTGGTATCATATTCAAGCTATCATTCTCAAGACTAATGTAATAAAAATCTTTCTTTATCTTTTCTCCTAGGAGTTTTGAAGTTTCAGGTCTTATGTTTAATCCATTTTGAGTTGACTTTTGAGTATAATTTAAGATAAGGTCCCAGTTTTATTCTTTTGCATGTGTATATCCAATTTTCCCAGAACCATTTGTTGAAGAGACTCTCTTTTACTCTGTGTTAGGCGCCCTGTCGAAGATGTGGACTATATATATGTGGATTTGTTCTTTTGATCTCTCTCTATCTTCCAGTGGTCTATATGTCAGTCTGTATGTAAATGCCATACAGTTTTGTTTTGTTATTTTTTTGAGGCAGAATCTCAATGTGTCACCCAGGCTGGAGGGCACTGTGGCCTGATCGTGGCTCACTGCAGACTCAATGTTCTGGATTTAAAAGATCCTCCTGCCTCAGCCTCCCAAAAAGCTGGGACTAGAGATGCATATCATCATGCCCAGGTAATTTTTATGTTATTTTATTTTTTGTAGAGATGAGATCTCATTATGTTGCCAAGACTGGTTTTGAACTTCTGGCCTCAAGCAATCCACTTTCCTCAGCCTTCCAAATTGCTGGCACTATAGGCATGAAACACTATGCTTGGTCCTGTGCAGTTTTAATTACTGCAGATTTGTAATATATTTTGAAATTAGAAAATATGGCACCTCCAGTTTTGCTCTTCGTCTTCTAGATTATTTTGACTACTCAGGGTGTTTTGTGGTTCCATGTAAAATTTAGGGCTTGCTTTTTTTTTCTATTACTGTAAACCATGTCTTTGGGGTTTTGGGGATTTCATTGAACCTGCAAAGCACTTTGGATAGAATAGGCATTTTACCAATATTAAGTTCTCCAATTCATGAACCTAGGATGACTTTCCATTTGTTATCTTCTTGAATTTATTTCACAAATGTTTTGCAGTTTTCAGTCTACACACCTTCCGTCTCCTTAGTTAAGTTTATTCTATTTTATTCAAAAGCTATATTTATTTTATGGAGATGGATAATATCCCACTGTATGTATATATCACAATTTGTGTATCCATTTATCTGTTGATGGAAATTTTGACTTTTTTTTTCTTAACCACTTGGCTATTGTGAGTAGAGCTGCCTCTACATGACTTTGTTTGATTACCTGGGTATATATCTTGTAGTGGAATTGTAGTCATATGGTAATTCTATGTTTAACTTTTTGAGGAACTGCCAAACTGCTTTGTATAGTAGCTTAGTACCTGAATGATTTTACATTTACATTTACATTCCCAACAGCAAAGCCTCATGGTATAAGTTTATCCACATCCTCACTAATGTTTGCTATTTTCTGTTTTCCATTCTGATTGATATGAAGTGGTATTTTATTGTGATTCTCATTTACAATTCTCTAATAACTAATGTTGAGTAACTTTCACGTTTTTATTGGGCATTTGTTTATCTCTCTGGAGAAAATTTTATTCAACTATTTTTGTCATTTTTAAGTAGGCTCCTAAGGTTATTTGACTCCTTATTGTTGAGTTGTGGGAGTTTTTTTTATGTATTCTAGTTATCTAATACCTATCAAATGTATTATTTGGAAATTTTTTCTTCCACTTTTTAGGTTCTCTTTTCACTGCCTTGATAATGTCCTTTGATGAAGAAATATTTTTAATTTTGATGAAGTTTGATTTATAAATTTTCTGCTGTTGTTGCTTGTAGCTGGGGTAGCATGTTCAGGAATCTATTGCCAAACACAAAGAAGGTCATGAAGATTTACACCTACGTTGTCCTCTAAGAGTTTTATAATTTTACTTTTATATTTAGGGTGTTGATTTGAAGTTAATTTTTGTGTATAATTAGATGTAGTGGTTCTTCTTTATTAATTTTTGTGTGGCTATTCAGTTGTCCAGCAGACTAAATGTATTTTTAATTATTGTTCAAAGTAAAATTTTAATGATATTTTATTGCTTCCTTTTATTTACCAAAATAGGAGCTTCCTGGAATTATTAAAACTGCTAGAGGTCCTGAGTGGAAAAATATCCCCAACTTTTTCCTGGCTATATGAACATTAAACATTTGCAAACGTAAGTACTAAGATATGTTATAAATAGAAATACCAAAACTTTTTTGTTGCATCTGCTGGATTTGAAAATATTGACACTATGTGGCCTAATAATTTCCAAGTGTCACACAAGTGTACAAACTTGATAGAATATTGTATGAGAGAAAAATGAGGACTAAAAAGATGTGAATTACATTATTCATGTAATATAGAAGACTCAACACAACTAATTTTTTTCTAGTTTAAATGCATAAACAAATCTATAACAATCAAGATATTTAAATAACAAAATCATCTTCTTTGAAGAAAAAATAAGTCAATCAAAAATGACGTAGGCATCATAATTCCCTTACATAAATTTAAAACTACATAACTAGATACGATACATAACATTTATTTACCAAAAATATAATAGTAAATTGATTTATTTTAAAAACTAGACAGAATTTATTAACCTTGAAGACACTGTGTTAAGTAAAATAAGTCCAACACAGAAGGACCAATACTCTATGATATCACTTATATAAGGTATGCAAAATAATCAAATGCATAAACACACAGAGGAGAATGGGGGTTTCCAGGTGCTGGGGCAAGGAGGCAGGAATAAATGGAGAGTTACCATAAAACAGGTATAGCATTTCAGTCATGCCAGAGGATTAAGTTCTAGAGAGGTTCTGTATTTAATCTATTTTTTGTTGTTGTTGCCCATATAGGTAAGATTACTGCAATATACACTTAGAATTTTTAAGATGATAGATCTCTCTTGAAAAGAGAATAAAAGGTTGTGATAGTCTTTATTTCTGCCTTAATTTCGTTATTTACCCAGTAGTTACTCAGGAGCAGGTTGCTCAGTTTCCATGTAGTTTTGTGGTTTTGAATGAATTTGTTAATCCTGAGTTCTAATTTGATTGCACTGTTGTCTGAGAGGCTGTTTGTTATGATTTCCATTCTTTTGCATTTGTTTTACTTACAATTATGTGGTTAATTTTAGAATAAGTGTGATGTAGTGCTGAGAAGAATGTATATTCTGTTGATTTGGGGTGGAGAGTTCTGTAGATGTCTATTAGGTCCTCTTGGTCCAGAGCTGAGTTCAAGTGCAGGAAATCTTTGTTAATTTTCTGTCTCATTGATCTGTATAATATTGACAGTGGGGTGTTAAAGTTTCCCACTATTATTGTGTAGGGATCTAAGATGTTCTTTGAAACCAACGAGAACAAAGACACAACATACCAGAATCTCTGGAACACATTTAAAGTAGTGTGTAGAGGGAAATTTGTAGCACTAAATGCCCACAAGAGAAAGCAGGAAAGATCTAAAATTGACACCCTAACATCACAATTAAAATAATTAGAGAAACAAGAGCAAACAAATTCAAAAGCTAGCAGAAGACAAGAAATAACTAAGATCAGAGCAGAACTGAAGGTGACAGAGACATGAAAAACGCTTCAAAAAATCAGTGAATCCAGGAGCTTGTTTTTTGAAAAGATCAACAAAATAGATCGCTCGCTAGGCAGACTAATAAAGAAGAAATGAGAGAAGAATTAAATAGATGCAATAAAAAATGATAAAGGGGACATCACCACCGATCCCACAGAAATACAACTACCATCAGAGAATACTATAAACATCTCTATGCAAATATGCTAGAAAATCTAGAACAAATGGCCAAATTCCTGGACACATACACCCACCCAAGACTAAATCAGGAAGAAGTTGAATCCCTGAATAGGACAATGACAAGTTCTGAAATTAAGGCAGTAATTAATAGTCTACCAGCCCCAAAAAACTCCAGGACCAGATGGATTCACAGCCAAATTCTACCAGAGGTACAAAAAGGAGCTGGTACCATTCCTTCTGAAATTATTCCAAACAATAGAAAAAGAGACTCCTCCCTAACTCATTTTACGAGGCCAACATAATCCTGATAAACCTGGCAGAGACACAACACAAAAGAAAATTTCAGGCCAATATCCCTGATGAACATCAATGTGAAAATCCTCAGTAAATACCGGCAAACCGAATCCAGCAGCACATAAAAAAGCATATCCACCACGATCAAGTCAGCTTCATCCCAGGGATGCAAGGCTGGCTCAACATACACAAATCAATAAACATAATCCAGCACATAAACAGAACCAATGACAAAAACCACTTGATTATCTCAACAGATGCAGAAAAGGCCTTCAACAAAATTCAACAGTCCTTCATGCTAAAGACTCTCAATAAACTAGTTATCAATGGAATTTATCTCAAAATAATAAGAGCTATTTATGACAAACCCACAGCCAATATCATATTGAATGCACAAAACCTGGAAGCATTATCTTTGAAAGCTGGCATAAGACAAGGATTCCCTCTCTCACCAACCCTATTCAACATAGTATTGGAAGTTCTGGCCAGGGCAATCAGGCAAGAGAAAGAAATAAATTGTATTCACATAGGAAGAGAGGAAGTCAAATTGTCTCTGTTGGCAGATGACATGATTGTATATTTAGAAAACCCTATCATCTCAGCCCAAAATCTCCTTAAGCTGATAAGCAACTTCAGCAAAGTCTAAGGATATAAAATCAATGTGCAAAAATCACAAGCGTTTCTATACACCAAAAACAGAGAGCCAAATCATAAGTGAACTCCCATTCGCAATTGCTATTAAGAGAATAAAATACCTTGGAATACAACATACAAGGGATGTGAAGGACCTCTTCAAAGAGAACTACAAACCACTGCTCAAGGAAATAAGATACGAAACAAACAAATGGAAAAACGTTCCATGCTAATGGATAGGAAGAATCAATATCGTGTAAATGGCCATACTACCCAAAATAATTTATAGAATCAGTGCTGTCCCCATCAAGCTACCATTGACTTTCTTCACAGAGTTGGAAAAAATGACTTGACAGTTCATGCGGAACCAAAGAAGAGCCCACATAGCCTAGACAATCCTAAGCAAAATGAACAAAGCTAGAGGCACCACGCTACCTGACTTCCAACTATACTACAAAGCTACAGTAACCAAAACAGCATGGTACTTGTACAAAAACAGATATATAGACCAGTGAAACAGAACAGAGGCCTCAGAAATAACTCCACACATCTACAACCATCTGATCTTTGACAAAGGGCTAATATCCAGAATTTACAAAGAACTTAAACAAATTTGCAAGAAAAAAAACATCGAAAAGTCAGCAAAGGATATTAACAGACACTTCTCTAAAGAAGACATTTATGCAGCCAACAAACATATGAAAAAATGCTCATCATCACTGCTCATTAGAGAAATGCAAATCAAAACCACAATGAGATAGCCATCTCACACCGGTTAGAATGGTGATCATTAAAAAGTCAGGAAACAACATGTTGGAGAGGATGTGGAGAAATAGGAATGGTTTTACACTGTTGGTGGAAGTGTAAATTAGCTCAACTGTTGTGGAAGACAGTGTGGCGATTGCTCAAGGATCTAGAATTAGAAATACCATTTGACCCAGCAATCCCATTACTGGCTATGTACCCTAAGGATTAAAAATCATTCTACTATAAAGAGACATGCCCATACGTGTTTACTGCAGCACTATTTACAATAGCAAAAATTTGGAACCAACTGAAATGGCCATCAGTGATAGACTGGATAAAGAAAATGTGGTATATATACACCATGGAATACTATACAGCTATAAAAAAGAATGAGTTCATGTCCTTTGCAGGGACATGAATGAAACTGGAAACCATGATTCTCAGCAAACTATCACAAGACAGAAAACCAAACACCACATGTTCTCACTCATAAGTGGGAGTTGAACAATAAGGACACATGTACACTTTGTGGGGTGGTGGCATCACACACCAGGACCTGTCAGGGTCTGGGGGTCTAGGGGAGGGATAGCATTAGGAGAAATACCTAATGTAGATGTAGATGACAGGTTGATTGGTGCAGCAAACCACCATGGCACATGTATACCTATGTAACAAACCTACACATTCTGCACACGTATTCCAGAAGTTAAAGTATAATAATAAAAAAAAGGTTGTGATAGTCAAAAGTGGTTAATTCTGAATAGAATGGAGGAAATGGAAATGGGAGAAGCTGGTTAAGTGAAAATTTAGGTTGTATCTAATGATCCATTTTTTTAAATAATAAAGCATATAATATAAAAGTATTGTTTAATTTGAGTGATGGAAATATAGTGTCTAGAATGTAATTGCAGACATAACTTTTGCATCTACAATGCTTACGGACTAGAAAATTCCACATAGTAAGTTAAAAAAAAGAAATGCTATCAGTATTTACTTATGATGTTTCTATATGCTTTGAGGGAAGATCACAGGCTCATCATATAAAAAACATATTTTCCAACCAAATAATTTTAATTAATCACTAGAAATAAGACCACATATATGATAAGTATAATATGGGGGTTACATTTAGTTCTGTTCCCAATATTCACATTAAAATTGACCATTGGAGCCAGAATCCTGTGCTTGCTATCTATTGATTTTTTCAACCCAGGGCCAGCAGTATCAATTCTCATTTTATATAGGAGTAATTGCATTCTTTTTTTATTTAATAATATTATCTAAGTGAGTTCCTAGGCAATTTCCACATTTTCACTCTTTGGGTAAAATTTTGAGTGGAATCTTGGCTAATGAACGCTGTTTTTCTTTCTTGCCCCAGGGAATCTGATTTTTATTTGGAAAATCTTGTCGTCATGCTTGGGGACTGGGACCTAGAAACAAACATATTCAGTGTGAAGGTCTTCAGAGACTTCAGACAGTTGAAAAACTCTAACATGCTTCGAGCAGGAACCTTGGGTCTGGGCCTGGACAGATCTCTCTACACGGGTAGGTTACACCAAATATTTTACTTCTTTCTAAGTTTTATGTAAAAATCAAGTGTCTTTGAGGATTTACCAATTTAAATCAGACTCAGGATTGAAATGATATCTAATTTGTCTTCTTTTCCAAATAACTCAAGTATCTGCCCACTGATTTCTTATTGGAAATGACAGTGATACAACATAAACAATAGTATCCAGCATCTCTATTGATAGGCTAGACAGCTTGAACATTTATACCAAATAATGAATAGTCATTACAGTTAGTATATTCCACCTTAATATGCACAGTGATATTTTTCTGCCTTAGAACTGAGATGTTTAGAGAGAATGCTACACCAAAAGGAAAGTATCTTATGTCTCCGATGCATATGATTTGATGTTTCAAAAAAGGGCTTTCAAAAATACTTGACACTGATGAAAATGAGCTTTTATTCTTGCATTCCCTGGGGTGAAAAATCCTAGGATGAAAAGATTCCCTGGTACTAATAGTCAATCTCCCTGATGGATGCCAAAAACTCATGCTGAGATTCAGTGCTTGTCTCAAACCAGACCCATGTCTCAACAAGCTTAACACAAATTCCACAAGTAGACATTAATGAAATATAGTCTTGAAATCTTCTCAGAAGCTATTTAAGAGTTAATTTGCAACATAACACCTCATCCAAAGAGTGACAATTTTTACAGTGAAATTGACATTGAAATTATTCACATCAGGTATATTTTTATTTATTTTATATTGAGATTCATGGTATTGATAGACCTATAAAATAATTCTTTTCAAAAACTAATTTTAAACAAACTTTTGTGAAAAATTATAATAGCTCTTAACAGGAAAATTCTAACTCAAAAAATAGTCTAAAAAAAAAAAAAAACCCAACAGGAGAAAACTGGGCCTGTTCTAAGGAAACTTTATGTCAATGGCATATACTTGCTGAAATAATAATCAACTCCAGCTGTGCCCTCAGCCATGCTTCAGAGGAGGAGAAATTAGTAATGGGTAAAGATATTAAATATTTGCAAATTCTCTTCCTTCCCGGAGCTAATTGCACAAATTCAGTGTAGCCAGTAAATAACTGCTGTTGTTCATGATGTTCTTTTTTGTTGTTAAATTAAGGGTGTCTATGGAACATAAATGTCAGAATGAACAATGCACTGAGTTGCTTTGTGTGTGGCAACCAAACAGGAAATATTTTGATCAAAGTAATTGTTAGCACAATGTTTTAAATCATAAGCTTGCCTGCTTATAAGACATACAGTTCTTTTTAGGCGCAGTGGCAAGAAACAAAAGATAGAGGATAGGTGCTACACACAATCAGATAAGTTTCTCAGACTCAAATTTGATATGTTTAATAATGTATCATAACAAAGAAACACTGAAGATTTAAGAGGTAATCTGATTGCAAGACAGCATGTTTTGTTTGTTAAAAAAGTAGCTAGATATTGTGTGTCCCAGTTTTTAAAAAAAAATGCAGTAGTATAATTCATTTGCTATTTCTGTATTAACTGTAAAAGCACTCAGTAAGGTGGAATGAATTACTGGAATTAAGAACCCATATTGAAAATCATTCAAAGCATTCTAATAACAAAAACTGAAGGTAACATCCGTTTTGCATTCACTTGGTACCAGGCTCTATAAAAACAAATCATTTATGTGCATTATCTCATTTAATTTGGATAATACAAGAATATAATGCTTGGTAAAAATCACGTAGGTATTAACTGGTAGACTAAAACAAACCAATCACATAAACAAAATCACAAAACAACAAAATAAAACGATGAAGTTTAGATCAATGTCTACATAGTATTTTCGAGTATTTTGAGTATTATTTGGTAGACTAACATAATCAATCACAGAAACAAAATCATAAAACCATGCAGTTTGGAACAATGTCTTACACAGTCTTTTCAAGTAATTTTACTTCATTGAGACTCTATTTTCTTATTAGACATGAAAATAATTACCATCTACCTATATTTTAGGGTGCTCCTGCAGAATGAGATAACTATTTAAAAATTCCTAGCATCATTTTCAACACGTTACTTTCTTTTTTTTTTTTTTTTTTTTTTTTTTTGAGACAGAGTCTTGCTCTGTCGCCCAGGCTGGAGTGCAGTGGTGCAATCTCGGCTCACTGCAAGCTCCGCCTCCTGGGTTCATGCCATTCTCCTGCCTCAGCCTCTCCGAGTAGCTGGGACTACAGGCACCCGCCACCACGCCCGGCTAATTTTTTGTATTTTTAGTAGAGACGGGGTTTCACCGTGGTCTTGATCTCCTGACCTCGTGATCCGCCCGCCTTGGCCTCCCAAAGTGCTGGGATTACAAGCGTGAGCCACCGCGCCCGGCCACATGTTACTTTCTAAATAAATATTAACAACCTTCCCCACTGCTCTTTCTATACAAGTATAATAAATTAAAGTAATCTAACTTTAACAAATAAAAGTTGTAAGTAATAAGCATTAAAAAATAAAACAACTTTAACAATTTAAAATGAAGAAGTATAAGCTAGAAAGGGAAGGGAGAGTAGGGCTTCTGGAACAAAATAGTAGAGAAGAGTCTGAGTAAGAGAAGTCACAATGATAGGACAGGACTGGCTTATTTAACAAAAGTAATGAAATGTGATTAAGTAAAGAGGATTCTGACTTTCAGAATTACACTCAGAAGGAAAAATATTGAAGTGTAGGCTTACTTCTGCACAGCTGAAGCAACATTATGTGGTAGAAATTGATAAAGCAAAATCCAGAATACTGAAAGTGTTTCCTGTAGAAATGTTGAAATTCCCAAGGATTATTAATGACAAGTTAGGGCCTGGATAAGTCACCAGCAGAACCTAGGAAAAAGATAACTAGTGGTCACTCTGCTCATCAACTTCTTAAGGCTGCTCTCTCTTATCACTGGAAACACAGACGGAAACACACAAATAAAAATTGTAAGTAATAAATTACATGTGTATGTAAGTGTATATATATTAGTCAATATCATATGCTAATCTATGCATATAATACATGTGAATATACATTAATATCAAGTGCATATATATTCCTCCAATATCATGTGCTAACATAGTTGATAAATGCATAATAATATTAAGACATCATAATGAAACAAATACATATGTATTCGCTTGATATAAACTATATCCAATAGTGAATACATAAATTGCTTGTCCAAACAGTTTTAAGACTCTTTTCTTTTCTTTTTGAGACAGAGTCTCACTCTGTCGCCCAGGCTGGAGTGAAGTGGCACGATCTCGGCTCACTGCAATCTCTACCTCCCGGGTTCAAGCAATTCTCCCGCCTCAGCCTCCTGAGTAGCTGGGACTACAGACGCCCGCCACCACGCCCGGCTAATTTTTTGTATTTTTAGTAGAGACGGGGTTTCACCATGTTGGTCAGGATGGTCTAGATCTCCTGACCTCGTGATCTGCCCGCCTCCTCCTCCCAAAGTGCTAGGATTACAGGTGTGAGCCACCACACCTGGCCAGTTTTAAGACTCTTTTTTTTTTTTTTTTTGAGACGGAGTCTCGCTCTGTCGCCCAGGCTGGAGTGCAGTGGCGCAATCTCGGCTCACTGCAAGCTCCGCCTCCCGGGTTCACGCCATTCTCCTGCCTCAGCCTCTCCGAGTAGCTGGGACTACAGGCGCCCGCCACCACGCCCGGCTAATTTTTTTGTATTTTTAGTAGAGACGGGGTTTCACCGTGGTCTCGATCTCCTGACCTCGTGATCCACCAGCCTCGGCCTCCCAAAGTGCTGGGATTACAAGTGTGAGCCACCACGCCCGGCCCAGTTTTAAGACTCTTAATTGTCTGGTGAGTTTTTATTTCTGAAGTTTATGAAAACATGGGAAGAAAAACAATTAGGTTCTGAAACTTTTAAGGGTTTGTAAGACAAAATAAACTGATTTCAAATGAAATATTTAACAACCTAGCACCTAATAGAAACATCAATGTTATCATCGATTGATTTCTTTCAACTTTTTCAGGTAAAAGATGAAGGCAACAATACAAATGGCTTCAGGAAATCTCACATGGGTGACGGAATTCATTCTTGTGGGAGTCTCAGATGATCCAGAGCTCCAGATTCCCCTCTTCCTGGTCTTCCTGGTGCTCTATTTGCTGACAGTGGCAGGGAACCTGGGCATCATCACCCTCACCAGTGTTGACTCTCAACTTCAAACCCCCATGTATTTTTTCCTCCGACACTTGGCTGTTATTAATCTTTGCAATTCTACTGTCATTGCCCCTAAAATGTTGGTTAACTTTCTGGTTACCAAGAAAACCATATCATACTATGGATGTGCAGCCCAACTGGGTGGATTCTTGGTTTTCATTGTGGCTGAGATTTTCATGCTGGCCGCAATGGCCTATGACCGCTATGTGGCTATTTGCAACCCTCTGCTCTATGCCGTAGTGGTGTCTCCAAAGGTGTGTCATTTGCTGGTGTCCCTCACATACCTTCAGAGTCTTATCACAGCACTGACTGTCTCTTCCTGTGTGTTCTCTGTGTCATACTGTTCTCCCAACATCATCAACCATTTTTACTGTGACGATGTCCCTTTGCTAGCATTGTCCTGTTCTGATACCTACATTCCAGAAACAGCAGTGTTTATCTTTTCAGGGACCAACTTGTTTTTTTCCATGATCGTTGTTCTGATATCCTACTTCAACATCGTTATTACCATTTTGAAGATACGTTCCTCAGAAGGACGACAAAAAGCCTTTTCCACCTGTGCTTCTCACATGACAGCTGTGGTTGTGTTCTATGGGACTCTCCTTTGCATGTATTTGCAACCAAGGAGTAATCACTCATTAGATACTGACAAAACGGCCTCGGTCTTCTACACCCCGGTGATACCAATGCTGAACCCTCTAATTTACAGCCTAAGGAACAAGAACGTGAAGGATGCACTAAAGAGGTTCTTAGATAACCCATGCCGATCACTCAAACTAATGTAAATGTAAAGCTAAAACTATCTTCCTTTAGTGCTTTTCGTTTTTTCCTGAAAACTGCTGTTTTTTTAGAAAAAAAAAAAGTGGCAAGAAATTGATAGAAATTCCATTCAGTTCAGTGGGAAATGTTTAATTGTTCTTATGTCAACCTCACATACCCAAACAAGAAAACAATGTCTATAATTAATAAAAAATAATTTGAAAATAATCAAGTTTATAGATAACTTATAAATAAAATGTAAGCTGCTAAAGGGTTTTTAAAATAATTTACAAACAAGGAAGAGAATGCCTGATAGTGCTTGTGGAGGTATGTGGCATCATTTCTTGGAAGGTGGTCAAAACTCAGATTATCCTCCTTGCAAGAGACGTCTTTTGTTCAGCTACTAAAAATTGTATTTTTAGTTTTGTAGCATTTTATCCATCAAGTTCAACTTTTGTGGAACCATTTTTATCTTGTATTTAAAAATAAATTTTTATCACAGAAAAACTGCACGTGGAAATAAGACTTAAGGGAAAACAGGCTAACAAATTTTTAAAGGAGATTTTCCTTTTTCATTGCTCTCAGTTGGTGTGTGCACCCAAAGCTAAATGTTGATGTTCTCTCAAATAAGACACACAATTTTTTTCCATCTCATCATAAAACATTTGTATAAAGTTAATTGCCTTTGTTATGAAACTATAATACCAAACATCACTACTTTTAGCATTTTCATTCAGTGTAATTTGAAATGAAATTTTATTAGACAAAATTTTTTAAAAAGAATATTTTCCTTAAGATGTCACAGTTCTTAAGAGCCCTCCTGTTTTTTTTTTTTTTTAAAGTTAATAGTTACTATGAACTACATCTCTTTGCATGTAAAAGGCTACTAATGCATGATGAAGTGAGGGAGAGTGGCGCTTATATGTGAAATAAAGGTAGTGTCTGGAAATAAAGTAAAGTTATAATACTTTCAGGAAGGTTAGAAGCATACCCAGTCCGGGGACTGTGTGACTCAAATCAATATTTCAACTTCTAACTTCAGCCTTAAAGGAGCAGAGTCACTGAAGGCAGGAAAAATCACACTGTATGAGGAATATTTCTGGTCTCAAGGGCAACATTAATAATAGTTCGATGGCATTTGCCTTTATGTTACTTATTTGTTTATTTGTGTATATTTTTCTACTTTCTGATGTGTGTATTTGGCTTCATCAACTGATACAATTGTAATCACAGAACTGTACTTCCCATTAGAAACAATTCTTTTGGGTCTGGCTAGATGAGTAGCATTGGAGTAACAGGGCTAAACTCACACTTGCATTTATACCAGTGTTATGCATATTACTAAATTAGGTAAGGTCAATAAGAAGTACTCCAGTGTTTTCTACCTTTTAATTTGGCTTACACATGTGTATTTTGTAAGAATAATGATGTTGTCTCTTGTATTCATTTTCTATTGCTACTATAAGAAATCACTACAAACATAGTAGCTTGGAACAACCCGAATTTATTATCCCACATTTCTGGGGGTCAGAAGGTCAAAGTGGGTCTCACGAGGTTAAAACCAAGGTGTTGGCAGTCTGTATTCCTACTGGAACCTCTGGGTACAATCTGTTTTCTTGTTTTTTCCATGTTCTAGAGGTTGCCTACAGCACTTGGCTTATGTTCCCCTTTCGGCCAGCAATCTCATCACTCTGACCTCTGCTTCCACTGCTGGGTCTCCTCTGCCTTTCACCCTCTTCTTCCCTCTCTCCCCTATGATTGTCTTGGACTCACACAGATAATCCATGAAAGCCTCCTCATCTCATGGTTCTTAATCACATCAGCAAATTCCCTTTTCCATGGAATGTGACATGTTCAGATAGATTCCTGTACCTGCCTTATTCATTAGTGCTCAATGGTACAGTCTTAAAAAGGTTGACATGCTGTATATCCTTTCTACATTATTTACTATAAAATTTATGTAAACAAGCTATACACATGGCCTTCTTTGAATAAAAGATAAAAATCACTTGGTTTTAAGGTTGCAAAAGTGTATACACATATACACATACACACTCACATAACACTTGTGGCACTTTTATTTATATGGGATGAATTAACTCAATCAACCAAGCAGACAAGTTTTCAAAGAAGCAAGACAGAAAAAGTAAATTGTCAGCTCTGGTCTATATGTTAATCACCCCACAGGGCATGTCAACCTAAATAACAGAGAGAGGCTCCCTAAAAGAGAATAATATTTATTCAGGATTACAGCATTGTAATGAGAAGGCAAGTGCCATAGTAAATTATGTGCATATTCAGAGAGATAAAGGAAGACAAAGAGTTTTATAGAGAAAAAAAATGAGGAGGATTACATACTTTTTGAGATAATTATCTTTGGCTTCAAAAATCAGTAATAAGAGTGATACTAGTCTGAGGTTGGACAGGCAGTTGCTGGACAGATGTCCTTGGAGAAGTATATATTTTTTTAAAGTTGTGATGGCCTTTGTGCAAGGTTGTGATTTTTACCGTCATTTGTGATATTTTTGTTATCAGGCATACAAACCTGAGAACCTTCTCTTCATGCCTTCTAACGCTTTATTTGTCAGTTTGTGTGTATGTGTGTTTGCTGTTTTTTAATTTTTTAAACAGAAGCAACTCCATTTTGATTCCGACAGCGTTCACATTTCCCCCTTTGATCAAAATACTTTTCCAAATGCACCACTAATAAGTCATACTGTCATTAAGTTTTGATGTTTCTTGGTGCCAAAATAAAAATAGACTTGTTCTGTTTTCCTGATCCCATCTCGCATTGGAGAGAGTGCTTACTGACTGTGAGTTAATGACAAAACCCCATTAGCCATATTTGAGCAACATGAGAGGTTTGAAGGAAGAGACTCACAGGCTAAGTCTACCTGGAATTCATTATTAAGTTCAGTTCTGTCTGTTTCATAATCTTTTTGCCATCATCTCAAAGTGCTGAGTAAGCATTGTTTTGTTAGAAATTGTATTTCTGGAAAAATTTAATGAGTAATGCACACAAAGTTTAAAAGTGGAAAATACAAAGTAAAATTAACAGTAGTATGAAAGTCCCAATTTGTATAATAGTTTTGACCCTAGGCTTAAAGACAACCAATTGAATAAATCAAATGCCATTTATGCTGCCAAATGAAAAAGGTAGGCCTGAGAATAGTGAGCCCCATTATAGAGTTTTATTCTGACATCGTGGGAAAAGCTGCCTACAGCATTAAGACATCAACTTTTTGTCATGGTTTGTAGTTTGACTATCTCTGATTACAATATCAGGTGGTTTGGTAAACATTTTCTGTGGCCCATATATGAGGCAGGAGGCTTGTTCCTTAAAATTTATCTAGTTTCAACTTATAGGGCTTTTGGAACAAAAAAGTTTCTGTTTTTAGTAATTCTATAGAAAAAAGTTGTATTGGGAGAATCTAGAAGACTTGAAAATTTAGTGTAGTCTACAGGTAAATAACAAGAACTTAAAAACAACGCAAAGTGCTATAACTGAATAATGGATATATTATACCTTTGCTTTAGAAACATGACTTTTTCTCTGCCTTGATCAGTTAAAAATCTCAGATTTAAAAAATTCTTAAGCTAGAAAGCCAAACCAAGGCAGAGGATTTTGTTTACACAGTTAACAATCTTAAGGTTCCTAGGCCTGTCAGGAAGTGATAATTTTTACTTAATTCTCTGTAAGGCTAGGAACTGTTGAAATCTGGCATTTTATGCAAATTTTCAAATATGACATATTTTCAGTCAAATCCATGGTAATATGACCTTTATTTCTAATTGTGTCCTCCTGTAAAAATAAATCAGATTTTTATTGAAATTATGTTGTTATATAGGTTGTCATAAAAAAATTAAGAATACTTATGAATAGTTTTTGAATTTTCAAGGAATTAAATAGGGAGAGAAATCAAATGCTTTCAATTTTTTCGCAAAATTATCCCTTACCAAATTTGTGTAAATTATAGCTTATGAGTGAAATTTTTCTTAAATCTTGATAACAAACTATTTAAGTAAAGAATCAATGTTTTAAACAATGTTTTAAATAAAATAATAAAAACACTATTTTCATCTGTTATTTTTATATTGCTTGATCTTGATTAGCAGTTTTATGAACCCATAAGTTTTATGAACCATAAGTTTTATGAACTCATAAGTTTTATGAACCTTTAAGTTTTTTAAATCGGAGTTCTAGACATTTTTATTTATTTCATTGCCTTTAAGGTTGTCATAAATCTGCTCAAGAATACTTGTTAGAGTCTTTTCCATGAAAGGCAATTTTGGATTATAGTTAATTGTAAATACTTTTAGAGAAAAATTTAAAGCAATAATTGGGAATGAAAAAAGTTAGAATAGTCATGGATAAAAATCTGATGAAAGTTTTCAGTTGACAAGGAAATTTATTTATTATTATTACCTATTACATTTTAAAACATCAATCAGAATTATGACTGGCCAAATCACATCAGGGCTATCAGACTTTTATAAATGTGACACAACAGGCCGGGCACGGTGGCTCACGCCTGTAATCCCAGCACTTTGGGAGGCTGAGGCAGGCGGATCACGAGGTCAGGAGATCAAGACCATCCCGGCTAACATGGTGAAACCCTGTCTCTGCTAAAAATACAAAAAATTAGCCAGGTGTGGTGGCGGGCACCTGTAGTCCCAGCTACTCAGGAGGCTGAGGCAGGAGAATGGTGTGAACCCGGGAGGCGGAGCTTGCAGTGAGCCCAGATGGCGCTGCTGCACTCTAGCCTGGGCGACAGAGCGAGACTCCATCTCAAAAAAAAAAAAAAAAAAAAAAAGTGACACAACTGAAAATCATAAAATGTTCACATCAATAATACATTTGTACAAATATAACTTTAAAGAAGATTAAGCTTATCAACCAAAATTAAGACTGATAACATATTAGATTTTTATGTTTATGTAGATTTTGAAACAAGTATATAGATAACATGCCCCTGAATGTAACTGAAAGACGATTTAGCATCACTTAGTATTTGACAATGTTTTCCCCTTATACTTCACTAAATAAGACTAATCATTTAGCAAGACATATGTTCTTGACATATGGTCCCAACTGGAAAATTTCAAAGTTAATTATAGATCAGAAAATCTTCATTTTAGAGCCAAGAGATCCATTTGCATGTGTGGAGAAGCAGTGGCACCAGCGCAGTGGTGCGAGACACTCTCACCCCCTCAGGAGACTTAGGGACGCACTGCCTCTGTCACCTGCTGAGCTCCCCGCCCAGGCAAGGAGGCCATCTTGTGGGGTTGAGTGTCTTGAGCTGAGGGTAGCAACCATGACTGAGTTGCTATTGGTGATAACAAAAGCCTCAGCAGGTGGGGAAGATGAAAGGTAGCTGGACGGAGCTGGCAGATGGGACACCACACAATATTAAACAGTTAAAGAGACTGAATCAGGTTATCTTTTCAGTCAGCTACAATGGTAAGTTCTACAAGGATGTGATGGAGGTGGTTAAACGATCAAAACTTGCCTGTTTCAGTGATGTTCCTGTAGGTGCAGTGTACTCTAGGGTGGCTCATTCACAGAATCAGAAAAGACTTTACATCATCACACTTGGATATCTGACACCTTGCCAAAGGCTAGGAATAGGAACTACAATGTTAAATCATGTCTTAAACATGTGAAAAAGATAGCACTTTTGACATCTATCTGCATGTCCAGATCAGCAATGAGATGGCAATTGACTTCTACAGGAAGTTTGGCTTTGAGATTATGGAACCCAAGAACTACTATAAAACCATAAAGCCTGCAGATGCTCATGTGCTGCAGAAAAACCTCAAATTGTCTTCTGGTCGGAATGCAGATGTGGAAAAGACAGAAAACTGAACAAATTACCTTCTCAGAAGGAGAAAGAAGGAAAACTGAAGGCAATAATAACCTGAAAATCACGTGCAGTGAGATATAGCAAAAATTAAACTTCTGAAATATGAATCTAACATACTTTAAGAGGAAAAATCTACCTATAGAAGTAACATTATCATTTTAAATTAAAAAATACAGCATTTCCAATCAGAAATAAGGAAAATTAATTGGATCTCAGAAAGAAATTTGGCAGAAATCATTTGCAGTTTAGAAGATGACTGTTACAGAAACAGATTTCAAAATTAAAAATCAAAACTTTTTGCAATTTTATTAAAAGCAAACCAACATTTCAATAAAACCATATTGTTTTACCATAAGGGACAAAGATTTAGTTTTATATTAGCTTATTTTAATACTAAATAACTTAGAAATATGCTTATACATTTAGTTATAGAGAACTTGATTACATACAAAATTTCTTTTATAAATTCCTCTTTAAAATTGTTTTCATGATTTATTCAGACCATTGTTGACATGTTTAGAAGTTTAACTTTGTCCTATGTTTGCTCCTTTTAAAATAAGCATTTTACTTTAGCACAAAAATTATCACACAAGATTTTTTTTCTACAAAATTTTTTAACTTTCTTTGCCAAAAATACATTTTCATACCCATAACTTTTGTCACATCTCTCTCATCTATTTACTAGTTTTTTTTATCTTGTTTTAATTTTCTTCCTAAATCCATTTGTTGAAATAATCTTTAAACAACCTCTGAATTATACAATATTATTTTTAAAAGAACATTTTTTAGGTTTGTAAATAGTTTTTTATCAAAAAATCTTGTTTTTAATACATTTTCTATACAGAATTATATTGATTTTGGTTGTTGTTATTTTATTTTTTTATTTTATCTTATTTTTTTTTGAGACAGAGTCTCGCTCTGTTGCCCAGACTGGAGTGCGGTGAAGCGATCTTGGCTCGCAGCAGCCTCTGCCTACCAAGTTCGAGTGATTCTCCTGTCTCAGCCTCCTAAGTAGCTGGGATCACAGGCATGTGCCACCACGCCCAGCTAATTTTTGTATTTTTAGTAACAATGGAGTTTTTCCATGTCGGCCAGGCTGGTCTCTAACTCCTGACCTCAGGAGTTGGCCTCCCAAAGTGTTTGGATTACAGGCGTGAGTCACTGTTTCTGGCCCAGAATTATATACACATTAATTAGAATTTTAGCTCTTAGTAACCTAATTTCTACCAAGCAGTGTTAAACCATCTGTCATTTATCAGTGTTTTATGGAATGGAAGCCATTTTATATATTTTGAAACATGTTTTCCTATAGCATAATTTTTGTATGTACTGACAGACTCTAGTATATTTACTATTTCTATATAATTTAAGAAACCATGAACAAATGTATTTTGTTCAACAGTTTGATTTTTTAAAATTTGCAAATGACCCAGTTATTTAGTGAATATTTATTACTTAATTTAATATAACATAACTTTGCAATTTTAAATTACATGAAAAGTTTATTTGTAAACATTTATCTCATTTACATAAATTTTATTTAACTTTAACAGTTTACCTGTGTTATCTATGAGAATTGACATATTAAACAAAACTAGAATATTTTCAAATTATTTTCCTATCAATTATTATTATAGCCTGTGACTCTCAGGTGTTCACTTAAGAACTTTAATTATATGAGTATTTTATCAATAATTGGAGGGAGCCAAGATGGCTGAATAGGAACAGCTCCGGTCTACAGCTCCCAGCGTGAGCGACGCAGATGCAGAAGATGGATGATTTCTGCATTTCCATCTGAGGTACCAGGTTCATCTCACTAGGGAGTGCCAGACAGTGGGCACAGGACAGCAGGTGCAGCGCACCATGCATGAGCTGAAGCAGGGCGAGGCATTGCCTCACTCGGGAAGTCCAAGAGGTCAGGGAGTCCCCTTTCCTAGTCAAAGAAAGGGGTGACAGATGGCACCTGGAAAATCAGGTCACTCCCACCCTAATACTGTACTTTTCCGACAGGCTTAAAAAACGGCACATCAGGAGATTATATTCCGCACCTGGCTTGGAGGGTCCTACGCCCACGGAGTCTCACTGATTGCTAGCACAGCAGTCTGAGATCAAACTGCAAGGCGGCAGTGAGGCTGGGGGAGGGGTGCCCGCCATTGCTCAGGCTTGCTTTGGTAAACAAAGCAGCTGGGAAGCTCAAAATGGGTAGAGCCCACCACAGCTCAAAGAGGCCTGCCTGCCTCTGTAGGTTCCACCTCTGGGGGCATGGCACAGACAAACAAAAAGACAGCAGTAACCTCTGTAGACTTAAATGTCCCTGTCTGACAGCTTTGAAGACAGTAGTGGTTCTCCCAGCACGCAGCTGGAGATCTGAGAATGGGCAGGCTGCCTCCTCAAGTGGGTCCCTGACCCCCGAGCAGCCTAACTGGGAGGCACCCCCAAGTAGGGGCAGACTGACACCTCACACAGCCGGGTACTCCTCTGAGACAAAACTTCCAGAGGAACGATCAGGCAGCAGCATTCGTGGTTCACAAAAATCTGCTGTTCTGCAGCCTCCGCTGCTGAGACTCAGGGAAACAGGGTCTGGAGTGGACCTCTAGCAAACTCCAACAGACCTGCAGCTGAGGGTCCTGTCTGGTAGAAGGAAAACTAACAAACAGAAAGGACATCAACATCAAAATCCCATCTGTACATCACCATCATCAAAGACCAAAAGTAGATAAAACCACAAAGATGGGGAAAAAACAGAGCAGAAAAACTGGAAATTCTAAAAAGCAGTGCGCCTCTCCTCCTCCAAAGGAACGCAGTTCCTGACCAGCAACGGGACAAAGCTGGACGGAGAAAGACTTTGGCGAGTTGAGAGAAGAAGGCTTCAGACGATCAAACTACTCCGAGCTACAGGAGGAAATTCAAACCAAAGGCAAAGAAGTTAAAAACTTTGAAAAAAATTTAGACAAATGTATAACTAGAATAACCAATACAGAGAAGTACTTAAAGGAGCTGATGGAGCTGAAAGCCAAGGCTCGAGAACTATGCGAAGATTGCAGAAGCCTCAAGAGCCGATGCAATCAACTGGAAGAAAGGGTATCAGTGATGGAAGATGAAATGAATGAAATGAAGCGAGAAGGGAAGTTTAGAGAAAAAAGAATAAGAAGAAATGAACAAAGCCTCCAAGAAATATGGGACTATGTGAAAAGACTAAATCTACGTCTGATTGGTGTACCTGAAAGTGATGGGGAGAATGGAACCAATTTGGAAAACACTCCACAGGATATTATCCAGGAGAACTTCCCCAATCTAGCAAGGCAGGCCAACATTCAGATTCAGGAAATACAGAGAATGCCACAAAGATACTCCTTGAGAAGAGCAACTCCAAGACACATAATTGTCAGATTCACCAAAGTTGAAATGAAGGAAAAAATGTTAAGGGCAGCCAGAGAGAAAGGTCGGGTTACCCACAAAGGGAAGCCCATCAGACTAACAGCTGATCTCTCAGCAGAAACTCTACAAGTCAGAAGAGAGTGGGGGCCGATATTTCACATTCTTAAAGAAAAGAATTTTCAACCCAGAATTTCATATCCAGCCAAACTAAGTTTCATAAGTGAAGGAGAAATAAAATCCTTTACAGACAAGCAAATGCTGAGAGATTTTGTCACCACCAGGCCTGCCCTAAAAGAGCTCCTGAAGGAAGCACTAAACATGGAAAGGAACAACTGGTACCAGCCACTGCAAAAGAATGTCAAATTGTAAAGATCATCAAGGCTAGGAAGAAACTGCATCAACTAACGAGCAAAATAACCAACTAACATAATAATGACAGGATCAAAGTCACACATAACAATATTAACTTTAAATGTAAATGGACTAAATGCTCCAATCAAAAGACACAGACTGGCAAATTGGATAAAGAGTCAAGGCCCATCAGTGTGCTATATTCAGGAAACCCATCTCACATGCAGAGACACACATAGGCTCAAAATAAAAGGATGGAGGAAGATCTACCAAGCAAAAGGAAAACAAAAAAAGGCAAGGGTTGCAATCCTAGTCTCTGATTAAACAGACTTTAAACCAACAAAGATCAAAAGAGACAAAGAAGGCCATTACATAATGGTAAAGGGATCAATTCAACAAGAAGAGCTAACTTTCCTAAATATATATGCACCCAATACAGGAGCACCTAGATTCATAAAGCAAGTCCTGAGTGACCTATGAAGAGACTTAGACTCCCACACAATAATAATGGGAGATTTTAACACCCCACTGTCAACATTAGACAGATCAACAAGACAGAAAGTTAACAAGGATAGCCAGGAACTGAACTCAGCTCTGCACCAAGCGGACCTAATAGACATCTACAGAACTCTCCACCCCAAAACAACATAATGTACATTTTTTTCAACACCACACCACACCTATTCCAAAATTGACCACATAGTTGGAAGTAAAGCTCTCCTCAGCAAATGTAAAAGAACAGAAATTATAACAAACTGTCTCGCAGACCACAGCGCAATCAAACTAGAACTCAGGATTAAGAAACTCACTCAAAACCACTCAACTACATGGAAACTGAACAACCTGCTCCTGAATGTCTACTGGGTACATAACAAAATGAAGGCAGAAATAAAGATGTTCTTTGAAACCAACGAGAGCAAAGATACAACATACCAGAAACTCTGGGACACATCCAAAGCAGTGTGTAGAGGGAAATTTATAGCACTAGAAAATCAAAATTGACACCGAAATCACAATTAAAAAATAGAAAACAAACAAAACATTCAAAACTACAGAAGGCAAAAAAAAAAACAGACAGAGATGAAAGACACAAAAAAACCTTCAAATTCAAAAATTAAGAATGACTGTAAATTGATAGACCGCTAGCAAGACTAATAAAGAAGAAAAGAGAGAAGAATCAAATAGATGCAATAAAAAACGAAAAAGGGGATATCACCACCGATCCCACAGAAATACAATCTACCATCAGAGAATACTACAAACACCTCTACGCAAATAAACTAGAAAATCTAGAAGAAATGGATAAATTCCTCGACACATACACCCTCCCAGGGCTAAACCAGGAAGAATTTGAATCTCTGAATAGACCAATAACAGGCTCTGAAATTGTGGCAATAAATTTATAATAAATAAAATTATTTTCCCTACCTAAAGCTTCCAATTTAAAATATTAGGATCTTCACTATTTTGTCATTAAATTTCTTTTCAATGTTAGCTATGACTCAATTTCGTAAGAAAATATGTGTGAAACATTTTCACGGTCAAAAATTTCAGTCTTTTTCTAAATGCCAGTGTCTATAGGAAGTTGATAGCCCCATGAGGGACACTGATGGTGACTGAAAGGAAGTTTTAAAATAAACATTAAGCCTTCTTTTGAGTATTTATTTTGAATATAAAAGGAGCAAATTACAAAAAGATCTAAAATCAGCTGTACTGTTAACTGTGTGGTTAATCCATGAATGTATTATGATATAGCCAGATAACTGGCAAAGATTGGGAGGCAGGGGTCCTGGCCCCCAGAGATGATGGCGTGATACCCTTTAAAGTGCAGAAATCTCAGGCCTCTTCTGAAGTCTCCTCATGAACACTATGGAGAGAGAGAAAGTGGAATCACTCAGGTCCGAGACTCAGAGAATAAATATCCAATGTCTTGCTTAAATAGGGCAGTTAGGAGATTTCATAGGTTTATCTGATGTTGTAAATAAATAAATTATATTATTATTTTGTATGTATTTTTTAAACACAAATGCTTGTATAAGTAATATGTATAATATATAATGTATTTTATTTCCTATATGTATGTGTATATATACTATGTATACATACAAATATAAAAGATACAATTTTAAATGTGAATAACTACAATCAGCTAATTGAAATATGCTTTCATGTCATTCATATAATAAATATATATATAACCACTATGGTTTTATAAATTCCGTTTTCATTGTAAAGGTTAGTTACATATACTTTTAATTTAAATGAATTATATCTTTATAAGAATCAATATGCCTTTAACAGAACAAAAAATAGAGCTCTCTCTCCTGCTGCATTCTATATTTAGTTAAGAGCATGTGGCCAGGCGCGGTGGCTCACGCCTGTAATCCCAGCACTTTGGGAGGCCGAGACGGGCGGATCACGAGGTCAGGAGATCGAGACCATCTTGGCTAACATGGTGAAACCCCGTTTCTACTAAAAATACAAAAAATTAGCAGGGCGTGTTGGCAGGCGCCTGTAGTCCCAGCTACTCGAGAGGCTGAGGCAGGAGAATGGTGTGAACCCAGGAGGCGGAGCTTGCAGTGAGCCAGGATCGCACCACTGCACTCCAACCTGGCGGACACAGAGAGACTCCTTCTCAAAAAAAAAAAGAGCATGTATATTTTTAGAAATAGAAATAAAAACAATGATGAAACAAAGATTATTCACGTCAATTCAATTAATTCACTTTGGTTAATATATTTCAGTTGCTACAAAAAATAGGTGGTTAGCATTAGTCTGACACATGATTAAAATGTGTTGCTGTGACTTACTATGATAATTTGAGAAATTTGTGTCCTCTCAGTTTTGGTATAATTACACCTACATCACAGGGTTTTTTTTTTTTTTTAATAAAATAGGAAATAATGTAAGCAAAATGCCAAGTGTTGCTTTAGGTGTAGCATAGGTACTCAAATTATATAGATATAACGAGAAAGGTGTACAGTAAAGAAGATAGATAAGCAATAAATTAATAGACAATTGCTATGTGAATTTATTTTTAGGAGGGGCAGCAGGGTGTAGGTAAGTATAAATCATGCAGAAAGTCTTTTAGCCAACCAATTACATTTCCCCAATTTCTTTCTTTCCTTCTTTCTTTCTTTCTTCTTTCTTTCTTTCTTTCTTTCTTTCTTTCTTTCTTTCTTTCTTTCTTTCTTTTCTTTCTTTCTTTCGCTTTCTTGCTTTCTTGCTTTCTTGCTTTCTTCTTTCTTTCTTTCTTTTTCTTTAGACGGAGCCTCCCTCTGTTGCCCAGGCTGGGGTGCAGTGGAGCGATCTCAGCTCACTGCAACCTCCACCTCCCAGGTTCAAGTGATTCTCTTGCCTCAGCCTCCTGAGTAGCTGGGATTACAGGTGCATGCCACCACGCCTGGCTAATTTTTTGTATTTTTAGTAGAGACAGGGTTTCACTGTGTTAGCCAGGATGGTCTTGATCTACTGACCTCGTGAGCCGCCCACCTCGCCCTCCCGAAATGCTGGGATTACAGGTGTGACCCACCTCACCCAGCCCCCAATTTCAAATATCTTGTTCATTTTATCTAAAATGACAATTACCTGGAAGAGTAAATGGGTGTTCACAATTTTATTTACTAATTATTAGCCTGTAAATGTTTACTATTTCTCATACGCATCTTTGAAACTATTTTCCAAAATATAGGAGTGCTTTCAACAAATAATGTTAAATCTGACATTCAAAACTGAGAATAATGTCAATCCATCACATCTGACCTGTCCAATGTAGTAGCCAGTAACTACATGTGAATATTTAAATAGAAACTGATTGAACTAAAATTAAAATTTCAGATATTTGAGCTAGTCCCAATTCAAGTAATCAACAGGCATATGTAACAAGTGGCCACTGTCTTAAACAACACAAATTATAGAATGTTTCTGTCACTGCAGAAAATTATGTTAGTTAGAGCTCTCTTCTAACACTATGTATCATATTTTTAGACTGCCAATTAAATAACTTTTTCTCCAGTAAAGATTATCCCTTTTAAATAGTTTTAATTATAAGCATAATGAAGAAAATTAAGATTCCAAGTGAAATTTTGAAATTCACTTACCTACTAATTTAGGGGATGCCACTCTCCTGAAAATTTGAGATCTTTTTGTAAACAGAATTGAATGATAGGTTGAGGTGTTAGATTAAATGACCTGTAATAATCTTACCATACAAATGATTCTATCAAGTTTAAAATTTAAATGAGAAAATTCAAAGTGGAATGTATTTTTGCAAAAACTTAACTTACCATAAGAAATGTTTTTAAATTTCACATTTAGAAACTTTCTGACCTTTATCATGGTTTCTTACCCTGTAGTCAAAAATAATCTTAATTAATAATGAAGAGATATGGAGAGTTATTAAATATTTTCATCATATATAGTTGAAGATAACTTCAGGGGAAGTAACCAAATACAAATGCTAACCATTGATACACAACAGGTATAGGAAACAAACAAATAAAGCTTTAACATATTTTATATTTTTCCTCTAAGACAAATTTGAATAGAAAACACACACACACACACACACACATAATATGCATATTACATCATCCTCTAATGAGCCCCATCTCAGCTTTAGCTTGATAGGGTAGCAAACAACACCTTAGGAAGAGACTCTGATTCCTAAAGGACTTGGGAATATCCCATGACTCATACCTCTCTAAAGTACATGATTAACTAAAATGCTGTAAATACTTGAGGAAAAATCAAGCATTGTATGGGGATTTTTGAATTTAGTAAAAATTAATAGAAACAATTAAAAATAATTGACTCAATAGCACTATGAATTATCTAGCTGATAAATGATTGGATGTTACTAGGCTAGTTATAAACTATGTCTTTATGCAGAAGTGCAAGTTAAGAAACCTGGGAAATGCTATCATTATCAAAGCCTTCTTTAAAAGAAACAAACATACACACACAGAAGACATAAACAAATTTCTGATGTTTCAGTTGTTCACCTCCATTTTAGTTTAGCATGCAGAACAAGTTTGAAAGAATCCTGTTAGAAGTTTGGTTTAAATTCAACCTTTACGTGCATCACATTAATATTTGCCAATAGATAATATACATTAGGCATTATGTTGTACAATAGAGGTAAATAAGCTATTAAAAATAGTGGAATACTCGTTTTTAGAAAGATGAGAGAATTCACATAGTGCTCAAATACATGTATCAGAGTATCTAGAAATATCATCTAAAATAAGAAATTTACATTAAAAGTGAGAGTATAAATCACAGGGTAAAAAACAGGATAATCACTATGGGAAACGTTAGAAGAATGCTTAAAATGTGACTGTTGGGGGAAATTGACATTATATATTTATAAGGGCAGTTCTCAATCTCCGTAATCAGATCATTTATTTAAAAACACTGGAAATATACCAAAGTATAACTCTATATTATGAAAAAACATTATTTAAAACTGAATAGAAAGGCACAATTTCCTGATCTGTTTCTGGTAATGATCAAATAAGTTGTGATAAGAAAACCACCCACAGTTAACAATTAATTTCTTAGAAAGAAAGAAAAAAGAACCTGAAAGTATTTGAGAGATACTAAAATCAGGCAAATTTTGAAAGACATTTAACACTAAACGAATAGATAATTTTCCCATTTTTACAAACATTATTTTGAGGGAACACTCCATTCTAGGCCATCAGGGAGAAAACTCATATAAAGTCCCTAAAAATTCTTTCTGAATTATCAGAAGTGTTTAAGAAGCAGTGTTTCTTAATTGATAAACCCTGTGACAACCACAGCTAAAGAAACATTTGGATGAATTCCAGAAAATATACAGCCAGAGAAAGAGTAATTCATATTCTGTCAAACTCTGTCCAATTTACAGATCATAAACCATGTGGAAATGGGGTAGACTTCAGTAGAGACAGAGTTTGCAGTCTGAGTTAAAGCATTTTAATTTTCTCATAAAGTCAAATCAATAGATGATTTTCATATCATAGTATCACAAAGTCCAAGATAGAAATCATTTCTTGCTACGTAAGTGTAACATAAAATAAGAGCAATGCCTTAATTGGGAACAGAGTGTGGCTCTTAATTTTCCAGATATCTTTTCACTTTCAGCATGGTTTTGTGTTCCTGGACCTTGGGTTATGTTTTCATTAGCTTTCTGGCTTCTCCTACTCACCACATCCCCTGCATCACCATCTGTTTTCTATATGAGGAGGTCTTGTGTGGGAGACAGTTTTGTGTCGCCCCAATGGTAAAAGAGCTTTGTTGTATCATGTAGGATACTGAGCCAAAGACCTAATGTAAATATCAAAACAATAAAGCTTCTTGAAATAATCTGAAAAAGTATTTTTATTTAGAACACATACAAAAGTTCAAATAATCAATTTAAAAACAAAAATTAAAAAACAGGCCAGGTGCGGTGGCTCACTGCGGTAATCCCAGCACTTTTGGGCGCAGGGCAGGCAGATCTTTTGAGCCCAGGGGTTTGAGACCAGCTTGTGCAACACAGCAAATCCCTGCATCTATGAAAAATACAAAATATTAGCTGGGTGTGGTGGCGCAGGCCTATAGTCCCAGCTTCTTGGGAGGCTGAGATGGGAGGATCACTTGAGACCAGGAGGTTGAGACTGCAATGAGCCGAGATCTCACAGAAACCGAAAAGGAAAACAACTTAATTAAAAATGGTCAAAAGTTTAGAAATGTTACCAAGGAAGATAAAAGAAGATGAATAAAATATTCATTATTATTAGTCATCAGGTAAATAAAAATTGTCTTAATGAGACTCCATTATGAGACAGTTTTCATTTCTATTCTGATAATAAAAAATTTTTCTGCATCAAATATTGGTGAGTGTGGGGAGAAAATCAGACCTTCACACATAGTTATTGGTAATATAAAATGCTGTAATAAGTTTGAAAAGCTGCCAGCTTTTTCTAAAGTTAAACATACATATCCCCTAAAATTGAGTAATTTTGCTTTTAGACCTAGAGAAAAATTAATGTTTATGTCAATACATATACTTGCATAGGAGTGTTTATACTAGACTTTTCATAATGACCTAAAATTCAAATATCCATCAATAGGAGAACAATTAAAGAATTGTTGTATATTTATGCAACAGAATATCATGAAGTGAAACAAACACAATTTGAGTGAATTTCAAAAGCAATATGCTAAGTGAAGGAAGTCGGATCAACTACGTATATAGTGTGATTCTATGTATACAAAATTGAAGAAGCAAAAAAAGGTCTAGAGCTAAGAATCAGTTGCCTAGAGTGGAAGGATTTTGTTTGAGCATTAAGATAGAAGGAAAATGTCCTAGTGATGGAAGTGGCTGGTGGGGAGGGTTAAAGCATGAGGGAACATTCTTGGCTGTTGAAATTATTCTGTATCTTGATTTAGGTATTCAACAATAGGCATGAAAGAAACACATTTTTTGACATATCAACTAGTGCAATTTAGCACTATGTTTCACTATACATAAATTTTTCTCAATTCTTGTGAGTATGGAAGTCGTAGAGGGAGAATATATGGATAAAATGTTATGAGAAATAGTGTATACTATTTCATAGTAGATTTTACTCTCAATGAGGTTGTACTGAAGAATATCCAAGAGTCATTGGATCTCAGCTCAGAAATTCTACAGTTAGGCAGTCATTGTAGTAACATTATTACATTACAATAACTGTTATGAGTTTGTCATATGAAAGGAAAAGCATATATAGTCCTCATTTATAGATGAGACTAATTTCAAATGCTCTAGTTGTCAGTTATATATAATTTACATAGTTTATATGAGCATGGTGTCTTCTGAATATGGTAATAGTAATATCTATCTCACATGTTATGGTTAAAGAATATATTTTTAACCTAGTTCCAACTACATATTTTTGTTTGAATAATAAATTCAAGGAGAAAATTCTGTGTAATAATGTTAACGTCACTTATAATGTCATCATGGTATTATAATGTTATAGTTCTGGAACTATAATGTTAATGTTAAAGTAACTGGAACTTTATAGCGTTCCAGTTTTCCTGGAATAGAGTTGATGCCAAAATGTTTTTCATTGTGACTTAACTGTTGACTGTGTGAGTGAGTTAATACTTTTACTTTTTACAATTCTTCATGGAACTGTACAAATTATTTATGTTGTTTTGTTCCTTCGCTTGAATTTTCTGTTACATTTTCTCACTAGGAATATGTAAGTTGTCCTAGTAATTAGCAGACACTTCAAGGCAATATTGTTAAGTCTCTCAGATTACCAAATGAATTATATGTTAATTCCTCAGAGAACATCAGAAAGGAGGAAAACCATAAATTATTCCTACCCAAAGACAATAGAGTGTAACTTACAATAAAAAAATTTGACTTTTCATTAAACATAAGCGGATAAAACTATCATTGTTTTTTTACGATAATCTGAGTGTTGGCAATTTCTTATTACTTTTCACTTCTGACTATAAATACTCTTATGGTAAATGACAACTGATTTATTCAAATAACCACAAAACATTTGTATATTTTCTTATTTATTAATTGGGTCTCTCTAGAGTAGTATGGTACTTCTAGGGCATCAAGTCCTGTGAATCGAATAGATGTCTTGGACCTATTTGATTTGTAAGAATTGATAGTGGCATTTGGACACTGCAAGTGAAGAGGAAATTAGAAATATCAAAATATTGACCACTAATCTTACATATTAGGATCTATTAAGGTTAGGATTTCCAGATAAAATACAGGATGACCAGTTACATTTCATTTTTACAAAAAAAGAATATATTTTTACCTATGCCCCATAAAATCCTTAATGGATGAAAATGTTCTCTTAGGATGAATATATCCAATATCATATTTGAAAAATAATATTTTAAGTATTTTATGCAACACTTTATATATTTCAGTAGATTTTATATAGCAATGCCACATGCATAAACTTGCAGATTTTTAGTTCCTTTTTTGTATTGGGTTGTTTACTACTGTGTCTATTTTTTGAAGAATGCACATTGCACTAATTGAGTAGAGACTTTTAAGTGTTATTAGTCAAAGAAAATCCCCTGAGCCCCAAATAATTCCTAACTCATCTTATTGTATTTAAGGATTAAAGAATCAGATATTTTCCACATAAGAACGGTCAGGGTAGAAGAATACAAACACCTTCAAATATAGGTAATGACTGACACTGTGAATAGAAATACAACACTAGAATAATACTCAGCACAGCTTTGAAGACCCCAAGGTGGAAGAATTGTATAAGAATTCGGAATTCCTTTGTCAATTCAGTGAATCTCATATTCTACTATAAAACCTTATGATAGTAGAACCCACAGTGCTTCAAATTTGAAACAAAGTTTTCAAAAGAGAGTAAGTTTATTATTCTTATTTATAGGTGGGGAAGGGACTTGAAAGGGGAGTGAGATTCAATAGAGAAACAGCAGATAGCTTCATCTAGAAAAAAAGAATGGAAGTGACTCACAAATCTCCAGTATTGTCCTCCACCCCAGTTCGCATTCCCTAAATTAAAAAGCAAAATGTCCACCAATAATGAGCAGATTCCTAGAATTGTTGCCAACTGCTAATAAGGTGGATCTAAACTATATTTTTGTGCCTTGTGGTGAGCTCCCAGAGGTTTCTACCTGATAATATGCAGGCCAACTGCCAATAAAGTGGCTGTGGGCTGCAGCTGCTCTAAACTATAGTTTTGGATTTTATGGTGAGCTCACAGAGATTTCTACCTGATAAATATGCAGACTAATGCTGGCATTCCCTTACATTCTAATTCCATTTTGCATTGTATCCTGCTAAAAATTAGCTACTCCTCCAATTGAAAAGCTTACATACAGAGTTCTAGGTTTTTGTTGATGAGACCCTGAATGTGATGGGAAGGAAATTTAAATGGGATTGGCTAAATCAACGTCACTGTCTTTTATCAGAGCAGTTCTAGTTTGTTTTACTGACTTCTTATGTGAATATGTTACTTATCACTGAAATATTTGAAATCACAGTGTGATAAATACTCCATTGAAAAAATTCAGAAATAAATTGATATTTAATAATATATGATATAAATGCTCACATAGATATTTTAAATGCTTTATAGAACCTATCTTTTCTACAGTGTTCTATTAGAAGAATTTTATATACAAGCCACATTTTTTCTGACCTGCAGATAAAGAAAACAGAATGTGTGACAACCACACCTACAAAAACATTTAGGTGAATCCCCAAAGGATCTAGCCTGCAAAAGAAACATCCATAATTTGTATACAAGTCCTGTGCAGTTCACTTACCTGAAACACCTATGTGTGGGCAGATTACAGTAACCCAGAGAATTTTAAAAATACAAACTGATTACCTCCAGTACCTATGACAAGACAGAGATCGCTGTCTGAGTCAAGCCATTTAAATTCCTCTTAAAATAAAGGAAAGGAATGATATGTTTTGAATCTGTGTCCTTGCCCAAATCTCATGTCGAGATGTAATCCCAAATTTTGGAACTGGGGCCTGGTGAGCGGTCAATTATGGGGACAGAATCCTCATGAATGGTTTAGCACCATTCCCATAGTGCTGATCTCATGACAGAATTCTCAGGAGACCTGGTTGTTTAAAAGCGTGTAGCACCTCCTTCCCCCACCCCCACCATTTCCTCCTGCTCTGGCCATGTAAGAGGAGCCTGTTTCCCCTTCACCTTCCACCGTGATTGTAAGTTTCCTGAGGCCTCCCCAGAGGCCAGCATCATGGTTCCTGTACAGCCTGCAGAATCAGGAGCCAATTAAACCTCTTCTTTATAAATTACCCAGTTTCAGGTATTTCCTTATAACAATGTGAGAAAGGACTAATACAAGGAATAAACAAAATTAATGTTCTTTAGAAAAATATAACAAAACTCAGACATTTTCATAGCATAGTAGCACAATGTCCAAAATAGAACCTAAAGTTTGTTAATATTCAAATGTACAGAAAAGTTAAAAGAAGTCTCAATGTAGGTTGAGAGGTTCATTGTTAATTCTATTTCTCCCTTCTCAGTCTTAGTAGAGTTATTTTGTACAAGACTTGGGTTACAGCTTTATGAGCTTTCTGGTTTCTTCTATCCACCGCTTCCCCTGCTTCAAAATCTATTTCGAATTTGTGAGGTTTTGAGAGGGAGAAAGTTTTCTGCCTCTCTTACCACAGTAATAGCACACTCTGCATTGGATCACTGCAGGATATTGCATCAAAGAAGAACACATAAACCTTAAACCAATGAAGCTTACAGAAAAGAATCTGAAAAAGTAGTTTTGTCTCAAACACATATAAAAATTCAGAAAATTAATAAAAAAGAAAAGCAACTCAGTTAAAACTTGGCCAGAGTTTAGGCACTTTACAAAAGAAAATATATGAGTGACCAATGAGTTTATGCAAAATTGTTCATCAGAATTACTCACCAAACAAATGATAATCAAAATCTCAATGAGGAGGCAGTAGCGAAGCAAGATGGCAGAATTAAAAGCTTCATTGGTCATCCCCCATGCAAGGACATCAAATTAACAACTATTTACACCGGAAAAACACCTTCATAAAAACAAAAAATCAGGTGAGCACTCATTGTACCTGATAAGACCTGGTGTTATGTTCCTATTGCTGAGAGAAGTACTGAAGAGATAGTAAAAACAGTCCTGAATTGCCGATGCCATCCTTCTTCCTCCCAGGCAGCAAGATGTGGTGCAGAGAGCGTCTCTGGGTGCTGGGGGAGAAATAACACAGCAATTGTGAAGCACTGAACTCAGTGCTGTCCAGTTAGAGTAGAAGTGAAAACCAGACCAAACTTAGCTGATGCCTGACCATGCAGGGAGCAGGTACATCAGCCCTAGCCAGAGAAGAATCACTTATCCCAGCAGAAAAATGAAAATAAAACACTATATACAAGTAATGGCAAAGATATTTTAAAAAATGAGACTTCTATATATAGCTTGTGGTAATGTAAAATGCTACACGTTTAAAATCCTAGCAATGTCTTCCATAGCTAAATGTACATTTATGATATATTTCAGTAATTCTACTCTTAGATATATAAACAAGAGTAACTAAATGCATATGTCCACAAGTACACTTTATATAAGTATTTATACTAGGCTCTTCATAATAACCCATAACTCAAATATTCATCAATAGAGAATGGTTAAAAAATTGTGATATATAATCAATGAAATATGCAGCAAAAATACACAATATAAATGAATTTCAAAAGCAATATATTGAGTGAAGGAAGCTAGATAAGGAGTATATATGGTGTGATTCTGCGTATTTGAAATTAAATAACAGAAAAAAAATAAATAAATCTAGGGATAGGATTCAGTTACCCAAGGATGGGGGGATGTTGTTTGGGATTAGGATATGAGGAAAATTTCCTTATGATACAAGTGGCCTATGAGGATATAAAGCATAAGGAAAGTTTCTTTGTTATTGAATAAAGGCACAAGCAAAATACATGTTTAAGACTAATCAAAGTGTTCAATTTAGATTCATATTTTGCTGTATATTTCTCAATGTATGTATGTATTTTAATTGAAAATAACTATATATTTATGGAGTACAATGTGATGTGATGATTTGATCTGTATATGCATTGTAGAAAGATGGCTCATAGACCATGCACCATGTTCCATAATAAAGTATCCTTAGAAGATATTCTTCTTTTTTGTTTGTTTGAGAGGAAGTCTTGCTCTGTCGCCAGGCTGGAGTGCAGTGGTGTGATCTCGGCTCACCACAACCACCGCCTCCCAGGTTCAAGCGATTCTCCTGCCTCAGCCTCCCGAGTAGCTGGGACTACTGGCATGCACCACCATGCCTGGCTAATTTTTTGCATTTTAGTACAGGCAGGGTTTCACCATGTTGGCCAGGATGGTCTCGATCTCCTGACCACATGATCAACCCTCCCAAAGTGTTGGGATTACAGGCGCGAGCCACCGCGCCTGGCCAGAAGACATTATTAAATCAGAATAGATAGCATTATTCAGTGATAAATATCATGGTCTTCAAAAGACACAGACATATCCACTGAACATCAAATGAAGTATTATTAACTCAATCTTTCTTAAGCTAGATCTTACAATGCTTGCAGAAATGTCAAGGCACTCTGATATTAGTTGCAATGTGATGTTCTAGAAGTTGGAATGAAAAGAGGAAGAGGGCTTAATTGATCATGGTTAATATATCTTACATTTGAAACTTTCACACCATGGGAGATGGTGTATACTATCTTTCCTTTTTTTGTTTTCTTTTTTATTATTATTATTATACTTTACGTTTTAGGGTACATGTGCACCATATGCAGGTTTGTTACATAGGTATCCATGTGCCATGTTGGTGTGCTGCACCCATTAACTCGTCATTTAGCATTAGGTATATCTCCTAATGCTGTCCCTCCCCGCTGCCCCCACCCCACAACAGTCCCTGGAGTGTGATGTTCCCCTTCCTGTGTCCATGTGTTATTGTTCAATTCCCACCTATGAGTGAGAACATGCGGTGTTTGGTATTTTGTCCTTGCGATAGTTTACTGAGAATGATGGTTTCCAGTTTGTCCTGAATGGTATTGCCTAGGTTTTCTTCTAGGGTTTTTAAGGTTTTAGGTCTAACATGTAAGTCTTTAATCCATCTTGAATTAATTTTTGTATAAGGCGTAAGGAAGGGAACCAGTTTCAGCTTTCTACATATGGCTAGCCAGTTTTCCCAGCACCATTTATTAAATAGGGAATCCTTTTCCCATTGCTTGTTTTTGTCAGGTTTGTCAAAGATCAGATAGTTGTAGATATGCAGCATTATTTCTGAGGGCTCTGTTCTGATCCATTGATCTATGTCTCTGTTGTGGTACCAGTACCATGCTGTTTTGGTTACTGAGCATTGTAGTATAGTTTGAAGTCAGGTAGCGTGATGCCTCCAGCTTTGTTCTTTTAGCTTAGGATTGACTTGGCAATGCGGGCTCTTTTTTGGTTCCATATGAACTTGAAAGTAGTTTTTTCCAATTCTGTGAAGAAAGTCATTGGTAGCTTGATGGGGATGGCATTGAATCTGTAAATTACCTTGGGCAGTATGGCCATTTTCACGATATTGATTCTTCCAACCCATGAGCATGGAATGTTCTTCCATTTGTTTGTATCCTCTTTTATTTCATTGAGCAGTGGTTTGTAGTTCTCCTTGAAGAGGTCCTTCACATCCGTTGTAAGTTGGATTCCTAGGTATTTTATTCTCTGTCTTTCAGTAGATCTTACTCTTGATAAGGTTGTACTAAACTTTATCCAAAAATGGTGTTATCTCAGAAAATAGGACAGTTGTTAGTATGGGATTGCCATATGAAAGGACTAAGTATGTATGTTACTTATTTAGAGATTAGGTTCTAATTTCAAATATTCTAGTTATCAAGTATGTGACTTCTGGAAAATTACATAGTTTGTCTGAGATTGTTGTGTTCTGAACATAGGAATAATAATGTCTAACTCACATGTAAGGGTTAAAGGATATATCTGTAACTCAGTGCCGATGATGTACTTTTAGATAAATAATAAATTCGAATAATGAATCTTTTATGATAATATGTCACAATTTCATCATGACTTTGGAACTATTCCAGTTTTACTAGGCTGAAGCTGATGGCAGTGTGACGAAGTATTTTCATTGTTACTTTAATTGCTGACTCAGTGTAATTGAGTATGTACCTTTACATCACATAGGTCCCCATGCATCTGTTCAGAGCATTTATGTTGTTTTCTTGAATTGTTCCTTGTATATTCTCACTGGGAAAACGTATGATGGGCTAGATAATTAGCGCACATATGAAGGCAGATTTTTAAAGTGTCTCAGATGATTTGGGCATGATGATCTGAATGAATTATATACTACTTCCTTAGGGAACACGCCAAAAAGAAGAGAAAATCCATAAATTCTTCCTCTCCAAAGGTAAAGTACAAGTAATTTGAGAGAAGACAATTTGATTCTTCATTAAAGGTGAGTGGACAAAAATTGTCATTGATTTTGATTATTACCTGGGTGCGAGTAATTTTCTATTGCTGTAGATTCTGGCAATAGACATTTTTAGGGTCACTGATAGTTGATTCCTTCAAATTCACCACAAAAATTCAGTATCCCTCTTGATAACCAGGGTTCCCTGGAGTAGTGTGATGTTTGAGAATTATCCTATGAGTTGAACAGATGTCCTAGAACTATTGATTTGTGAGAATCAATAGTAGCATTTAGATATTGCAAATGAAGAAAAATTCAAATACATTAGAAATACCAAAAAAAGTCATCAATGATCTTGTCTATTCAAATCTAGTAAGGTTAAGATTTCCAGATACAATGCAAGATTTCCATTTACATTTGACTTTCATATAATCAGGAAGTACTATGAACACATGTAATAAAATATTTCAAAAATAATGTTTTAAAGTATGTATTTTCTTTTTTTCTTGCCTTTTTATTATACTTTAAGTTCTAGCTTACATGTGCAGAATGTGCAGGTTTGTTACATAGGTATACATGTGGTTTCCTGCACCCATCAACCCATCATCTACGCTAGGTTTTTCTCCTAATGTTATCCCTCCCCTAGCCCCCCGCCCACCAAGATGCCCCGGTGTTACCCTTTCTGTGTTCCCCTTCCTGTGTCCCCTCCCTATGTCCGTGTTTTTCTATACAACATTTTACAAGCTTCAAATGATTTCTAGATAGTGATATTACATATATAAACTTGCATATTTTTGGTTTGTTTTGACTATGAGTTACTACTATTGTTTTCCTTTAAACAATAGGCATTACAAACTGATTAAGTAGACTGTAAAATAAACAGAAAGAATTTTAAAAGTTATAGAGTTACCGATAAATCCCTGAACTATCATTAATTCCTAACAGATTTCATCAAGGCTAAAGACTGAAAAATAATTCCTTTGCATACTTTTGGTGTCCTGTCTTTTCTATTGGTTATCCCTAAACAGGGGTATTTAACATGTATGCATAATTATTCAAATACATTAGAAATATAATTTTTTCCATAAGAAAAATAGGTAGGATAAATAATTGAGAAATCTTCAGAGGGAGATAATAATCGACAGTGAAAATGGAAATAGACTGAATAAAAACTAAAACCATTTTAAGCAAAGTATTGACTTCAGAATGGTGGGATTGATGTCGGAATTCTGAATTTCCTTTGCAATTCAGTGCATCTTCTGTTCTACCATAAAACCCTATGTGAGCAATTCCTGCAACACTGCAAATTTAAGATACAATTTTAGAAATAGGATAGTCATGGTTCTTATTTGTGGGAAAAGAAAGATCTAAAAGAGGAGCGAAGTTCAATGGAGAAACAGCAGACAGCTTCATTTAGGGAGAAAGAATGGAAGAGGGTCACTCACCTCCACTGTTGCCCTCTTCCCACCTCTGCAGTCCATAGATTAAGTTGGCCAAATGTCTCCCACTAATGAGCAGATACCTAAAAGTGCTGCCAACTGCCACAAGGTGGCTGTGGACTGCACCTGCTCCAAACTGTAGTTTTGGATCTTTAGGTGGGTTTTCAGAGTTTTCTACCTGAGGGATGTGCAGGCTAAAGCTGACATTCCATTACATTATAATAATTCTACATTAGATCTGTGGAAAATTCCATTACTATTCCAATTGAAAATCATTCTCACAGAGTTCCAGATTTTCAATGAGTGGAAACTGAAGGTTAGGGGAATTTAAGTGGATTAGGCTAAGGCATCTTCACTATCTGTGTCAGGGATATTCCCCTTTCTTTTATTGACTTCTCTTGTATTTTTTAAATAAAGGGTGGCCGGGCGCGGTGGCTCAAGCTTGTAATCCCAGCACTTTGGGAGGCCGAGGCGGGCGAATCACGAGGTCAGGAGATCGAGACCACGGTGAAACCCCGTCTCTACTAAAAGTACAAAAAATTAGCCGGGCGTCGTGGTGGGCGCCTGTAGTCCCAGCTACTCGGAGAGGCTGAGGCAGGAGAATGGCGTGAACCCGGGAGGCGGAGCTTGCAGTGAGCCGAGATTGCTCCACTGCACTCCAGCCTGGGCGACAGAGCGAGACTCCGTCTCAAAAAAAAATAAATAAATAAATAAATAAATAAAGGGAGAAGTACTTTTCATCGAAATAGTTTTAATTACAGTATTATATCTCCATGAATACTCCATTGTACAATTCCAGAAAAAGAAGTCATTCACTAATATATGATGTCCTAAATTCTCAAATTATTTAAATGATTTGTAGACCCTACCATCTTCACAGTGTGTTATTATGGAAAATAAAGTACATATAATTAGTCATCACTGAATATTGATTTAAATTGTGTTTTTGCAGAAATGAATCCAGATTATGTGCCTTGAAGCTTAGACAGATTTGGCTTTTTAAATAAAATTACACATACAAGTTGAAATATAAATGGGAATATTTACTTAGAATAGAAAATTAACTTTAAATTTTAATTAGTAAACAAACACATGGCCACAAACTATATAAAATTTATTAATATAATATGTTCATTAATCAAATGCAAAACACATCTCAGCATACAAGTGGCAAGAGTATCCTTAGAAGACATTCTTAAGTCAGAATAGGTAGCATTATTCAGTGATAAATATCATGGTGTCTGAATGATATAAACATACCCATCGAACATCAAATAAAGTATTATTAACTCAATCCTTTTTTAGCTAGATCCCACAATCCTTGCAGACATGTCAAGTCACTATGATATTAGCTGAAGTGTGATATACTAGAAGTTGGAATGAAAAGAGAAAGCAGGCTTAATTGATCATGGTTTTTATATCTTACATTTGAAATTTTACAAAGATATATAATTTTTGCATGCATTCATAAGTCCCCACAGAAGACCCTGGAAGTGCAAAGGAGGGACCCCAAATCTTAACCTTCATTATCTATTATCTATTGCTATCTCTACCTCTGTCTTTGAGAATATCAAAATTACAGAAAAGTTTTACAAAACGGTGGAAGTGAACAAAAGAAAAATCATGATGCCATTGCGCAGATGAAAAAAGCATAATCTTTTTGTATTAATACCTATATGGTTGTGTTATTAACTGATATATTTCAAATATTGATGAAACTATTTAATCTATGTTGTTTCAGTGCATGTATTTTATATGAATTCGTCTTTTAGGGAAGTAGAAAATTTTGTTTTATATTTCATTTCTGAATCAAATGTAGAAATAATATTTCTATTACCTATCGTCAATAACAATCTATTCTGTCTACAAAAATTATAATTTGTTTAAATAGCACTACATGAAACACCTAATAACCCAACTGTTTCTTCCTAGAAGAGATAACTGGACTAAATGGGCCAACACAATCTAACAGTGCTAACTGAATTCATTCTGATGGGACTCACAAGGCAGCCTGAGCTGCAGATTCCCCTTTTTGGAGTCCTCCTCGTCATCTACGTAATCACAGTGGTGGGCAACCTAACTATGATCATTTCGACCAAACTGGACTCCCACTTACATACACCTATGTACTTTTTTATCAGACATTTGGCTTTTGTTGATCTTGGTAATTCTACTGTCATTTGTCCCAAGATGCTGGCAAATTTTGTTGTGAATCGAAATACTATTTCCTATTATGCATGTGTTGCACAGCTGGCATTCTTCCTTATGTTCATTATCAGTGAACTTTTCATCTTGTCAGCCATGGCCTATGTGGCCATTTGTAACCCTCTGCTCTATTATGTTATTATGTCTCAGCGACTCTTGTCATGTACTGGTGGGCATTCTGTATCTCTACAGTACATTTCAGGCTCTGATGTTCACTATTAAGATTTTTACATTGACCTTCTGTGGCTCTAATGTCATCAGTCATTTTTACTGTGATGATGTTCCTTTGCTACCTATGCTTTGCTCAAATGCACAGGAAATAGAATTGTTGATCATACTATTTTCTGCATTTAATTTGATCTCCTCCCTTCTGATAGTCTTAGTGTCCTACATGTTGATTTTGTTAGCCATATGTCAAATGCATTCTGCAGAGGGCGGGAGAAAGGCTTTCTCCACATGTGGTTCCCATTTGACAGTGGTGGTTGTGTTCTATGGGTCTCTACTCTTCATGTACATGCAGCTCAGTTCTACTCACTTCTTTGATACTGATAAAATGGCTTCTGTGTTTTACACTTTAGTAATCCCCATGCTTAACCCTTTGATTTACAGCTTAAGAAATAAAAAGGTGAAAAATGCCTTCTATAAGCTCTTTAAGAATTGATGTCAACTTTGTGCTTAATAATCAATTTGTAATATTGTTATAATAAATATAGAGTAATGTCCTTGATAATTTTTCATATGTATATAAATTTTCCAATTTTCAAATTTTTTAAATTGTTTTTTATTTCAATAATTTTTGGGAAGCAGGAAGTTTCCGGCTATATGAATAAGTTCATTGGGGTAATTTCTGAGGTTTTGGTGCACCCATCACCTGAGCAGTGTACATTGTACTCAATGTGTAGCCTTTTATCCCTCACCCACACTGCACCCTTTTCCCTGTGTCCCCAAAATACATTATGTCATTCTTACCCATTTGTAACCTTGTAGTTTAGCTCCCACTTAAAAGTGAGAATGTATGGTATTTGGTTTTCCATTCCTGAGTTACTTCACTTAGAATAAAGGTCTCCAGCTCCATCCAGGTTGCTGTGAATGCCTTTATTTTGTTCCTTTTTATAAGTGAGTAGTATACCATCACACACATATATATATAATATATATATATATCAAGAAAATGTGATATATATATCAAATATATATATTCTGGTTATATGAGTCCACTTTTTGTCATATATATCATATTTTCTTTATATATATATCATATATATCATGATATAAATGTGTATATAAAGAAAATATGATATATATACACACATATGTGAATATATATACATTCACACATACATATCATGATATATATACATATACATATATACACACATATATATCATGATATATATATACAGATACACATGATATATATACATATATGCACACATATATACCATGATATATATACACATATACACATATATATCATGATATATATGTGTATATGTGTATGTATGTATATATGTATATATGTGTGTATATATGTATATATATGCCATTATTTTGGCATATATATAATATACACATATGTATATATACATATAGACACATATATACACATATGTGTCTATATACATATAGACACATATATACACATATATGTGTATATATGTGTATCATGATATATATGTGTATATGTGTATATATGTGTATCATGATATATGTATGTATATCATGATACACATATATATGAAATGTGTATATATACACACACATATATACATATATATCGTGTATACACATATCATATATATGTGACATATATATATCATGTATACACATATCATATATGTGACATATATACACACATATATATACACACATATCATATATGTGTATACATGATATATATATATATGTGTATATATATGTATGTGTGTATATATATGTCACATTTTCTTTATCCACTAGTTGGTTGATGGGCATTTAGGCTGGTTACATACTACTGCAATTGCTAATTTCCCTGCTCTAGACATGCATATGCAAGTGTCTTTTTCACATAATGACTTCTTTTCCACTGGGTAGATACTTAGGAGTGGGATTGCTGGATCAAGTGAGAGTTCTACTTTTACTTATTTAAAGAATCTCCATACTGTTTTCCAAAGTGGTTGTACTAGTTTACACTCCTACCAGCAGTGTGAAAGTGTTTTGTTTTCACCACATTCATGCCAACACTTGTTTTTTTTTTTTTTTTTTTTTTTAATTATGGTCATTCCTGCAGGAGTAAGGTAGTATCTCATTGTGGTTTGATTTGCATTTTCCAGATACTTTGCGATGTTGAGAATTTTAAATTTTTTTTGGTCATATGTATATCTTTTTTTGAGAGTTGTCTATTCATGACCTTTGTCCACTTTTTGGTGGGATTATTTGTTCACTTCTTGCTGATTTGCTTGAGTTCCTTGTAGATTCTGGATATTAGTCCTTTGTTGAATGTTGCAGGCCGAAAGAGTGAGGGTCGTGATCAACTCAGCATACCACTGGAGGCTATATAAGTAAACAGCAAACTATTCTCATAAATGCAGAATGTCAGCAAAATGACAAACTGTGTCTGATGCCCAGAAGGAATGCTGAGGGCAGTTATTCCCTAGGCACAGTGTTTCTTGTGATTAGGCACATAGGAAGCCTGTTAGCAATAATGTGAACCTGTGATCAATTAAGCAGCTGACCAATGGCTACCTCCTCCTCCCTGCTCTTTCTACCCAATAAATATGAAGGGCTGTAGAAGCTCAGGGGTACCTTTGCTGACTAGAAGCAAGGAGCCCTCTTCTTCCTCCCCAGACCCTCTCTTTAAAATAGTTTCTTCTGTTCTAAGTTTTCATTTCTGTGTTTGTCCTTCCTGCAGTCCCATGGTAACCATAGTAAGAGTGGGAAACCATGATAGTTAAATGCGTAGTTTGCAAATATTTTTTCCCATTCTTTGGATTGTCTGCTTACTCTACTGATTATTTACCTTGCTATGCAGAAGCTATTTAGTTTAATTAGGTCCCATCTATTTATTTTTGTTTTTGTTGCTTTTGCTTTTGGGTTATTTTTCATGAACTCTTTTCCTAAACCAATATCTATAAGAGTTCTTCCAATGTTATCATCTAGGAATTTTATGGTTTCATGTTTAGATTTAAGTCTTTGATCCATCTTGAGTTGATTTGTGCATAAGGTGAGAGATAAGGATCCAATTTTCTTCTACATGTAGCTTGCCAATTATTCCAGCACCATTTGTAGTAGTTTGCTCTTTGCCTACTTTATGTTTATGTTTGCTTTGTCAAAGGTCAGTTGGCTGAATTTGGTTTTATTTCTGAGTTCTCTATTCTGTTCCATTGTTCTATGTGCCCATTTTTATACTAATACCATACTGCTTTGGTAACCATAGCCTTATAGCATAGTTTAAAGTCTGGTAATGTGATGCCTCCAGATTTGTTATTTTTGCATAGTCTTGCTTCAGCTATGCAGGCTCTTTTTTTTGTTCTGTGAAGAATGATGATGGCAGTTTGATGAGACTTGCATGGAAACTACAGATTGCTTTTGGCAGTGTGATCATTTTTACAATATTGATTCTACCCATCCAAGAGCATGGGATGTGTTTCCATTTGTTGGTGTTGTCATTGACTTCTTTCAGCAGTGTTTTGTAGTTTTGCTTGTAGAGCTCTTTCACCTCCTTGGATATGTATATTATTAAGTATTTTATTTTATTTTTTGCAAATATTATAAAAGAAATTGAGTTCTTATTTGTTTCTCAGCTTGGTCATTGTTGGTGTACAACAGTGCTACTGATTTCTGTACATTGATGTGTGTATCCTGAAACTACTAAATTCAATTATGAGATCTAGGAACTGTTTGAATGAGTCTTTAGGGTTTTCTAGGTATACAATCATATCATCAGTGAGTGATGTTTTCTTTGGCTGGGGTTGGGTTTGGTTTGTTCTTTTTTCTCCAGTTCTCTAAAGTGTGACCTTGGATTGTCTATTTGTGCTCTTTCAGACTTTTTGTTGCAGGTATTTGATGCTATGAACTTTCCTCTTAGCACCATTTTTGCTGTATCTCAGAGGTTTTGATAAGTTTATCATTATTATCATTCAGCTCAAATAATTTTTAAATTTTCATCTTGATTTCATTGTTGGCCCACAGATCATTCTATAACAGATTATTTAATTTCCATATATTTGTATAGTTTTATGGTTTCTTTTTGAAGTTAATTTTATTCCAATATGTTCTCAGAGGATACTTGATATAAATTTGATTTTCTTAAATTTATTTATTTTTTAATTAATTAATTCAAATTTATGAGATAGAGTCTTGCTCTTTTGCCCAGGCTGGGGGGCAAGGGCATGATCTCAGCTCACTACAATCTCTCCCTCCAGGGTTCAAGTGATTCTCCTGCCTCAGCTTCCCAAGTAGCGGGGACTACAGGCACACACAACTACTCTCAGCTAATTTTTTGTATTTTTAGTAGAGATGGAGTTTCACCATGTTCGCCAGGCTAGTCTTGAACTCCTGACCTCAAGCGATCCATCTGTCTTTGCCTTCCAAGGTGCTGGGATTACAGGTGTGAGCCACTGTGCCAAGCCATATTTTCTTAAATTTATTGAGACTTGTTTTGTGACCTATCATATAGTCTGTCTTGGAGAATGTTCCATGTGCTAAAGAAAAGAGTGTATATTTTGCAGTTGTTGGATAGAATGTTCTGTAAATATCATTAAGTCCATTTGTTCTAGGGTATAGTTTAAGCCCATTGTTCCTTTGTTGACTTTCTGTCTTGATAACCTGTCTAGTGCTGCCAATGGGGTGTTGAAGTCTCCCACTATTATTTAATAAAACAAAAATTACTAGACCTAAGAAATGAGACAGACCGTAATCTCATTTAAAGATAGACACTGTCTATTTCATTTCTTAGATCTAGTGATTTTTATATTATAAATTTGCGAGCTCCAGTGTTAGGTGCATATATATTTAGGATTGTTACATTTTCCTGTTGGACTAATCCTTTTATCATTATATAATGTCTCTCATTGTCTTTTTGAAGGGTTGTTGCTTTAAAGTCTGTTTTATTTGATATAAGGATACTTACTTCTGTTCACTTTTAGTTTCTGTTTTGGTGGAATAGCTTTTTCCACCCCTTTAGCTTATGTTTATGTGAGTCCTTATGTGTTAGGCGAGTCTCTTGCAGACAGTAGATACTCGATTGGTGGATTTTTTTCATTCTGCCATTCTGTACATTTTAAGTGGAATATTTATGCCATTTACATTCAATGTTAGTATTGAGATGTGAAGTAATGCTCTATTCATCATGCTAGTTGTTGCCAAAATACCGTATTTTTTCCATTGTGCTATCATTTTATAGCCTTGTGAGATTTATTCTTTAAGTAGGTTTTATTTTGATGTATTTTGAGGTTTTGTTTCAAGAATCAGAACTCCTTTTAACATTTCTTATAGTGCTAGCTCAGTAGTGGCAAATTCTCTCAGGATTTCTTTGTCTGAAAAATCTTTATCTCTTCTTCATTTATGAAGCTTAGTTTTTCTGGATAGAAAATTCTTGGTTGATAATTATTTTGTTTAAAGAGGCTAAAGATAGGACCCCAATCCCTTCTGGCTTGTTGGGTTTCTGCTGAAAAATCTGTCTTTAATCTGATAGATTTTCCTTTACAGGTTAGCTGATACTTTTGCCTCACAGCTTTTAAGATTCTTTCATTCATCCTGACTTTAGATAATCTGATAACTGTGTGCCTAGGCGATGATCTTTTAGTGAGGAATTTCCCAGGTGTTTCTTGAGCTTCTTGTATTTGAACGTCTAGACCTCTAGCAAAGCCAGGGGAATTTTCATCAATTATTTCCCCACACAAGTGTTCCAAATGTTTGTATTTCTCTTCTTCTTCACAGACACCAATTATTCTTAGGTTTTGCCATTTAACATAATCCCAAGTTTCTTGGAGGCTTTGTTTTTTTTTTTTTTATTCTTTTTTATTTGTGTTTATCCAACTGCATTAATTTGAAAACCTTGTCTTCTATCTCTGAAGTTCTTTCTTCTGGTTGTTCTAGTCTGTTGTTTAAACTTTCCACTGTGTTTTGTATTTCTTTAAGTGTTTCTTTCATTTCTAGAAGTTTTGATTGCTTTTTTTTCTTTATGATATCGATTTATCTTCAGAATTTTTCATCCATATGCTGTATTTTTTTAAAATGTCTTTAAGTTGGTTTTTAATTTCTCTGGTATCTCCTTGAGTAGCTTAATAATCAAACTTCTGAGTTCTTTATCAGGCAATTCAGATATTTCTTCTTGTTTTAGATATATTGTTGGGGAGCTGGTGTGAACTTTTGGGGGTGTTATAGAACAATTTTTTGTCATATTACCAAAATTACTTCTCTTTTTTTTTTCTCATTTGGGTAGACTGTTTCAGTGGAAAGGTCAGGAACTTGAGTTCTGATGTTCAGATTCTTTTATCCCACAAGGTGGTCTCCCTGATGTGGTGCACTCCCCCTTCTTCTAGGGATGGGGCTCCTGTGAGGCTTACTGCAGGGGTTGTTGTTGCTCTTATGGGTCCAGCTACCCAGGAGGACTACCAGGCTCTGGGCTGGTGCTAGGAAATGTCTGCAAAGAGTCCTGTGATACAATGCATCTTCAAGTCTCCCAGCTGTGGATACCAACATCTGCTTTCTTGGGGTTGGCAGGGAGTGAAGTAGACTCTATAAGAGTTCTTGGTTGTAGATCTGTTTAGTGTGCTGGCTTTCTCAAATGCTGGTTATGCTGGCAGTAAAATTGTCACATGGACAGACTCAGGACCTCTGGTTAACCAGGATGTCGCAGGCAATGGAATTAGGTGTTGTCTTCTTTTCCCTGAGATTGAGTTTATTCTGTCATGAGTTGCTTGTTGTATTAGGATTCTCTAGAGGGACAGAACTAACAGGATAGATGTATACATGAAGGGGAGTTTATTAAGGGGTATTGACTCACACAATTACAAGGTGAAGTCCCACAATAGGCTGTCTGCAAACTGAGGAGCAAGGAAGCCAGTCTGAGTTCCAAAACCTCAAAAATAGGGAAGCCAACAGTGCAGCCTTCAGTCTGTGGCCAAAGTCTTGAGCACCCCTGGCAAATCACTGGTGTAGGTTCAAGAGTCCAAAAGCTGAAGAATCTGGAATTCGATGTTCAAGGGCAGGAAGCATCCAGCATGAGAGAAAGATGAAGGCCAGAAGACTCAGCAAATCTCCTCTTTCCAATTTCTTATGCCTGCTTTACTTAGCCACACTGGCAGCTGATTAGATGGTTCCTGCCCAGATTGAGGGGTGGTCTGTCTCTCCCAGTCCACTGACTCAAATGTTAATTTCCTTTGGCAACACCCTCACAGACACACCCAGGAACAATAATTTGCATCTCTCAATCCAATCAAGTTGACACTCAATATTAACCATCACAGTTGACCTCCAGCCAGGAGGTGGTGCTTTCAAGAGAGCATCAGCTACAGTAGTAGTAGGGGGAACTAAGCTTGCCCTAAGTTGGCCAGGGTAAGTATTTTGGTTTCTTAGGTAGTGGGAGGGGCCATAAAGCTCTCAAGAGTTTCAATGTTTTGTGTTCAGCTACCAGGGTGGGTAGAGAAATACCATTATCTGGGGACGGGGTTAGGCAAGTCTGGGCTTAGACTCTCCTTGTGTTGGGCTTGCCACAGCCACTGTAGGGAATGGGGGAATGGTTCTCAGGCCAATGGGGATCTTGGCCACCTTTGCTATGCCATATAATTCACCAGAAAGTGGGGGATAGCCTGTTGCCGAGGCCCCACACAGCTTTCATGCAGTTGGAGAGACTGGTCTTACTCTTGCAGTGTCCCCCAGCTCAGACCTTGCTCCAGGCTGTGATCCACCCTGCTGAGAAAGCAAGCATGGCTTTGGACCTCATCCCTCCCTGTCTATCCACTCCATCAGCAACTCCTACTCTCTTGCATTCATATCTGCAGCAGCTCCTGCTCATCCTCTGGACTCTGGTCAAGAAAATTGTTGCCCAGTCAAAACCACTACCGATTGCAGTTGGAAGCTTTCTTCACCCTGTGATCACTCCCCAGTTCTTCTGGCTGCCTTCTCTGATGGACCCTGTGAGATACAGTCAGGAATAGCTTACGTGGGTTCAAGCTGGAGACTGGGAATGCCTGCAAGGCAACATCCACTGCTGCTTCTACTTTTATATTTTTGCACAACTTCCTAAATCCATTTTAGTTCTAGGTAAGATTAAATCCTTCTCCTGTGACCTGGGTTTTCAGAGTTTCCAGTGATAATGTGTGTTTAGAGTCAGGGTTTCCCCCTCTCATACTTTAGGAACTCAGTTTTTTGCTTGTTTCATGGAATTTGCAGTAGTGTGCTGTTTTTTTCAAAGGGCCTATTGAGGGAGGAGAAAGGAAAAAACTCAGTCAGGCAGGGAGTTAGGGCGGGTCCTCAGTTGAATCCTCTCAAACAAAAGAACAGCCTGCAGGCACAGATAAGAGAACTTGCACAAGGGGGCTTGCCTAAGACATCCCCATAGCAGTACAGATAAGAAAGACTATACCGGTGACTTTCCCATACATGCCTGCAATGGGAAATTCCATCCCCTGACACATGCATAGTAAGAGGAACAAAGCAATATGGAGTAACTCAAGCTAAGGGCCCACATGTGCACTAGGAGGACAGGATGAATCTACCAGAAATTTGTGCCTTGTGCAAAGGAAACACTGCAGCCCTCATCAGTGCAACCGTCTTCCAGGTGTCCTCTCCACAGTGGAGAACTTTCTTCTTTTGCTTATTAAACTTTCACTCCAACCTCACTTTTTGTGTCCATGCTCCTTAATTCTCTTGGTCCTGAGACAGAGAACTTCAGGTGATACCTCACATCAACAGACTACTACATTGTGGTGCATGGGCGTGACTGTAACACTACGTATTCTTTTGGTTTTCCTGATATGTTTCTGCAGTGGTTCTAAGAGCAAAAAATCGTGGTATGATTCTCCACTTGCTGTTCTGTCCATCTAAGTGGGGGCTACACATTAGCCCTGTCTCCTGCCAATCATCTTCTCCACTTGATAATATTTTCATGTATAAATAATTGTATTAATTTGGGCTCGAGAGCAAAAACTGATTACAACACATCTCATGATACTCTGTCATCCAACAGCATACAGCTGGATCGCATTGTTGTTGTTTACATTCATTCTACTATCCGTACCTTTTAATTATAATTATTGAGTTTAATTCATGTAATATTAAAGAAATTGTGGATGATAGAGGACTTATTTCTGGCATATTGCTACCTGTTTTTTCTTGTTTGTTTGTTTTGTTTTTCTTGAGATGGAGTCTTGCTCTGTCGGGCAGGCTGGAGTGCAGTGGCGAGATCTCGGCTCACTCCAAGCTCCGCCTCTGGGGTTCATGCCTTTCTTCTGCCTCAGCCTCCTGAGTAGCTGAGACTACAGGCACCCGCCACCATGCTACCTGTTTTCTTTATGTCATATATATTAATGTTTGTTCATCCTTTTCTCCAATAGGTTGTTTTCCTTATATTCAGCCAAGTGAAACACCATATTTTATATCTCTATTATGTGTCATTTCTTTACCGGCATATTTTGCTGCTGATTCAGCGTTTTCTTCAGTGATTCTATATAACCTCATATTTCTTCTCCTCAAAATACTTTTAAAAAGCTACATCAGTACACTATGGGTTTGTTAATAACTTTTTCTTTGTTGAAAATACATCTTTCCAATTATGTTTTTTTTTAAATTTTCTGGACATAAAACAACAGTATAAACAAAGTAAATCTATTCCATTCCATATATAGTTGAATCACATCACTGTTTTAATTCATTCTACTATCTCTGCCTTTTAATTGGAGAGCTTAATTTGTGTACATTTAAAGTAACTGTGAATAATAGAGGACTTCTTTCTGGCATATTGCTATTCGTTTCCTATATGTCATATCTATTAATGTATGTTGTTCATCCTTCCCTCAATTACAAGTTCATCTTCTTTTTGTGGCTGAATATTAAATTGTGGGTGGTTATAAGGAACATATTCAAGGATATTAAACAATGACCAGGGAATATAAGCTGAAAAATTCCCAGAGACTGCACAGGGCAGGAAGACATTCGAGTTAAGTCAATGTAGAGTGAGTCCTTGTTCAATAAATGGTCACTTGATAGAAATCTCAGAGGTAAAATCTGCAATAAACTCTAATCATACAGCTTCAAACAAGTCACAAAAGAAGCCAACTGATACTTGTCTTAAACATTTAACATTATTTTAGGAAAACAAACCAGCAAACAAACTTATGGCATCTGTTAACATAAAATTCAAAATCTTCAGCATCTAGTCATAAATACTAGACATATGGGAAAGCAGCAATGGGTGAGCCTATCCATGAGATAATTAAAATAAAACAGAAAAAACATGGATGATAGAATTAGCAGGTAAGGACTCTAAAATAACTGTTATACATATGTTTAATGTATTGAATCTTTTAGCAAAATTATTAACACTGTAAGAAGACAAGTGAAAATTAAAAAAAAATAAAAATATGGTACTTCTAAAGATGAAACTTCAAGCTAAATATCCATCAGTTTATGAAAGGACAACAAAAACAGGTGGTATATACATACAATGGAATATGGAGGGTCTTCGTAAAGTTCATGGAAGTATAAGATGTCTAAACAAGACCTAGTCTGATACACTAAGAAAGATAAGCCATTACTTTGAAAAGAGCCCCTGTCAGAGCAACATGAATTCTGCTAAAGCAGTAAATTTTGTTAAATGTGAGTGGAAGAATGGTGAAATTACTGATGCTTTACAAAAATTTTGTGAGGAAAATGCCCCCCAGAGAAATCAGCAGTTTTTTTTGTTTTGTTTTGTTTTGTTTTTTTTTTTTTGATACAGAGTCTCGCTCTGTCCCCCAGGCTGGAGTGCAGTGGCATGATCTTGGCTCACTGTAACCTCTGCCTCCCCGGTTCAAGCAATTCTCCTGCCCCAGCCTCCTGAGTAGCTGGGATTACAGGTGCTCGCCACCATGCCCAGCTAATTTTTATTTTTAGTAGAGACGGGATTTCACCATGTTGGCCAGGATTGTCTCGATCTCCTGACCTCAAGATCTGCCCACCTCGGCCTCCCAAAGTGCTGGGATTACAGGCATGAGCCACCGCACCCTGCCCACAAATGTATCAATTGTTTTAATCAGGGATAAGATGATGCCAAAGAAGAGACAAACCATGTGCATTAATTCGCAAGGAAAAAAAAGTCATCCTGTTCACACCCTAATTGAAAAGGACTAGGAATTAACAGCAGAAACAACAGGCAATAACATCGTCATCTCAGTTGGCTCAGCTTTCATAATTTCTGTGTAAAAAATTAAAGTTGAGCTAACTCTTTACCATTAAAAACCATTGCACCCAAATTAGTTGCAGACAAGAGCAGAGCTCTCAATAGAAATTTTGAGGGCTGGGTGCAGTGGCTCACGCCTGTAATCTCAGCACTTTAAGAAGCTGAGGTGGGCAGATCATGAGGTCAGGAGTTCGAGCCCAGCTTGTCCAATATGGTGAAACCCCTTCTCTACTAAAAACACAAAAATTAGCCAGGCTTGGTAGTATGCGCTTGTAATCCCAGCTACTCAGGAGGCTGAGGCAGGAGAATTGCTTGAACTCAGGAGGCGGAAGTTGCAGTGAGCGGAGATCACACCATTGCACTCCAGCCTAGGCGACATAGGCTGGAGTCACCTTTCTCTTTCTTGGGAAAAGAAAAAGGAAATTTTGAACAGGTGGGATTGAGATCCTGAAGGATTTCTTCAAAGAATTGTAACAGGAGATACAACATGGTTTTACCAGTATGGCCCTGAAGATAAAGCACATGAGATAAAAATTATAAGAGGAGTAAAACATGGTTTTAGCAGTATGTCCCTGAAGATAAAGCACAAACAATCCAATGACTGCCAATAGGGGGAAGTGGTTCAGACAAAGCAAAAGCAGACTGGTCAAGAGAAAACATCATGGCAATGGTTTTTTTGAGACATTCTAAGCATTTTGCTTGTTGGTTTTCCAGAGGGACATAGAAGATAGTATCTGCTTATTATAACTATGTTTTGACAGAGAGTTAGCCAAAGTTTTATCAGTCAAATACACAGGAGAGATTTACCAGAAAGTCGTTCTCCACCAAGACAAGGCTCCTACTCATTACTCTCATCAAACAAGGGCAATTTTGTGAGAGTTTTGATGGAAAACCATTAGGCATCCATCCTACTGTCTGATTTGGCTCCTTATGACTTTTTTATTTTGTTTCCTAATCTTCAAAATTCTATAATGAAAACCCATTTTGTTTCCATTAATAATGTAAAAAAGAATGTATTGACATGGGTAAATTCCCGAAACACAGAGTCCATTAGAGATGAACTAATTTTGACTGGTGTCATCACTTACAAAAAGTGTCTTGAACTTGATGGCACTCAGGTTAAAAAAAAGTTTACGTTTTATTGTTACCCTTTAATTCAATTTTGCCACGAGCTTTTATTCCTCTTTATGTTATTTCACCATCAAAACGATAAAAATCCCATTATTTGCAACAACATGAATAAAACTGGAGTACATTATGTTAAATGCAATTAAAGCTCAGACTTCACCACTATGCAATATATCCATGCAACAAAACTGCACTTGGACCCCTTAAATTCCTACAGATAAACAAAAAATGTTCTGAAGAGATCAGATATATTTTTCCACACAAAAATAAAGGTAAAAGAATCCAGAAGTCTTCAGAGGAAGGTAGTAACTAACGTTGGAAATGAAGAAAAGCTAACAAACACTAGAAGAATTCTTAGCAAAATTTAAACACTTCAAAGTGGTAAGATTGGTGCTGGAAATCTGAACTCCTTTGATCAATCCAGTGTACCTCCTATTCTACAATAAACCCTATGATGGCAGGCCCTGAGATTTTGGAAATTCAAAATAAAGTTTCCAAAAGGAGTTTCTTTCTAGTTATTACTTGTAAGACAGGAAGAGGCCAGAAAGGAAGAGTGAGGCTCTATGGAGAAACAGAAGATGGCTTCATCTGGGAAGAAGGTAGTAAGTGGCTCACCAGCTCTCCTGTATTGTACTCCCCTTCTGTCCTCATTCCCTGGACAAGGTGGAACAGCCTATACATAGGAATTATCAGATCTTAGCATCGCTACCACCTGCCAAAGGTAGCTCCAGGCTCCAGCTGCTCCAAAATGCAGATGTGGACCAAGGGGTTGTCTCCCAAAAGTTTCTACCTGATAGTTGGGCAGGCTGATGATGGCATTCCTTTAAATTATAATTCTATTCTGCATTTTATCTAACTCAATATTTTGAAATCCAATTACCCTTCCAATTGAAAAGTATCCAGGCTTTCACTGAGTTAACACTGAATGTGATAAGAGGAGAATCCAAGAGATTACAAAAAAGCCACTTCATTATTTTTAATTAGACCAGTTCCACTTTGATTGACTGATAGCATGTTGATTTTCTTAAATGGAGAGGCTGTACTTATTACTGAAATATTTGTAAATCACAGTGTTATACTCTATAAATACCAAAAATAATTGCATAATTTCAGAAATAATAAGATATTAATTCCTGATGTAATGCATTTAATATGTATTATGTATACATATGCAATATGTCAATTATATGCATATAAATATCTATTATGTAATATGCATTATGAATACATTTGTATATGTATATGTATCTATGTATTTACAGACTGGGTCTCACTCTGTTGCTCAAGCTGGAGTGCAATGGCACAGCTTCACTGCAGCCTGGAACTCCTGGGCTCAAGCAATCCTCCCACCTCTGCCTCCTGAGTAGCTCGGATTATAGGTGTGAGCCACTACACCAAGCAAATAAACATTTGGGTATGCTTTATAGATATTATTACCTCTATATCATTATATAAAAGGAAATAAAGTACATAAAATAAATTATCACAAACTATATTTATTTATATTTATTTATATATAATTATTATAAATATATATAAATATATAAATAATATATTATTTATAAATAATTTATTTTAGCCAAATGTAATCATTTATTTAGCCATAAATATAAATCATTTATTTTAGACACATCTTGTGTGTCTTGACACTTATACTAATTTGGAAGTTTACTTCAAGAAAATGTACTTACAACTTGAGACATAAATTATTTATTTACAATAAAAATGTAATTTAATTTTTTCAATTGTAAATAAACTAATAGTCAAAAATCATAAAATCTATAACTATAATAATTTTATTTTATTCATTTATTGTTTTTGAGATGGAGTTTTGCATTTGTTGCCTAGGCTGGAGTGCAAGAGCACGATCTTGGCTCACTGCAACCTCCGCCTCCCAGGTTCAAGTGATTCTTCAGCCTCAGCCTCCTGAGTAGCTGGGATTACAGGCACCCACCACCACACCTGGCTACTTTTTTTGTATTTGTAGTAGAGATGGCATTTCACCATGTTGGACAGGCTGGTCTCAAACTCTTGACCTCAGGTGATCCACCTGCCTCAGCCTCCCAAAGTACTGAGATTACAGGTGTGAGCCATCACGCCTATTAATGAAATTCCAGAAACATCTCTGCATACTACACGGTAAGACTATTCTGGGTAGTCATTTCTGCACCAGAATAGATAGCATTATTCAATAATAAATGTCATTGATTTTTGAACGATATGAATATACCCACTAAACATCAAGTAAAGTATCTTTAACTCAATCTCCTGTTGCTTGTACCCTACAAATGCCTGCAGACATGATAATGCACTATGATATCAGCTAAAGTGTGATAGGTGGTAGTCAGAATGGGAAGACAGGTGGGCTTAATTGATTGTGGTTAAAATATCTTGCTTTTGCAACTTTGGCAAAGACGTATTTCATTGTGAGTTCATTACTAAAGTCCCACCCAGGGAGCAGAGAGGGTCCTAGACCTTAACCTTTATTAGCTGCATGTTATCCCTGACTCTTTAAGAATATTAAAATTACAGCAAAATTGTGAAACATAATAGAAATGTACTAAAGAAAAACTGTGATACCATTATGTAGAGGAAATAAAGTCTAATATTCATATATTGATACACATAGAGCTTTGCTATCAATTGATATGCACATTCTATTAAGAATTTAATCTATGCTGTATCGATGCAATATGTTATATTTATCCCTGCATTTGAAAAGTAGAAGATTCTATCATTTTTTTTTAGTTTTAGAATCAGATGTTTAGAATTAGTTATTTATATTGTTATATTCTATACCCTATTATAAATAAAAAAATTTGTTCTGTTCGGTTCACAAATATAATAAATTGTTTGAGCGATACTAAATGAAAGCTTATAATACCTGTTTCTTCCAAAAAGATGTAATTGGATGAAAAGGGGCAAAATAATCTAACAGTGAAGACTGACTTTAATGAAGTCACAGGATGCCTCAGAATTCCAAGTAGCTGGGATTACAACAGACATGCACCACCATGTCTGGCTAATTTTTGTATTTTTAGTAGAGACGGTGTTTCACCATGTTGGCCAGGCTGGTCTCAAACTCCTGACCCCAAGTGATCCACCCATCTTGGCCTTCCAAAGTACTGGGATTACAGGCATGAAGCACTGTGCCCAGCCAGGTTTAACTCTTTTTGACGTCTCCCTCATCACCTACCTGATCACAATGAAGAGCAACCTGGGCATGAACATTTTGACCAAACTAGACTCCCACCTATACACACCTGTTGTATATCTTTAATCAAACACATATTTTTCATTGATTTGAGCAATTTTGTTGTTATTTACGTGAAGAAAATGTTAAATTTTGTTGTGGATCAAAATAATATTTCCTATGATGCATGTACCACACACATGACTTTCTTAGGTTCATTATTAGTGAACTTTTAATCTTAGTAACCATGGCCTATGACTGCTATGTCTAACCCTTTGTTTTACATTGTTATTATGTGTCTGTGACTGTACCATGTGCTGATGAGCATTCCATACCTCTATAATACATTTCAATCTCTAGTGATCACAATAACATTTTTGGACCTTCTGTAGCTTTATCATCAGTCATTTCTATTGTTATGATGTTCTCTTCTTCCATATGCTATGCTCAAATGCACAGGAAAGAGAATTGCTGATCACACTGCTTACAGCATTTAATTTGTTCCCTACCTCCTGGTACTGCTAGTGTCAAACATTCTGATTTTGTTAGCCATATGTTGAATGAATTCTGCACTGGGCAGAAAAAAGCTTTCTCCATGTGTGGTTCTCATCTTACAATGTTGGTTATGTTCTATGGATCTCTACTTTTTGATATGGACAAATGACCTCCTTGTTCTACACTTTAATGATCCTCAGATTTAATCTCTTGATCTACAGCTTTAGCAACTTAGGGGTTAAAAATGTCTTTTATAGAGTCTTTAAGAATTAGTGCAAACTTTGTCTTTACAGTACACTATGGAATATTGTTGCAATAAATTATGAGAAAATATTTATCACTTGACAGTGCTTCTAATAGATATAAGTACATTCTTTATGACTCTACAAAAAGAACCATTTTAACACTTCAAAAATAGATTGTTCTCATTATAATCAGCCAATTAACCCTCATATTATAGAATTCAATTAAAATACCACTTCCTTCCAAAATGTCTTTCTTCTGATTTACTATTTTCTTTAGTGATCTCATACCTTATATTCTACCAGTGGAACACACATTAAGCTACATTTTAGTAAGCTATATCTTTATTTTGTAGGGGTTTTGCCTTTTTTAAAAATAGGATGTACATTCTCAATCTTGTTTTCATTTTATTTAAACAAAGTGAGTCAGACTTGTGCAGATAGCATATATTTGGATTACATGATTTTTTTGGTTTGTTTAATTTATTCTGTCAATTTCTTTCTTTTAATTGGAGAATGTAATCCATGTCCATTTAAAGTTATCACAGATAATGGAGAACATCCTTTTGGCACACTGCTGTTTGTTTGCTATAGGTCCTATCCTTATTGTTGGTCATCCTTTCCTCCATAAGTTTTCTTGCGATTTTGGCTGAACTCTAGACTTGTGCATGACATAAAGCTGTGAAAAGAATGACCAGGAAATTGTACACTGAAACATTTCATAGAAACTACACAGGGCAGGAAGACATTAGAATTCTAAAAAGTCATAGTGGAAAGTCCTTTTACAAGACATAGACATCCAGTAGAAATCTCAGAAATAAAGCTATTTTAAACCCCTTTGCTAGCTTGAAAACAAGTCTCAAATAGAGTCAACTGATAACTGTTTGATAGCACGACGGGGTGACCAAAGTCAATAATTACTCGTACATTTTAAAACATTTATCATTCTTTTAGGAAAACAAATAAAAATAAAACACAGCAATTATTCTTATAAAATTTACAATATTCAACATCCAATCACAAATTCTAGTCCTATGAGAAAGTAGCAACGTGCAACCTTCAAAATGTTATTATAGATGTTGGATATACTGAATGATTTAGCTCAAATATCAACACTGTGAGAAATAAATGAAATTCAAAATGTCAGATGGGACTTGAAGAGATGAAAATACAATATTACATATGAACAAATATTTATTGAGTAAAAAACATACACTGAAAAAGAAAAGATGTGACTTGTCACAATAGACACTCAGAATGAAGCCAGAGAGAAACATAATACTAAAAACAAAACCCATGGAACCAGTCTCAGTCAACTATAGAACAATAACAAGATACCTACCACATGTTTAATTATAAAGTCTAAGTGGAAAGAAAAAACTATATTATAGGACAAGAAACAGGGAAAAAGATGTTGGCCAAAATTTCTTTCTAAGTTTATTTTTTAATAATGATGAAGATATAACAGGATAAAATAACTCCAAGCAAAATAAACAGAAAGAAATGCCAAAGTGCTTCACCATCAATTATAAAAAAATTATAAAAAATTAATTATAAAAAATTATAAAAAATTCTTCAAAATTGCTAGTGATAAAAGATATAAACAGATGAAGAAATGATTTACCACTGATATATTGGCAGAAAAAATAAAAGTCATGACACTATGACTCTTTCTTTTTTTATTTTTTGAGACTGAGTCTTGCTCTGTGGCCCAGGCTGGAGTGCAGTGGCACAATTGGCTCGCTGCAAGCTCCGCCTCCTGAACTCACACCATTCTCCTGCCTCAGCGTCCCAAGTCCCTGGGACTACAGGCGCCTGCCACCACGCCCGGCTAATTTTTTTATTTTTAGTAGAGACAGGGTTTCACCATGTTAGCCAGGATGGTCTCAATCTCCTGACCTCATGATCCGCCCGCCTCGGCCTCCCAAAGTGCTGGTATTACAGGCATGAGCCACCGCACCCAGCCAAAGTCATGACACTTTCTTATGTCAGCCAATAACTATATATCTGGTAGAATTATACCATAAACACCAAAAGTATTATTTGTCAATGGATGTTGTCTTATCAAATTTTGCATGTTATTTTCTAGAAAATTTTTTTCATTTACTAACAAATTGCATGTGTGGGTGTCTGTGTGTGGTGTACTTAATATGAGCAAAATACTGTGTAACTGAAATGCTGACAAAGTCATATGTATAATTTCCTGTGTTTAGTCATATTGCATAATTCAATTATTCAGTTAGACTGAAACATAAAATATTATGACTTTTTCTAATGGAAAATTCTGAGAATAATTAACAAATATCCAAGGCACTCTCCCTCAGGTAATTATGTGCAATTTTTTATCCTTGAATCAGATTGAAACTTCAACCAAATGAGTCTCAAGGGATTTAGAAAAAAACCTTAAATCTATTCTGTAGCCATCTGTGAGGGCTAAAGAAGTAGAAAGCAAAGCAGATTCTCTGTTGAAGTAAGTAGAAACACTGATTATTGACAATTTTTAAGGGCAGAGCTTAAACTAGGTTATCACCAACGATGTTGAAGGCCCCTATACTCTGCAAAACTATTTCCTCCCTTGCAATATAGTGCTATTAACTTAATGTTTCATGCTTTTCATCTATTTTTAACAAGGATCTTTGTCTATCATTATTTACCTAGTGCTCCTCCTCTCCTGTACTCATTTCCTATCTATGCACGTTACAGCTTTTATGAGAACATGTACTAAAGGCAGGATAACTTTATCTGAATGAAGAACAGATGTGGCATAGGCCACATTTTTTCCCAGATATGGATTTTCAAGAAATTAATTCTTTCCTGGAATCCTGAAATGCTCTTCCTGTGATTGATTAAATAGCTGATTCCTTCTCAACCTTTAGGTTTCAATTCAAATGCCACCTTCTCAGAAAAGCCTTCCTCGTAAAAGTATTAATATTAGTATTCCATGTGATAGTACTCTCCCAGGTTATCCTAGTATATTATCTTGTTTGTTTTACTTATTATGCTTATTTAAATCTGCAAGTATTGTGTTTATATGTCTTCTTAACAGATTTTTCTCTTCCCTACCATTACAATAACGTATTCATGATCTGAGGGTCACGTGATTTATCTGAAGCTCGAACATAGCCTGGAACAAAGTAGAATTTTAATAAATATGTGGAAAATAAGAGGATGATTCACAGAACCCAAAGGAAAAATTTATGCTTGGTATCATCAAACAAACTGGTACCAGCTATCCAACAACGTTAGCAGTCATTTTGGTGTTATTTCTCTCTTTTTTTTAAAAGTAGTCATTTCATTATTTTTTTTCACTGCAGAATAATCATTTGTTTTTCTTTCTACTCTATCTCTTTTAGAAGGAGAGGAAATGTCAATAGCTCTGGACTTTTAAAATTCAGATCTGTGTGATAACATATTCTTAACTTTCTGGAACTTAATTGTGAACTTTAAAATAAAGAACTATATAAGACTTTTTTGGGCCAGGTGCCCACCACTGGAACTATCAATTGTGACTCTAACAGGACATGAATTCACTTAGTTAGGGGCCAATAATCATGATTAAAATATACAACTCTAGGAAAATGTTCATCCATACTAAAATAGCGTGCTGAATCTCTGGCAAATACATGCAACACAATTATCATAAAAACTCTCAAAATGAAGGTGTTTATTCCTATTACAATAATATAAATATCAAAAAATGTAAAAGAAATAAAACAGAGCAGCTAAAATTAATAGCAGATGTATTGTGTAAATTTAAGAAATATAACATTTTATAAACCAAAAAACTTATTTAAAAGAAAAACCATGAAAAAAAACACGGAGAATTGTACGAACTTTTAGCACAAGGAAAAGAATAGTCATGAGAGGGAAGAAATAGAAAGTAGTACCCAAGAAAGCATAATGTCGAGGAATTACAAAAATGATAAAAATTTTACTGATTTTTTTTTTGAGATGCAGTCTCCCTCTGTTGCCCAGGCTGGAGTGCAGTGGCGCAATCTCGGCTCACTGCAAGCTCTGCCTCCTGGGTTCATGCCATTCTCCTGCCTCAACCTCCCAAGTAGCTGGGACTACAGGCGCCCACCACCACGCATGGCTAATTTCTTTTTTTTTTTTTTTTGTATTTTTAGTAGAGAGGGGTTTCACCATGTTAGCCAGGATGGTCTCGATCTCCTGACCTCGTGATCCACTCGCCTCGGCCTCCCAAAGTGCTAGGATTACAGGCTTGAGCCATCGCGCCTGGCCAAAATTTTACTGATATTATTTATGGAAACCTAAGAAGCGAAACAGCAACCTGAAAAATAGATCTGAAGAGATTTATCCATATATTTTTGTTTGAGTTAATAAAATGAAAAGAGAAAAAGTAGTAAACAGACATGCATGTTGTAATCTGCAAGCTCAGTATACATCTAATACATGTTGTAAAAGGAAATAATTCTTAAAGTGAAGAGTATAGTACATATTCTTGAGACAAAGGAAGAATTATCAGATTAGGAAATTGCAAGTAGCCATTGGATTATTTGGCGATACACAATTTCTTAAGCCTTTCTCATGATCAATGCAAAAATCATCAGATACATCCCGGCTTCAAATGTTTGCAAGCTAAGAACATATTCTTAATTCAATTACTCTGAAAGGCAGTAAACCCTCAAAGTGTTGCAGGATGCTGAAACAACTATTTACTTTGCCATACTAAATTTACCATACTTGCTTTGCTCTCTCCCAAATGATTGCAAAGCTGATTTATTAGACTGAGAACACTGAGTTTAATAACTGAATTAGATTAATACATGACAAGAAGATCTCACCCAGGAATTGACCTTGCCATCTAGTGGAAGTCCTAGAAAATGATTCCTTAACGTCTATAACCACTTATTTTCTTCCTCAAACAGATGAATTTCCAAACTCTGACATGGCTCCTGAAAATTTCACCAGGGTCACTGAGTTTATTCTCACAGGTGTCTCTAGCTGTCCAGAGCTCCAGATTCCCCTCTTCCTGGTCTTCCTGGTGCTCTATGTGCTGACCATGGCAGGGAACCTAGGCATCATCACCCTCACCAGTGTTGACTCTCGACTTCAAACCGCCATGTACTTTTTCCTGCGACATCTAGCTATCATCAATCTTGGCAACTCTACTGTCATTGCCCCTAAAATGCTGATTAACTTTTTAATAAAGAAGAAAACTACCTCATTCTATGAATGTGCCACCCAACTGGGAGGGTTCTTGTTCTTTATTGTATCGGAGGTAATGATGCTGGCAGTGATGGCCTATGACCGCTATGTGGCCATTTGTAACCCTCTGCTCTACATGGTGGTGGTGTCTCGGCGGCTCTGCCACCTGCTGGTCTCCTTCACATACCTCTATGGCGTTTCTACAGCTATTGTGGTTTCATCTTGTGTATTCTGTGTCTTATTGCTCTTCTAATATAATCAATCATTTTTACTGTGATATTGCACGTCTGTTAGCATTATCTTGCTCTGATACTTACTACGTACCAGAAACAATAGTCTTTAAATCTGCAGCAACAAATTTGTTTTTTTCCGTGATTACAGTTCTAGTATCTTATTTCAATATTGTTTTGCCCATTCTAAGGATATGTTCATCAGAAGGAAGGAAAAAAGTCTTTTCCACCTGCGCTTCACATATGATAGCAGTCACAGTTTTCTATGGGACAATGCTATTCATGTATTTGCAGCCCCAAACCAACCACTCATTGGATACTGATAAGATGGCTTCTGTGTTTTACACATTGGTGATTCCTATGCTGAATCCCTTGATCTACAGCCTGAGGAATAATGATGTAAAGGTTGCCTTAAAGAAATTAATGGAAAATCCATGTTACTCCTTTAAATCAATGTAATTTTAGAACTCTATAAATAAATGAAGAGATAGTTCATGTAACCTGCCATTACGTAAGAGAAATAAAAGTAAGTTTACAAGCAATCCTAAGAATTACCAAGAGGTAAGATTTAAAGAGCATTGAATTAAAAAAAAATACATGGAAACATTTTGAGTTATGAGAGTAATACAAAACAAAAATATCATTCATTAACTTTGCCCAGAAATAATCAGGTAACCAGTTTGAATAAAATATTTTTAGGAGTAAGGAGTATATCAGTTTTTAAAAGGTTAAGTTTTAACAGAGCAACAAAATATGAAGAAGAGAATTAAAGTGAACATTTTTTATTCTGTGGACTCCTTTTTTTCTTTCTGGGTATGGTTGGTAGAGTGGATGCCTGCATCTTGAAAAACTGTAACTACAGATGACTAAAATTCTTTTTACAACAAAGTTAGCAAATTTGAACTGACAATAATATTTAAAATAAAGCCCTTTAACTCTTTTTTAATATTGTTTGAATAAATAATATAGACCTACTACCAATTAATACATATTTTAAATCCTCATCATATAATCGAAAATATTTTATTCCAATTAATATATTTTCTGCAATTTTTAAATAAAATGCTCAGACTACTATCATTGAATATGCTTTTATACTGGGTTTGCTTTGTAAACATCAGACTTTATAAAAATTTCCTTTTCTTCTTCCTCTAAATATCATTCTTCCTTCATAGGTAAAAAAAATGTTCTATTTTTGTATATTAATAAACTTTAAAAAAACTTGTTCGTGGGAGTTTCTTAGATCATTAGAAATATTTTTTGAATTTTTGCTCTTTTTTTCTGATAGTTTTTGATCAGTAAGTGTACACTTACAACTATTGTACAACTTATAATATATAGGAGTAATCAGACTATATCCCAGACTTATCAAATAAAAATCATAAGGCAAAGGTAAAAAAACTCATAAGTGCCAATGGGGATTCTGGCATTGAAACTTAGGAATATATCGTTACAAATAAAGAACTAGACTGGAAGATACATATGGAAGATTATGTTGACATTCTATGTGTGTGTTCAGTTTACCTGTAAGTAGGTTCCAGTGTTAAAGAGTTCCTTCAGGACTAAAGGACCAAAGAAACTAAATCTTCGGTCATGAATAATTATGAATAATTATGATATGAATAATTATGAATAATTATGATATGAATAATTATGAATGATATGATATGAATATTATGATATTAAAAAGGAAATAAAACACAACTCTACAGGATAAAATTAGACTCAAATAACTGGAAAAGTAATGATTGGATATCTTTTAATTTGCCTTGGTGTTGAGATATTCAGTCTACTTTTTACGCCAACCTTCCACTTGGTGAAAGAATGAAAAAGCAGGAGGAAGCTATCTTGTTTGCATAAGATGAGATTTTTGAGGTAACAAAATCACTTTTCCACAGTCCCAGATTCATTCCTATTTTTATTGTGTATTACATTTCCATCATAATTTTTTTTTATGAAAAGTCATCTTTGGATTCCACTGAATATCGTTTTCTAGTTGGGCCTTCTATTGAACAATGGAATAATATAACCACGTGTTTAATAACAAAATTTGTTCCACCAAACTCAGCTTTTATAAACTATTAACAAGGTCCTCAAATGACGATTTTTAGATTTAGGAAGAAATGCTAGAAGACCATAAAATTGTTTGTAGCCAAATATGACAAATGAAATATGATGAATTTTACCAGATCTATTATATATTGATGTCGTTTTTAAATTTTCAACTCTAAATATTATAATGCAATGAAAATTTATCAGTTGAAAAATCATTGGTTTACCTAGTGTGATAATAAATGAATGGAGTACTATTTATGTGTATGCATGTAATAATCTGGGAATTCCTAACAAGAAGAATTATCCTTCTTAGAAATTAATTTGCCAGAAATGTTTGGGCATCTACACTAGCCTGGTATTGTGAAGAGTATTCCAGAAAATATGACTTTATTTTGACCCTAAAGCAGGGAAAAATATTAAAACACTCAGTGCTTAATGATAAAGTCGCTTCAGGTATATGTTTTTTTTTTCCTTTTTAATAAATTTTGTGTTATGCAAATTAAAGGTGCTATGAGTACAACTTTATTTGGAAGGAGATTTCTGGGTATCTTAATCTTCAGAGGTTTCTTCATAAAAATATTCAATCCTGTCTGTTTTACATGTCCTCTCTTCTGTGGATTTCCACACTTGGGTTTCCTCTATTACTTTCATTTATTACCCAGCTTTTTTTAAAAAAAGAGTTGCATATTTTTTTAAATGCAATGTTTATAGTAATGAAATGATTCACTATGAATTTACCACATATATATGAGTATTTATCCACCACTATTGATATTGCAAATTAAAAAGGAGGTTTATAAAAATATTATTTATTAAAGGAAATGAGAATTTTGAGCTAGGAAGGAGTGAATCCTTACACTGGTAAGTCAAAGAGATGTTGTTTCCTGCCAAATGATGTGATGTGAGAAGATGTGACCAAAGATGATATCAAGGATGAAAAGCTAAAATGCCAATAAGAATGGAGTGAGATGGAAAAACAAAATGTAGGAGGTGGAAAACAGAGGTGGAGCAAATGAAGACACTTTGATATGACGTGTCCTGTGCTGTACCCTCTATTCATTCACTTCATAAATATCTATTAAGGACCATGTACAGTCAGAAAGATGTAATGCAAGACTATCATATTACAGTGAAAAGAACTATGACAGAAGAAGATTGTGTAGAATTTCTGTATTGTGACTTGGGCCATAGAGAGTAGGAAAGAATCAGAAACCAAGGTATCAAACTTAGAAAACTCCCTTAAAGCCACTAGGATCATCTTCTGATGATCACTAGAGACTAGCACTGTTCTTTGTGACCTACTTATAACTATAGAGAGCAATCACAAAGCTCTTAAACATACCGGAATAAAATTAGAAATAAACTTAACCAAAGAAGTAAAATATCTCTACAATGTAAACTATAAAACATTGATGAAAGAAATTGAAAAGGATACAAGAAAATCTAAAGATACTCCATGTTCATGGATTGAAATAATCAATTAATATTAAGATGTTCATACAATCCGACACATTCTACAGATTAAAAGCAATTCCTATCAAAATACCCATGCCATTCTTCACAGAAAGAGAGCGAAAATCCAAAAGTTTATACACCAAAGTGCATATCTTGCTTTCCACCATTTTGCTTCATATCCTGCTTACCCCAAAGGATTTGGAAACATTTTTACGTTTATCCACATACGTGTCTTAATTTTCCTAAAGAAACATCCCCACTCTCCAGAAGTGCCAAATAAATATTGAAATCCATGTCATGATGAATTTTCTGCCTGCCAAAAATAATCATTACCTTATTGCAGTAGGAGTGGGACGCTTTAAATTTAGAGACACGGATTTTTCTGGAAGAGGACTTTGTCATGTGGATTCAGCTTGTGGGTTGTACGTCAATTGTCTTTTTTCTTGGAAATAAATTAATTTGCTTATTTAAAAAAATGATGCAGGAAGCATACGAGTACTTTTTCTCTGAGCAACTTGGCTTTTTAAGTTTCTGTTATGCTTTAGTCATTACATCCAAAATGTTTGGGAGTTTCTTGTACAAACAAAAAAATTTAACCTTCAATGCACATACTACTCAGTTAGGCTGCTCTCTCACCTTCATGACCACCGAGTGCTTGCTCTAGCTTTCATGGCCTGTGATCAATACCTGGTCATTTGTAACCCTCCCTTGTATATGGTCACCATGTCCCCCCAAGGAGTCTGCATTCAGCTTATGCCTGCCTCCTATAGCTATAGCTTCCTGATGACACTTTCACATTATCCTCAGCTTTTGCCTCCCTTCTTGCCCCTCTGTATCACTGATGTTCTATGGAAGCCTGTTCCTTATGTACTTAATGCTCAGAAAATTCTCTTGACACAGACAGGATGGCCTCTGTCTTCTATACAGTAGTCATTCCCATGTTTAACCCTTTGATCTGGAGCCTCGGGAACAAGGATGTGAAAGACGCCCTGAGGAAAGTCATTGTCAACAGAAACCAGGCATTATTTTGTTCATAAAATTAAGAAACAAATTTGAAAAAACAAAGGCATACATTCCTTCTGATCTGTTTTCTCCCTGTTAATAAAATTCATATCGATCTTAGTTGTCAACCAGTAAAGATCTGCTCACTGTAAAGTGAAATAATTCTCTGTGTTCTTTGTAGGCAAATAATTACAATTACATGTAGAAGGTACCATAACAATTTACATCAAATTCTATTGTGCACATAAATATATGTATATTTATAAAATTGATTAATTCATCTGATAGCTACACAACTATGTACTTGTCAAGAATACACAGAAGTAAAGGCATCCAGAACACCAAGTTTAAAGATTATTGGAGTGCTTTAATAATATATTGATAGGGGTAGCTTAACAAAATACTTAAAATTAAATTCAAATAATATATTTCAAATTAAGTTGAATAATATTTTCCAATTAAATTACAATAAACTTAAACTAGTGGTTTTGACTAGAAGTGAGTTTTCCCACTAGAAAACATTTGGCAATTTCTGTAAATATTGTTCATTTCATGATGTTGAGCTGATGTGAACAAATGTTATTGCTACCTAGACGATGGATGTTACTTAAGCTGTAAAATAATCTAAAATTCACAAGATAGCCCCTCACACAAAAAACTTCCTCAGTCCAGAATGTTAATAGTGCCAATTCTGAGAAAGCCTACCTGAACAATTGTTGTTTAATATCATTTGATTAATCATTGTTTCATTGATTTTAGTCAGGAAGAGAGTGCTGTTCCAGTCTTTTATAATATTGCTCTTTCCTTTTTTTTTTTTTTTGTTTGAGATGGAGTCTCGCTCTGTTGCCCAGGCTGGAGTGCAGTGGCGCAATCTCCGCTCATTGCAAGCTCCGCCTCCCGGGTTCACGCCATTCTCCTGCCTCAGCCTCTCTGAGTAGCTGGGACTACAGGCACCCGCCACCACGCCTGGCTAATTTTTTTTGTATTTTTAGTAGAGATGGGGTTTCACCGTGGTCTCGATCTCCTGACCTCATGATCCGCCCACCTCAGCCTCCCAAAGTGCTGGGATTACAAGCGTGAGCCACCGCGCCCGGCCTATATCGCTCTTTTCTTCTTTATTTCCTCTCTCAATTATTAAGACTGATATTAAAATTGAAAGTTAAATTATGTTTTTTCCTTTCTTATCTGTCAGTTTTGATGTCAAATATTCTGGGGCTTTTTGTCATTAGTACATAAATTTATTTTTTATTTTTATAGTTTTTAACTTCTATTTTAGATTCAGAGTTGTATGTGCAGGTTTGTTATATAGATCAGCTTCAGGACACTGGGGTTTGGTGTACAGATTATTTTGTCACCCAGATAATAATAAAGTTATAATAATAAACTTATAATAATAAACTTATAATAATAAAGTTTATTATTATCTGGGTGAACAGTGTCTGCTGTTCCCTTCTTTGTGTCCACATGTACTCAGTGTTTAGCTCCACTTATAAGTGACAACATGTGGTATTCGGTTTTCTGTTGCTGTGTTAGTTCACTTAGAGTAATCCTCTCCAGCTGCATCCATGTTCCTGCAAAAGACATGATCTTATTCTTTTTATGGCTGCGTAGTATTCCATGGTGTATATGCATCATATTTACTTTGTCAGTCTATCATGAATGGGCAGTGAGGTTGATTTCATGCTTTTGTTATTGTGAATAGTGCTGCAATAAACATTCACAGGCATGTGTCTTTGTGAGAGAATAATTTATATTCTTTGAGTAAATACCCAGTAATGGGATTGCTGGGTCAAACTGCAGTTCTATTTTTAGGTTTTTGAGGAATCACATTGCTTTCCACAATGATTGAACTAATATACACTCCCACCAACAGTGTATCAGTATCCCCTTTTCTCCATAACGCCATCAGCACCTGTTATTGTTTTGATTTTTTAATAATAGCTATTCTCACTTATAAGTGAGAACACGTGATATTTGTTTTTCTGTTCCTAGATTAGTTTACTAAGGATAGGGAGCTAAATGAGAAGAACACATGGACACATAGAGGGGAACAACACACACTGGAGCCTGTCTGAGGGTGGAGAGTGGGAGGAGGGTGAGCATCAGGAAAAACAACTAATGGGTACTAGGCTTAATACCTGGGTGATAAAATAATCTGTATTATAAACCCCCATGACACAAGTTTACCTATGTAACAAACCTGCACATATACCCCTGAACTTAAATGTTAAAAAATAATAATAGCCATTTTAACTGGGGTGAGATGGCATCTCATTGTCATTTTGATTTGCATACCTCAAATGATCAGTGATATTGAGGTTTTATTCGTATGCTTATTGGCCACATGTATGTCTTCTTTTGAAAAATGTCTGTTTAAGTCCTTTGTTCACTTTTTAATAGAGTTGTTTTTTTCTTGTAAATTTGTTTAAGCTTTTTATAGATCCTGGATACTAGACCTTTGTTTGTGGCACTGAATGCAAAATTTTTGTCCCATTATGTAGGTTGTCTATTTACTCTATTGAGAATTTCTTTTGCTGTGCAGAAGCTCTTTAGTTTAGTTAGATACCTTGTCAATTTTTGCTTTTGTTTGGGTTGCTTTTGGTGTCTTCATCATGAAATTTTTGCCCATTCCTATGTCCAGAATAATATTGCCTAGGATGTCTTCTAGGGTTTTTATAGTTTTGGGTTTACAGTGAAGTCTCTAATCCATCTCAAGTTAAATTTTGTATAGAGTGCAAGAAAGGGGTCCAGTTTCAATCTTCTGCATATGTCTAGCCAGTTATCGCAGCACCATTTATTGAATACTGAGTTCTCTTCCCATCGCTTGTTTTTGTCAGCTTTGTCAAAGATCAGATAATTGCAAGTTTGTTGCCTTAGTTCAGGGTTCTCTATTCTGTTCCATTGGTCTATGTGCCTGTTTTTGTACCAGTACCATGCTGTTTTGGTTACTGTATCCCTGTAGTGTAGCATGAAGTTGGGGAATGGGATGCCTCCAACTTTGTTCTTTTTTACTTTTTTAAATCATTACCTTGGCTATTTGGGACTTTTTTGGTTTCATATGAATTTTATAATAGTTTTTTCCAGTCCTTTGAAGAAAGTCACTGGTAGTTTGATATGAATAGCATTGAATCTGTAAATTGATTTGGGCAGTGTGGCCACATCAATGATATTGATTCTTTCTATCCATGAGCATGAAATGTTTTTCTATTTGTTTGTGTCATCTTTGATTTCTTTGAGCAGTGTTTTGTAATTCTCGTTATAAAACTCTTTCATCTTCCTAGTCTATTGCTAGATATTTTACTCTTTCTGTGGCAATTGTGAATGGGATTGTGTTCCTAATTTGGCTCTCAGCTTGGCTGTTTGGTGGATAGGAATGCTAATGATTTTTGTACATTGATTTTGTATCCTGAAACTTATGTAGTTTTATTTTATTAAACACGAAGAAACAATGCACACAAATCTTAAATAATTTGCTGGATGCCACATGGTTCTTAAGAGTGATGTGAGATTCAAACCTAACTTAGCTAACTACGGAGTTCCTTTTGCTTGTTACATATGGATTGAAAGAATTGACTGATCTTTTTACCTTACCAACTTAATTTTTTTGCTTCTAACAATACTTTAGGAAACGTTATCAGTTTTCCTATAGCCAATGACAGAAATAAGAGAAAAAGAATGCACTTAAAAATATTGGTGAAGTGGTTTCTACTAAACCTAATAAACTTGCTAATTTATTCCATTCATTGGGATATAAAGAGTTTACAGGTTTTGGCAGTCAATGATCAAAAAGATAAAGACAAAAAAAGAAAGAAAGAGAAGAGAAAAAAAGAGCAAAGAATTAAAGAAATTAAGAGAAGAGTAGATGTGATGAGTTATATCTGGATGGATTATGAGATCCCATTCAAGATGCAGAATGAGATACTGCAGTGGTAAGTGTGGATTTGTCCAGAAGAGCAAAATTTGAAGTCATACAAATGGGTAAGATTCAAAGGGTATATAGAGCTTCTCTTTCCACATAGGGTGTAGAAAGCTACAATGAACCTTGCTCCCATCCTATTTAAAACACTTCAGTTAATCTATGAAATCATAGTTGTTATGAGTGTATCTTGGAACTAACGCTGTGCTGCAAATGGGACACATGAACTGTTTCACTTTTGGCAAAGGGTGAGAGAAAGATGAGGCCACCATATAGGCATTTAAGAATAAATTAGCTAAATTAAAAAGAAAAAAGAAAACTTAAATCCAAGTGTGTACTATTGAGAAAATCAGAAAGTTCTAGATTGAAAAGATTTACATTCACTGTTAAAAGTTTTCTCTGCAGGCCCCTTCCAAATGCTTATGAGATTTACTAATAACATCAATTTTTCAAATACAGATGCTCCTGATGGTTGTTGACTAAAGAGAATTTACAACTACAAGAATAAACGTTATAGTGGAGAGAGTAAGGAACATGCATAAATATGGCAGAAATTTCATCAGATAGTGACTACAGGAAGCGTCCAGTGAAGTACTGGACCACCCACCCAACTCTCCAAACACACACTCACAATATTGGAGACAAAGCATTCATTCAACCGGCTTATCAGTGGAGTCCACAAGGATGAGGAAACAATTTGTGAACTTGAAGATGAACCAATAGTAATTTATCAAAGAGAAAGAAAGTTAGAGAAAAAAGTTGCAACAAAAGTATACAAGAACTCTATGGCAATGTCAAGTAGTCTAATAACAAACAGAAGAATAATGGAGAAGAACGGAAGCTTGAAAAGTATTTGAAGATACAGTGGTGAATAATTTTGTAAGAGTAAGAAATCCATCAAACCATTGGTCCAAGAAGGTCAGAGGATCCCAGGAAGGAGACATACAAAAAGTGAAACTAAATGAAGCCTATTTTCAGGAAAATAAATACACATTCATACATACCTACACACATGCTCAGTGCCTACTTATGCTGAAATAATTGATAATCAGGAGACTTGTGCTCCAACTATTTTCCAAGTAGAGGGTGTGTAATAACATAAGAAAACATGGCTTCACACAAATAAAGAAATAACACTAAAAATGTATAACTGAAAATAAAAAATAACAAATATTGGACATTTTAATTGCTCCAAAAAATAAATATCTAGCAAAGCTATGCTGGTGCATTCTGGGTTTAAACCATAAATAACAGTAAAATTTATGACAAAAATAGCAAAATGAATGGGAGAGAAGATATGACTTGACATTACCCTAAGGGTCTTATGTGAAAAGATATGTTGTAGATTATTTTATTTAAACTATAATATATAAACCATGCATTTCATAATGCAGGGTCACCACCAAGAAGAGAGAGGATAAATATTACCAATATCAGGAATGAAATAAGGCATTTTATCATGGTCCCCACAAATATGAAAAGAAAAGCAAAATATTATAAACAACATTTTGCTAATAAACTTAAATGAAAAGTACTTAAATGAAAACTATTAAATGAAAAGTAAAATTCTCTAAAGAAGCTTACATCAGAAGAAATGGGTAACCAGGGTAGTCCTATGCCAACTTAATAAATTGAATACATTCATAAAAACCATCCATATGAACAGTGAGCTTCAAATTGCTTTCCCAGTGTCAAAAAATCTCACCTTTTCCTCTGACTGGAACGTGGACAACGTACTAGATTAACTCTCTTCAATAACATAGAAGAGGACGACATCAAGGAGAAAATAGAGCAATAACACAAAAGAACCTGTGTCCTAGGATTACCTTGTGAAAAACAGTTCCCACAAAGTCTAGTCAGATCAAGAGTAATAGGATAAAACAGAGAAAACTCTGCAGGTTATATTTAGGAAAACTGTTGTAGTTGGGTCTCTCTGTTTCTGAATCTTTTTTTTTTTATTTTTTGGATCAGAAAATCCTGTATTCTGATAAATACAAACTTTCTCGCTAGCATCATCCCATCAATATAATAATGAATATATTATTACTATTTTCATCTAGCCATAATTATTTGGAAGTGAAAATAGCTGTTCATATCTTGCTATGCTGAATTACAGGTTTTTTTCATACTTATATTATATGGCACTTTGGCAGGACACTAAGAACCAGAGGACTATGTCTTCAATTAGACAGTATCTTACATAAACTGTTCTTTCTTTATTGAGTTATTTTTCTGTAAATCGGACTGTACGTATATATTTGCGATTTAGCTAGTACTGCCAAAATCACACCATCCTCCATCAGCAGCCCTAGAGAATGTGTATCAGCAGCATATACCTTTTAATAACCTCTGTTATTTTTTAATGTCTTTAAAAATATATCAAATTCTATTTTTTTCAATGAGATTATAGTAGTAAACCATTGTATTTTTCAAAAAGTGGGAGACATTATTGAATCTTTCTGAGTTCCAGTTTCACGATCTATAAAATTTAGTCTTCAAATACATTTATTATGGTACTGTTCTAGGTGCTGGGGGAAAGTCCTATGCTCATAGAACTTACATGATAATAGGGGAAAACTGACACAAAATAAAAGGCACAAGAAAAATATTTAGAACATCAGATGGGAATAACTGCTATGAAAAAAAAAGAACGTTTGAAAGAGGATGTGAACAGGTACCAGTTTTAATAGAGTGGTGAGAGATTTTCTTGTCAAGAAAAGGATAAGAAAAAAATCACGCAGTTATCTTCGGAGAAAACAAGTTTCAGGAAAAAGAAAATGGAAAATTTCAGGCAGTATTTCAGAAATGTTATGTAGGGTTTGTGAAGAAAAATTATGATCTAACTTACTGTTTAACGGTATAACTCTGGCTCCTACATTGAGATTAGACTCAAGAGGAATAAGAAAAAAAGTTAGGTGCATGCTACAATATTGCAGCAATAATTCTGAAATGGAAAATATAGTTATCTTGACTACAATGGTAGCAAAAACATGTTAAAACAGACACCATAGTCTATATTTAGAATCACCTTAATATGCTGATGGAATGGAAGTAAAGTGTGTTCAATAACAAGAAAATTCCAGGATAATTCTTCAGTCTGCTTGAACAAGTAAAGGGTGGTTTTCATTAATGTGAGATTAAACTTTACATATTGCTAGTACTGACCTGACAGTTAAATTACAACGATAAATTATGTTACTTAGGTATACATAAAGCCTTTGAATATTGCCTGACCATGGAAAGTGCTCAGAAAAATATATTATTACTATTTTCCTCTAGCCATAATTATTTGGAAGTAAAAATAGCTGTTCATACCTTGCCATGCTGAATTACAGGGTTTTTTTCATATTTATATTATGTGGCATTTTGGCATGACACTATGAATCAGGCAACTATGTCTTCAATTAGACAATATCTTACATAAAATATACTTTACACCAATATAATAGGGAAAGTATAGGTCAAATGTGAACGGTCTAAATCTTTCATGTTGTGCATAGATTATTGTGTACTTTTTAATAACATTATGTGAATATGTTTTAGCCTATATTATGAAGATGATAGGGTGGTCCTCATCAAATTAGAATGTAAGCAATTTCTCAGCATGTGTTGACCACAAAGTGATAGATTCTGTTGACCATCTTTGCAACCCAAATTGACAGGATCCATTTTATAAATCATAGAAGTAGACATAAATGAAAGCAAGATAAAACCATAGCTTATAGAAATAAATAGAAAAATAGAAAGAACTTGTAAATACATGAACTTATATTATGCATTTATAAGATGAGAATGAGCCAAAAACATATTATTGAATAATAAATATCGGTTAAATACTTATTTCTAATTGCAAATGAAAACAAATGGGGTACCTATAAATATATATTCCTGAAAACACGAATATCAAAGCAAAAATTAAATCATAATAATTTTACATGGCATTAATACTTGATAAGCAAAACTGTGAAATAAATTAAGAAAGAGGAAATAATATGTATTTAAAAGGTTTGAATAAATTAGTTGACAGTTTGAATTAGTGAAATTTTATTAAAATGTTAACTCCTAAAATAGAGGATACAGTCTATTTTAAACATTCAAAATGCACTTAGAAAAAAATCAAATATAATTGTAAAAACAAATTTCAATATATAAATGAAAACTATCTAGTAACTGTTACAAAAGTTTAAACAAAAAAGACAAATGCCTGGAAAAAAATCTAGCTTCTAAAATATCCTTTAAATAGCAAATAAAAACAAAACTGTGATTCCGGAATATGTAAGGAAAACATTTAAAAATAAAAGACATTTAAGCACACCACCTGACTAAAATTGATGGGATGTCACAACATCTGAATTCATTGTCAATTTTTTGCTTTACATCTTTTCTGTATTAAGAAATGTAAAATCAATGAATAAAGCATTTAATTCAAGGAGTTATTTTTAAAACTGAAGCAAACCTGTAGGAAACAGGAGAAAGGCAATGATTTTTTAAAATACACAGGATTTTAATAAAGAAGCAATTTGACACATTACGGAAATCCAGTTTTCACCTGTTTAGCATGCAAAGGACATATCACTGCATGTAGATTTTTAACTTGATGAATTTATATTTCAAGTCCAAAACATTGTGAAATGAGACTTGATTGTGCCCATGTGTCAAGAAAAACTTTATATTAGAGTTGTCGATGACAAAGAGATTATCCAATGTTAAACTTGTAAATGAATACAGAAAGCTGAAAATCAGTACGTAGAAAGTGATAGAAATTTTTGTCTATATGCGTTATATACATGCACATATTTGAAACTATTGATCTAGAAGAACATGCACAAAATTCAGTATTTGTTTTTCTAAAACTGAAAACGAGTTTATTAGAGAAGTAAATAAACAAAAGAACGGCTACTCCACAGGAAGAGCAGCCCAAACTCAATATTTGTAGAGGATTTCTATTTTCTTCAATATTTTATAATATTTTTCAAACTTTATCTCTAACATTATATTAATATATGCTATTTTTCTATAACATAATTCTACTGAAATATTGTACTTCTGAAATCCAAAATTGTGAGCTGATTTTTTTTCTTTTTAGTTCTGTCAATTTAATTAACCAAAAGTAATTTGTAAAACACGAGTTTGCATTCTTGAAAAAAGGCACTGTGCAGTAATGTAGGTCTTCTAACGATAATGGGAAGCATTAATTATTGTCGTTTTAAATACTCTACAACTACCCTCTGATCAGATTTGGAGTTATTATTTATCTTGCACACTTAGGGAAAGGAGGCTTAAGCTGTAGGTAACATATTAATGGCTACACAGCTAAAAGTGTAGCATATTTAGAATCTGACTCTTGGAAAATTTTATTCCAAAGTAAGTACTCCTACACACTCTGCTATAATTCTTCCCCACATAATAAATGGAATAACATCTAAAACTATTATCACTTTGTCCCAAATATTCTTTCCATAATACATTTATCTACAATTGAAGTATACATAAGAATTTGAATAATATAATTTTAAATGACAACCATATTTTCTTATTTTTCACATCAGTTGCTTCAAAACATGACACACATATTATGATTTCTAATTACCATTTGGATTTCTAAAAACACATGCCTTGAAATGTTTTAAATCACGTTTAGTCAAGCAAAGGGTAGCACAACAGAAATGCAAACAAATTAAAGGATTCAGTTGTTTTTATAGAGAAACTAAGAAAATACCCAATAGGAATGAAAGAAAAGATGAGATTAAATGTTCCATCTCTGCTGTTTTAACTACCTGGAGTCCTGTCTTCTCTGCATGACTCTGATGAGAGCACTTTTCACTTCTTTGTTTCTAAGACTATAAACGAGTGGATTCAGCATGGGAATCACAATAGTATAAAACACAGAAGCCACTTGATCCCTTCCCAAGGAATAAGACTTTCTTGGTTTTAAATAAGTAAAAATCATAGTTCCATAGACGATGGTGACTCCCAAGAGATGAGAGACACAAGTAGAGAAAGCTTTCTGCTTTCCTGAAGTGGAATTAATTTTCAGGATGGTAGAGAGAATGGACACATAGGATGCAGATATTGTGATAAGGGACACCATCAGGGTGGAACCAGCGATAATGAATATCAGGATTTCAGTTTTGTATGTGTCACTGCAGGACAGAGCTAAAATTGGGGACGTGTCACAGAAAAAGTGATGAATTATGTTTGAGTCGCAGAAATGCAATCTGCTCATGGAAACCACGTTGACAAAGGAGTCCATAAAGCCAATCACATAAGGCCCAGTGACGAGAGCGAGGCAGAGCCTTTTGGACATAATAACTGTGTAGTGTAGGGGACTACAGATAGCTACATAGCGATCATAGGCCATTGAGGAGAGAAGATAACATTCAGCAGTACCCAAGAAGACAAAAAAGAACATCTGGGCAAAGCAGCCCGTGAAGGAAATATAGTTGGAAGTCAGTAAGTTCGCTAAGGTTTTAGGTGTGATGACAGTTGAGTAACTGAGGTCAATAAATGACAGGTGAGTAAGGAAAAAATACATGGGAGTGTGAAGCTGGAGGTCCAGGCGGATTATCAATATCATCCCCACATTCCCCAGCATAGCAATTAGGTATATCAGGAGAAACAGCATAAAAAGGGCCATCTGGACCTCTTCAGAATCTGACAGTCCTGTAAGGATGAAGTCAGCCACATTTGTGTTATTCCTTCTACCCATCATGTTCACCTGCTCTAAACTGCTGAGAAATCAAAGCTGATACGTAGCAGGGGTGCCTGTAATCCCAGCTACTGGAGAAGCTGAGGCAAGAGAATCGCTTGAACATGGGAGCTGGAGGTTGCAGTGAGCCAGGGGTTGCAGTGAGCTTGTGGTTGCAGTGAGCCAGGATCGCACTATTGCATTGAGACTCCGACTCAAAAAAAAACAAACAAAACAATCAGAAAGAAATTTCTGTTTATATGAATGACTTAGCATTTAATAATTAGTTTACCCTTCTATAAATTGCTAATAAATTTATAGAATATGACTAAAGAAACTAATTTTATTGCCAATATAGATATAAGTACAAATTGACATTTGCATATGTTATAATAAAATGTAGCATACTGCATAATTAGAATGAACCTGACATTTTTCTGAATGGTTTCCTTTATTAACACATTTAATCCACCTGAAAATATTATACCATAGATACTACTATTATCTACATAGTTTAGGTGAGGAAAAAAAGAGTATGGAAGGTTGGAGTAATTTATCCAAAGTCAGATCAATTCAATGTTGACACTGATTATACAAAGATTATATTACTTCAGAGAGAAGGCTTATAATACTATACTCTTGTTTATAAGTAATTTCAGAAAACGTGAGAAAAGAGCTAGACATGTAATAAAAAATGAGGGGAAAGAGTTTTATTATATAATTTACTGCCCTTTGTTTCCAATATTATTTAATAATAATTTTTAATAAATTTCACCCTTGGGGATTTTAGTCAGCTACATTAAAATTATAGACAATATATAAGTATTAATTTATAAAAGATGTGATGTTTTCCTGACATAACTAATCAAAATCTAATATCTTCCAAAAATTATATTTTCAAAATGTATACTTTGCTTGTAGACTCTGATTCTGACAACTCTACATTTGTTTCACAAACCGTGACATTACTTAGGGCAGAGAGTAAATGATATGTGTATATATTAATATATTATTCTGAGAAAGTCCCCATTTCATTTCATCTGAAGTAAAATGTGAAACAAAATCTTCCAGTTTTGAGGATAATACTTACTGTGTGTGAGTCAACATTCATTAAAAAACTTTCTTCTTATATTACCTGTATGGAAATTTGTCAACTTCAAATTTTTGTTATAAATAAAATATGAAAACTCTTTAAGGAGATGAAACTTTTTATGTTTGTTTTCCTTGAGATAAGTTGTTTTTACATTTTTGTGCATTCATTATGTTTTATTCCGAGTTAAGATAAACCAATCTAGAAATTTTGTTTAGGTTCTGGTCTAATGGAAATATTACCAAGAAGTTATGTGTCAAAGAAGACCAGCAGCCACTGTGGCCATAAGGAGATTATTCTTTCCCTCTCACTCAGATAATTCCAGAGGACCTCATATACCGGAGGCTGTTGATAATGCACCTTTTGGTAGGTCCTGGGGACCATTTGCCCAGGAAGATTGTTTGGCATGTTTCCAAGGACAAAAGTTCAAGGACTAAATGTAGCCATGTTAGGCTTTATGCAAAGATTTTCCTTTTTACCATAGAAGCCACACAAATGAAGGAAATTATGAACTGGTCTTTTCTTGTGATGTTCTCAATATTTTACAGGGGTGGTGGAGAAGCCATTTCCAGAAAAAATAGTTACTCTATGACTGACATCATCAAAGATGGAATATACATTTTTCACAATTAAATTTCTTAATATTTAAAAGTGTGATACTATCATAGGCGTAAACCATGTTAATTGGAAAAGAATTAGAGGATAACAAAATTCAAAAAAAGTAAATGCAAACAATCTAAACTGTCGTTAACATTTTGTTAACATTATAATTTTTCCTAATTATTTTCCTTTGTGCATTATTTGTACATGTACTTATAGATGGCATAACAATTATTGTACTATATATTCAGCGTCTTTTGCTCATTTAATAACCAAAATTTTATGCTATGCCATGAGCTATCTTATATTAACCTTTTATCAACCACACAATTCTACCGTTCATGCATTGGTTAGTGCCCGGTAACTTACTAAGTTAACTATGTGTTTACCAGCTGATAAACAGACATTTTGAAGGATTATCAAAAAATGGTGTAGGTTATTTATTCCGGTGAGGTGGTGTCACCTAATTCATCCACATGCAATATTTGTTCACTATGTTTTGCTGTTTTCATGTACTTTTTAAAATTTCATGAAACAAAAGTGAGAGCAGAAAGACAAAATCAGCCTTGAGACTAATAAACATTTTATAATTAATTTATTAGCCCAAAACTTACTTCCTCCATATATAGTCAGGTCAATTTTTTCCTTAAATATGAGTTAAAATTAAAATATAAAAAGAGAGCTGAAATATTCTACTGAGAATTATTTGTCCAAGATGAGGAAGCAAGGGAAGATTCTGAAACAATATAAAATGTGAATCAGAGTAAAATATTAAAGTGAATCTTAAGTCATTATAGTAAAATCAATTTCATGTAAATTTTAAATTGAGTCTAGAAGGAAAGCATGCCCATAATCTAGAATTTCAGGAGATAATCTGTTGGGAGGTATAAAGCGCTACATTTGTATGTATTTATTGTACATTTGATGAGCTTTGGGAAGAGCGATTGTATTCACCAGAAATTTAGTCGTCCTGAGACAGGTTGATTTGAAGATTTAAAAGCCAGCATCACACTCTTTAACAATAGATAACATTAGGGTTTAAGCCAAATGAGAGGCAAAAGGTGACTATGTCAAAACTGCCTCAGTAGGCTTGGTGATCGTAAAATCTCCATGAGCAAGAGATTTTCTTGCTTGATGTTTTTCTAACATCGAAAATCATTTTATTCACGTTCAGAGTTGTTTATCATGGCAGGAAAATTATTTTACCATTTACTAAGTCATTGCTGAAGCCTAATTCTGACCAGAGATTTTAAATCTCTTTCAATTTAAATGATGAAATAATGAAATGTCCTAGCTAGTTATATTTTTTATGATTTATTTATTTATTTAGACACAGAGTCTCACTTTGTTGCCCAGGCTGGAGTGCAGTTGTGCTATCTCGGCTCATTGTAATGTCCACCTCCTGGGCTCAAGCGATCCTCCTGCTTCATCCTCCCAAGTAGCTGGGACTACAGGTGAACTTGCCACCAGGCTCAGCTAATTTTTTGTAGTCTTTGTAGAGGTCTCTATGTTGTCCAGGCTTGTCTTGAATTCCTGGGCTCAAAGTATCTCCTCCCTATGCCTCCCTAAGTGCTGGGAGGCCCTAGGTGTGAGCTACAGTGCCTGGCCTTACGTCATTATATTTTAAACTATGTTTCTTATCTTCTTTTATTCTCTCTCTCTCAATCTCTCTCTCCCTTCTGGATAATGTTTATTATTTTTTTAAATCTTTGGCTCAATTAAAAAAATTACTTTTCTGATATATTTTGTTCAAATACTTATTAATTTGTTTATTAGTTAGTTATTTTAGTTATTCCTATTTTAACATTTTATTTCTCCTACTTTATCAGGTTGGGCTCATTATTTTTTTCTCTACCACCTAGTAAAAGTATTTTCTTATGGTTACCTGTTTAATATTATCAGAATTTAATATTTGTATTATCCATCCAGGTGTCACTTTTCACCTATATACATAGTGATCTGAATTATTCCTATTGTGGCATATTATATAAATAGTCCAAAGTTAAATTTTTCATCTCTTATTTGACTAAGATTAACCTCAGCTATGCTTAGTTATTAAGTTATTAAAATCATCATAAATTTATGATTCTAATTTTTTAAAATTTTGAGTTTAAATTATTTTTACTATTTATTTATTTGGATTCTTGCTCTGTTGTCCAGGCTGAAGTGCAGTGGCACAAACTTGACTCACTGCAGCCTCTGCCTTCAGGGTTCAAACAATTCTCCTGCCTCAGCCTCCTGAGTAGCTGGGACTATAGGCACACCCACCATGTCCCACTTATTTTTGTATATTTTTAGTAGAGATGGGGTTTCACCATGGTGGCCAGTCTGGTCTCGAACTCCTGAGCTCAACTGATCTTCCTGCCTTGGCCTACCCGAGTGCTGGGATTACAGGTGTGAGCTACTGTGTCCAGCCAATATTTATTTTCTATTGAATTGCATTGTGGTTATGACTGCTTTAAGCTTTCTAAATTTATAAATTACTTTTAATCAACTGGTATAAATTACTCATAGATTCTGGGAAAGAAAGATTCAAATGTCAATATGCAAGTCTGGCTTTTTCTATTACAGTATTTGTAGATTATAAATTCTCAGCAGGGGCAAACAGAAATAAATACAAAAATGAGTGATTAAACATATTAGAAGGTGAAATGTACTATAAATAAAGGAAATGTAAAACAGCATAAAAGATGGGAGAGCTGTTCAGAAATAGGGGCATGAGGAAGCAACTAAAATAGAGGATAAGGTGTATCTCAATGAAAAGGGGACAGTTGAGCAAAGACTTGAAGGAGGGAAGAGTTAGTCATGTAGGTATGGGGTGGGAATGTGTTCCACACGGATGGATCATTAGGGTGAAGGACCTGTGAAGAGGATAGACTGAAGGAATAACAAGCAGGACTATGTGGTAAGAGTGCTGTGAAGAAAAAGTGGAGATAGTGCATGGGGACTTTCGAGCTTTCCTTTATAAAAAATAATTGCCGGCCGGGCGTGGAGGCTTACGCCTGTAATCCCAACACTTTGGGAGGTCGAGGCTGGTGGATCACGAGGTCAGGTGATCAAGACCATCCTAGCTAACAGGGTGAAACCCTGTCGCTACTAAAAATACAAAAAATTAACTGGGTGTGGTGATGGGCGCCTGTAGTCCCAGCTACTCCAGATGCTGAGGCAGGAGAATGGTGTGAACCTGGAAGGTGGAGCTTTCAGTGAGCCAAGATCACACCACTACACTCCAGCCTGGGCAACACAGCAAGACTCTTTGTCAAAAAAAAAAAAGCAAAAAAAATTCCAAGAAAGTCTTCAGTGATAGGCCCATACTGAAATAAGTGAAATAGAGAGCCATAAAAATACCTGGAGAAAGTGAGTTTCAGGGAAATGGAAGAGTAAATACAATGTTCTATAAAATTAGTACTTTGTTCTAATGTTTTGTATCACTTTATTTTAGTAAAAATTGAGTAAGCAAAAAAATATACTGGGTTCTGACAATCTTTGGCTTTTTAGAGGCATTCATTGCCATGAATAAATTATAAAAGTTATATAGTTCTCTAATATGTTTATATTTTATAATATGAATATTTCTGTACCTTATTTCCTAAAATGTATTTTTTTCTTTTGTATCTGTTGTCTTTAGCTATTAATTTTTGATAGTTTTTCTACCCATCCTCCTCTTCCCCTACTTTAAGAGGCAAATATCTGTGCAAATTCCTAGCCATGCTACACTAATACTATAGCTTCCTGGTGACACTTTTACATTATCCTCAACTTTTGCCTCTCTTATTGCCCCTCTGTATCGTCGATGCTCTATGGAAGCCTGTTTCTTATGTACTTAATGCTCAGAAAATTCTCTTGACACAGACAGGATGGCCTCTGTCTTCTACACAGTAGTCATTTCCATGTTAAACCCATTGATCTAGAGCCTCAGGAACAAGGATGTGACATTGCCCTGAGGAAAGTCATCATCAATAGAAACCAGGCATTATATTGCTCATAAAATTAAGAAATAAACTTGAAAAAAACAAAAGTGTTCCTTCCTTATGATCTGTTTTCTCTCTGTTAATAAAATTCATATCTATCTTAGTTGTCAACCAATAAAGATCTGGTCACTGTAAAGTGACATAATTCTCTATGTTCTTTGTAAGCAAAGAATTGCAATTACATGCAGAAGGTAGCATAACAATTTACATCAAATGCTATTGCTCACATAAAAATATGTATATTTTAAAAATTGATGATCTCATCTGATAGCTGCACAACTATGTACTTGTCAAGAATACACAGAAGTAAAGGCATCCAGACACCAAGTTTAAAGATTATTGGAGCACTTCAATAATATAGTGATAATAGTAGCTTAACAAAATATTTCAAATTAAATTCAAATAATATATTCCAAATTAAGTTGAATAATATTTTCCAATTACAATAAACTTTAAACTAGTGGTTTTGACCAGAAGTAAGTTTTCCCACTGGAAAACATTAGTCAACGTCTGCAAATATTGTTGATTTCATGATAATGAGGTGGTGTGAACAAATGTTATTGCTATCTAGAGGGTAGATGTCACTTAAGCTGCAAAATAATCTAATATTCACAAGACAGCCCCTCACACAAAAAAATTACTCAATCTGGAATGTTAATAGTGCCAATTCGGAGAAAACCTACCTGAACAATTGTTGTTCAATATTGTTTGATTAATAATTGTTTCATTGATTTTAATCAGCTCAAACTGGAGGAGAGTGCTGTTCAAGTCCTCCATAATATTGCTCTTTTCTTCTTTATTTGATCTCTCAATTATTAAGACTGATTTTAAAATTGAAAGTTATGTTTTTACCTTTCTTATCTGTCAGTTTTGATGTCAAATATTCTGGGGCTTTTTGTCATTAGCACATAAATTTATTTTTTATTTTTATAGTTTTTAACTTTCATTTTAGGTTCAGAGGTGTACGTGTAGGTTTGTTATATAGATCAATTTCAGGACACTGGGGTTTGGTGTATACATTATTTTGTCAACCAGATAATAAGTATAGCGCTTGACTGATACCTTTCCCTCCTTACCCTTCTTTCACCCTCCGCCCTCAAGTAAGCCCCAGTGTCTGCTGTTCCCTTCTTTGTGTCCACATGTACTCAGTGTTTACCCCCACCTATAAGTGATAACATGCAGTATTCGGTTTTCTGTTACTGTGCTATTTCACTTAAGATAATACTCTCCAGCTCCATCCATGTTCCCACAAAAGACACGATCTTGTTCTTCATGGCTGCATAGTATTCCGTGGTGAACATGCATCACATTTATTTAGTCTGTCATGGATGGGCATTTGGGTTGATTTTATGCTTTTGCTATTGTGAATAGTGTTGCAGCAAACATTCACAGGCGTGTGTCTTTATGATAGAATAATTTATATTCTTTGAGTATATACCCAGTAATGGGATTGCTGGGTCAAACTGTAGTTCTATTTTTAGGTTTTTGAGGAATCACCACACTGCTTTCCGCAATGGTTGAACTACACTCCAACCAATGGTGTATCAGTATTCCCTTTTCTCCATAACCTCACCAGCACCTGTTACTGTTTGGATTTTTTAATAATAGCTATTCTCACTAGTAAGTGAGAACATGTGGTATTTGTTTTTCTGTGTCTGGATTAGTTTGCTAAGGATAGGCAGCTGAATGAGAAGAACACATGGACACATAGAGGGGAGCAACACACACTGGAGCCTGTCTGAGGGTGGAGAATGGGAGAAGGGAGAGCATCAGGAAAAATAACTAATGGGTACTAGGCTTAATACCTGGATGATAAAATAATCTGTATGACAAATCCCCATGACACAAGTTTACCTATGTAACAAACCTGCACATGTACCCCTGAACTTAAATGTTAAAATGATAATAATAGCCATTCTCAGTGGTGTGAGGTGGTATCTCATTGTAGTTTTGATTTTCATACCTCCAACGATTGGTGATATTCAGCTTTCATTCATATACTTATTGGCTGCATGTATGTCTTTTTTTAAAAAGTATCTGTTCATGTCTTTTGTCCACTTTTTAATGATTTTTTTTTTCTTGTAAATTTGTTTAAGCTCCTTATAGATGCTGGATATTAGACCTTTGTCAGTTGCGCAGATTCCAAAAATTTTCTCCCAGTTTGTAGGTTGTCTATTTTCTCTGTTGATAGTTTCTTTTGCTGTGCAGAAGCTGTTCAGTTTAATTAGCTCCCTTGTAAATTTTTGCTTTTGTTTTGGTTGCTTTTGGTGTCTTCATCATGAAATTTTTACCCATTCCTATCCCCAGAATAGTATTGCCTTGGTTGTGTTTTAGGTATTTTTATAGTTTTGGGTTTACATTTAAGTCCTTAATCCATCTTGAGTTAAATTTTGTATGTCATGTAAGAAAAAGGTCCAGTTTCAATCTTCTGCATATGGCTGCCACTTATCCCAGCACCATTTATTGAGTATTGAGTCATTTCCCCATTGCTTGTTTCTGACAACTTTGTCAAAGCTCAGATCACTGTAAATTTGTTGCCTGATTTCTGGCTTCTTTATTCTGTTCCATTGGTCTATGTGCCTGTTTTTGTGCCTATACCATGCTGTTTTGGTTATTGTAGCCCTGTAGTGTATTCTAAAGTTGGGGAATGTGATGCCTCCAGCTTTGTTCTTTTGGTTTAGCATTGCCTTGACTATTTGGTCTCTGTTTGGTTCCATGTTAATTTTACAATAGTTTTTTTCTAGTTCTGTGAAGAAAGTCATTGGTAGTTTGATAAGAATAGCATTGAGTCTGTCAATTGACTTGGGCAGAATGGCTATATCAATAATATTGATTCTTCCTATCCATGACCATGAAATATTTTTCTATTTGTGTCATCTTTGATTTCTTTGAGCAGTGTTTTATAATTCTCATTATAGAACTGTTTCATATTCCTGTTTAGCTGTATTTCTAGGTATTTTATTCTTTTTGGCAATTGTGAGTGGGATTGTGTTCCTGATTTGGTTCTTGGCTTGACTGTTTGGTGTATAGAAATGCTGGTGATTTTTATACATTGGTTTTTTTATCCTGAAAATGCTAAAGTTGTTTGTCAGCTAAAGGAGCTTTTGGGCCAAGACTATGGAGTTCTCTAGATATAGAATTGTTTCTTAGTGTGGCTACATGTTTGTCGATTTTTTTCACATTTTCTTTGTTGTTTTGAAGACTTTTTTTATTTAAAAAATCTATATTAAGTTCAGGGATACATGTCAGGTTTGTGACATAGGTAAACTTGTCTCATGGGGGTTTGTCATACAGATTATTTTATCACCCAGGTATTAAGCCTAGTACCCATTAGTTATTTTTCCTGATCTCTCTCCTCCCACACGCTACTCTCTGACAGATCCAAGTGTCTGTCGATCCCTTCCATGTGTTCATGTGTTCTCATCATTTAGCTCCCCCTTAGAAGTGAGGACATACAGTATTTGGTTTTCTGTTACTGTGTTAGTTTGCTAAGGATAATGGCCTCCAATTTAATTAATGTCCCTGCAAAGGACATAATCTCCTTCTTTTTTATGGCTGCATAGAAACTTTTATGGATCTTTTGTATTTTTTTCTTTTGTCAATTTCATTTATTTCTGGTCTAATCTTTAGACGGAGTCTCGCACTGTCAAGTGCAGTGGCGCGATCTCAGCTCACTGCAAGCTCCGCCTCCCAGGTTCACGCCATTCTCCTGCCTCAGCCTCCTGAGTAGCTGGGACTACAGGGGCCCGTCACCACACCCGGCTAATTTTTTGTATTTTTAGTAGAGACGGGGTTTCACCATCTTAGCCAGGATGGTCTCGATCTCCTGAGCTCGTGATCTGCCTGCCTCGGCCTCCCAAAGTGCTGGGATTAAAGGCGTGAGCCACCACACCCGGCCTTTGAGCTAATCTTTATTTTTTATTTTCTTCTACTAATTTCAGCTTTGGTTTGTTCATGCTTTTCCAGTTCTTTAAGACACATTAAAGAGTGTTGAGTCTTTTATTTGAAGTTTTTCTTCTTTTTTGATGTAGGCGCTAGTATAAGCCGTCATTTGACTCTACTTTATGCAGCACAAGTAGTCGTTTAGCTACCCTAGCTGGTGTCTGACTGGGTCACGTGCCTCCCAAGTCAACTGGTTGTGAGCTCAGCACAGCACTAGGACTTGCCTAGGAGTTGCAGTCCTTGTGGCCTAGACTGCCTTTTATGTTTAGTTAGAAGTCCAGGACCCTTTTAGCCCAAGATGGAGAGGTTTCCCAGAACCCAAGTTCCAGCTGCTGGCATGGATGATTCACCTTGGCTAGAGCTGGTCTAAATGTGCCCTCCTTGGACTCAGGCTTAACTATGGCCAGTGTTACTTTCCTCTGTGTCATAATAGCACTGAGTTCAAATGACAAGTTCTATAATCATGCCCTCCCAAAGCCCACATGGCCTTGCATTTTAACCCAAGAAACAAGGCCCAGAACCCAGAAGCAAGCTTACTTTACTTAAACTTACACCTTCTTCTGCTTTATTCATTCTGCCTTACTTATTTTTGTTCCAGATATTTTAACACGAAGAATGGATGGTTATGGGTTTTTTTTTTTAGTAAAACATTGTCTCTTTCCTAAAGGGGTGATTGTCCTGATATTCAGCCAGAGAAAAAATATATTAGAATATAGTAATTAAAGCAATGGTCCATTTTAGAGTGAATTCATAAGTGTGAGTTTGAAATCCAAGATAATAATTTTCAGTACATCTGTTTCTTATCTTTCTGATCAATTACGCAAAGAGAACACATATTTCTCTGTTGGAATAAGTAAAGACTAGAAAGAAGAATATAAACTCAAAATTCCTCTAAAAATGGCAAACCAGTTTGCAGAGACACATCAGTAACTATATTATAGACAAGATTTTATCTTATAAAAAGAGGCATGCTGTTTGCAGCCACAGCATCTTAAAATTTACTTTTTGGCCCTTAAGGAGAGTTTTCTGGAAGAAGGAGATTATCTGCCTCAGTGTGCTTCTAAATATTTGTCTCTTCCAAAATTCAACTATTTGGCAGTATTCCAGGATCATTTTTAGGCATCGACCACTCAAATCTGGGTTTCAAAATTGTTAAAAAAAATGCTTTAGTCAAGGTTGCCATCCAGTTTATTGATTGTATTGCTTTTTCAAATTAACAAAAATAGTCATTCTTTGGCAAAGGAAGAAGTGAGTACGAGGGATGAGAATAACCTCATCTATGTATAAAAATATCTAATTGAAAATATACTAAAAAATCATCAAAAATCAACATCCAATTAACCTGCATGAAAATTCTACTAGTGTCCTTTTTACTCTACTATACTTGAAACCAAACTGTGGGTATAAACAATCTTTCATGATCTTCTATTTGTTCCAGCCAATATGGAAGAGTGCTATATTTAAATCTCAAGTTAATAAAATTTCACTCCACATAACTCAGCTCTATTACTTTTCTCTCAAAAAATACCATTTGACTTATCCTATCCCCATGGGGCCTCTCTTTCTTAACACTTAATCGTTTTTATTATTTTTTGTTGTGTTTGATTAGTATCTACATCTACCAGTGTGGTGACATTGTGACTTTCATGAATACAGGTATTGTGTTTGTTTGATATTAGAATTATATCTTCAGGCTATAAAAGTGCACATAGAAAATATAGTTTATGGACAAAAATATTTACTGACTAAATGGTAAGTCAATGAATGAGTTAGATTTGTTCTTATGTGCTTAGATTGTTCAGTGTGCTAGATTTGTTCTCTTCTGTTCATTAATTATCCATATAGTGTATATCTTCTGCCCCTTTGCAGATGCTTTGCTACTCATATTCTAACCTGGTTCTCCTCTCCACATCCACTAGCTCACCTCAGAATTTTTGAAACTGTCAATAAAATTTCAGACGGGGGAAATGTTGGGACTCAGAATACCATACCTTGAAGTATGGTAACTTGGCATGCTGAGGGCTTTGAACCAAATGAAACTGTAAGAGCTTCACAATCTAGGTTTTTTGTTGTTGTTTTGTTTGTTTGTTTGTTTTTACCTTCTTCTGCCTTCCTTTCTTCGGCTTTCCCTTTTCTCCCAAGGCAAGCCTTAGAGACTAGAGTTTCTCTTCCCCAAGGTGGGTCATAGAAAATAGAATTCCTTTCTTCAATGCAAGCCAAAATAAGCCTAAAAACATCACTCTGACCTTCCCCTGATTTTCGTGGAGGAGCTCATCATAAAGAAATTCTCTGATCTATGTTGTCTGAAAGTAGGTCAGAGAGCCACATTCCAGAAGCATCCTGTCCTATACCAAGGAAAAGGAATGCTACACTGAGAGGCCAAAAAGAATCTGAACACAGAGTGTGCTAGGTTACCCTCCTGTCATCCACAGGCTTTTGCCATCAGATTATATCCTTTTATCCAATCCCATTTCTACATATATGTCCATTCTTCATTGAACCTATGCAGAAAATTAAACAATTTTTACTGGATCCTTGGATTCTCATTTCTGCGGCCTCCCATGTCACATAAAACTCTTATTAAATAAATTTGAATGTTTTCTCCTGCTCATCTCTTTTGTCAGTTTTATTTTCAGATCTAACCAGGAACTCTAGGAGAGTTGGGGAAAGTTTTTTTCCCTTACAATAGTAATAAAAATTATATACAGCTTATTAGGCATTGGATAATCATATAAATGTTTTAGAGATATTAACCCATGTAATGCTCATAACAACTTCAAGAGTTTGTATAACTACGTTTTCTTACAGATGAAGAAACAGTGCACACAAACTTTAAATAATTTGCTCAATGCCACATGGTCCTTAAGAGCAATGTGAGGATTCACACCTAATTTGCCTACCTACGGAATTCCTTTTTTAAAGCTTGTTATATATGGAGTGAAAGAATTGACTGATCTTTTTACTTTACCGACTTAATTTTTCTGCCTCTAGACAACACTTTAGGAAACATTAAGAGTTTTCATATAGCCAATGACAGAAATAAGAGAGAAAAATAATGCACTTTGAAATATTGGATAAGTGCTTTCTACAAAACTTGCTCATTTATGCTATTCATTGAGATGTAAATAGTTTACGAGTTTGAGGCTTCAGTGATCAATAAGAAAGACCAAAAGAAAAAAGGGAAGAAAAAAAGGAGAGAGAGAAAAAAACAGGAAAAAAAACAGAAGTAAAGAAATAAACAATGTAAGAGAAGAGTAGATGAGATGAGTTATATCTGGATGGATTATGAGATTCCATTACATTTTCAAGGTGCAGAGTGAGATATTGCACAGGTAAGTGTGGATTTACCCAGAGGGGCTATATTTGAAGTCATATCAATGGATAAGTTTTAAAGGGTATGTAGAGCTCTTTTATTTGCACGCAGGCTGTAGAAAGTTACAAAGAACTTGCTCCCATCCTACTTAAAACAATCCAGTTAATCTATAAAATCATAATTTTTGTGATTCTATCTTGGAGCTCAGGCTGCATTTGTCTAAATAATCTCAATCCAAGCAGAGACAAGACCCTTCCAAGAGGAAATGGGACACATGAACTGTTTCACTTTTGGCAAAGGATGAGAGAAATAGATGAGGCCATTGTATAGGTATGTAAAAATAAATCAGCGAAATTTAAAAAAAAAATCTTAATTCCAAGTGTGTACTTTTGAGAAAATCAGAAAATTCTAGATTGAAAGGATTTACATTCACTATTAAAGTTTTCTCTGTCCTGTTCTGGGTGATGGGGCAAAGTCCTTTGCTCATAGAGCTCACATGATCATAGGGGAAAATAGACACAAAATAAAAGACACAAGAAAAATGTGTAGAATGTTAGTTGAGACTAACTGCTATGAAACACAAATGAAGGTTTGAAAGAGGATGTGAAAAGGTGTTAGTTTTATTAGAGTGGCAAGGAATTATCTTGTTAAGAAAAGGATAAGAAAAACAATCATGCAGTTATTTGTGGGAAAGAAGTTTCAGGAAGAAGAGAAAAATGGAAAAACTTCAGGCAGTATTTGTACTATTGCTTACAGAGAAGAGCTGGGAGGTCATGGAGTAGAAAAAAAGTGAGTGTGACAGATGGATAATAAGAAAGGAGTTCATAGATTTAATAATTGAGGAAATAATTTTTTAACCAATGAGCACTTATAAACCTCTTGGCTTTTCTTCTTATTGTGATGAAATATTGTCCAGGGTTTGTGAAGAAAATGTATGATCCAAACTACTGTTTAACAGTATAACTCTGGCTCCTACATTAAGATATGACTCAAGAGGAATAAGAATAAAATTAGGTGCACGCTACAATACTGCAGCAATAATTCTGAAACTGATAGTTATCTGGGCCAGAACGGTAGCAAAACAAATGTTTAAGTAGACACCAAATATAGTCTATATTTAGAATCACCTTAATATGCTGATGGAATGGAAATAAAGTGTGTTCGATAAAAAGGAAATTCCAAGTTAATTCTTAAGTCTTTGCTTGAACAAGTAAAGAGTGGTTTTCCATTAATGTGTGCCTAAACTTTATATATTGCTAGTACTGATCTGATAGTTAAATTATAAATTATGTTAATTACTTATATATAAAGCCCATTGAATATTGCCTGACCATGGTAAGTGCTCAGAAAAATATATTATTACTATTTTCATCTAGCCACATTATTTGGAAGTAAAAATAGCTGTTCATATTTTGCTATGCTGGATTACAGTTTTCTTCATATTTATGTTATATGGCATTTGTATATGAGACTATGAACCAGAGGATAATGTCTTAAATTACTTTAGATAATACCTGATATAAAATATACTATACACTAATAGGGAAATTATAGGTCAAATTTAAACGATCTAAATCTTTCATATTGCACATAGATTATTGTATGCTTTTTAATAATATTATGTAAATATGTTTTAGCCTATATTATAAAGATGATAAGGTAGTCTTCATTAAATTAGAATTTAAGCAACGTCTCAGCATAAGTGTTGTCTACAAAGTGATAGATTCTGTTGACCATTTTTGCAATCCAAATTGATAGGATACATTTTCCAAATCATAGAAGTAGACATAGATGAAAGCAAGATAAAACCATAGCTTATAAAAATGACTAGAAAAGTAGAAAGAGCCTGTAAATACATAAAATTATATTATGCATTTATAAGATGAGAATGAGTCAAAGACATATTATTGGGTAATAAATGCTGATTAAATACTTATTTCTAATTGCAAAAGAAAACAGATAGGGGGACCTATAAATATATATTCTGGACAACACGGATATCAAAGGAAAAACTAAATCATAATAATTTCATATGGCATTAATATTTGATAAGCAAAATTTTGAAATAAATTTAAAAAGTAGAGGAAATGCTATGTATTTAAACGAAGTGAAAAAACTAGTTGAGAGTTTGAATTAGTGAAATTTCATTAAAATAGTAACTCTTAAAATAGAGGTTACAGTACATTTTTTTAAATTTTTTTTATTATACTTTAGGTTTTAGGGTACATGTGCACAGTGTGCAGGTTTGTTACATATGTATCCATGTGCCATGTTGATTTCCTGCACCCATTAACTCGTCATTTAGCATTAGGTATATCTCCTAATGCTGTCCCTCCCCCCTCCCCCAACCCCACAACAGTCCCCGGAGTGTGATGTTCCCCTTCCTGTGTCCATGAGTTCTCATTGTTCAATTCTCACCTGTGATTGAGAACATGCGGTGTTTGGTTTTTTTGTCCTTGTGATATTTTACTGAGAATGATGTTTTCCAGTTTCATCCATGTCCCTACAAAGGATATGAACTCATCCTTTTTTATGGCTGCATAGTATTCCATGGTGTATATGTGCCACATTTTCTTAATCCAGTCTATCGTTGTTGGACATTTGGGTTGGTTCCAACTCTTTGCTATTGTGAATAGTGCCACAATAAACATACGTGTGCATGTG
>NW_026652280.1:74759993-74881462 GCF_009828535.3 Hylobates moloch | reverse complement strand
TTCATCAAGGATATTGGTCTGAAATTCTCTTTTTTGGTTATGTCTCTGCCAGGCTTTGGTATCAGGACGATGCTGGCTTCATAAAATGTGTTAGGGAGGATTCCCTCTGTTTCTATCCATTGGAATACTTTCAGAAGGAATGGTACCAGTTCCTCCTTGTACCTCTGGTAGAATTCGGCTGTGAATCCATCAGGTCCTGGACTCTTTTTGGTTGGTAAGCTCTTGATTATTGCCACAATTTCAGAACCTGTTATTGGTCTATTCAGAGATTCAACTTCTTCCTGATTTAGTCTTGGGAGGGTGTATTTGTCGAGGAATTTATCCATTTCTTCTAGATTTTCTAGTTTATTTGCATAGAGGTGTTTGTAGTATTCTCTGATGGTAGATTGTATTTCTGTGGGATCGGTGGTGATATCCCCTTTTTCGTTTTTTATTGCATCTATTTGATTCTTCTCTCTTTTCTTCTTTATTAGTCTTGCTAGCGGTCTATCAATTTTGTTGATCTTTTCAAAAAACCAGCTCCTGGATTCATTAATTTTTTGAAGGGTTTTTTGTGTCTCTATTTCCTTCAGTTCTGCTCTGATTTTAGTTATTTCTAGCCTTCTGCTAGCTTTTGAATGTGTTTGCTCTTGCTTTTCTAGTTCTTTTAATTGTGATGTTAGGGTGTCAATTTTGGATCTTTCCTGCTTTCTCTTGTGGGCATTTAGTGCTATAAATTTCCCTCTACACACTGCTTAGAACATGTCCCAGAGATTCTGGTATGTTGTGTCTTTGTTCTCGTTGGTTTCAAAGAACATCTTTATTTCTGCCTTCATTTCATTATGTACCCAATAGTCATTCAGGAGCAGGTTGTTCAGTTTCCATGTAGTTGAGCGGTTTTGAGTGAGTTTCTTAATCCTGAGTTCTAGTTTGATTGCACTGTGGTCTGAGAGACAGTTTGTTATAATTTCTGTTCTTTTACATTTGCTGAGGAGAGCTTTACTTCCAACTATGTGGTCAATTTTGGAATAGGTGTGGTGTGGTGCTGAAAAAAATGTATATTCTGTTGATTTGGGGTGGAGAGTTCTATAGATATCTATTAGGTGCACTTTGTGTAGAGCTGAGTTCAATTCCTGGATATCCTTGTTAACTTTCTGTCTCGTTGATCTGTCTAGTGTTGACAGTGGGGTGTTAAAATCTCCCATGATTATTGTGCATTCAAAATGCACTTAGAAGAAATCAAATATAATTGTACGAAGAAAACAAATTTCACAAGATTAGAAAAGTATTGCTTGAATGAAAACAATCTATCTAGTAACTGTTACAAAAGTTTAAACAGAGAAGACAAATGGAAAATAAATACTAGCTTCTAAAATATCCATTAAATAGCAGAGAAGAACAAAACTGTGATTCCAGAATATGTAAGAGAAAAATTTAAAAATAAAAGACATTTTAGCACTCTGCCTGACTAAATTTGTGGGCTGTTACAACATCTGAATTCATTGTCAATTCTTTGCTTTACAACTTTCATGTATTAAGAAATGTGAAATCAATGAATAAAGCATTTAAGTCAAGGAGTTATTTTTAAAACTGTAACAAACCTGTAGAAATCAGGAGAAAGGCAATGATTTTTAAAAACACAGGATTTTAACAAAGAAGAAATTTGACACATTTGACACATTACAGAAATCCAGTTTTCAAAGTTTTCCACGCAAAAGAGATATCACTGCATGCAGATTTGTAAGTCGGTGAGTTTATATTTCAAGTCCAAAACATTGTGAAATGAGTACTGATTTTGTCAATGTACCAAGAAAAAATTTATATTAGAGTTGTCGATGACAACATTAAACTTGCAAATGGATACAGAAAGCTGAAAATCAGTACATGGAAAGTGATAGAAATTTTGTTTATATGTGTGATATGCATGCACATATTCATCTAGAAGAACATGCACAAAACTCAATATTTGTTTTTCTTAAACTGAAAATGGGTTTATTAGAGAAGTAAGTAAATAAAAAAATAATGGCTACCCCCACAGGAAGAGCAGCCAAAACTCAGTATTTGTAGAGGATTTCTATTTCTTCAATATTTTGTAATATTTTTCAAATTTTCTCCAACATTGTCTTAATATAGGCTATTTTTTCTATAACTTAGTTCTACTGAAATATTGTACTTCTGAAATCCAAAATTGTGAGCTGCTGATTTTTTTTCTTTTTAGTTCTGTCAAATTAACCAAAAGTAATTTGTTAAACACAAGTTTACATTCTTGAAAAAAGTCACTGTGCAGCAATGTAGGTTTTCTAATGATAATGGGAAGCATTAATTATTATTGCTTCAAATACTCTACAAATACCCTCTGATTAGATTTGGAGTTACTATTTATCTTGTGCACTTAGGGAAAGGAGGCTTAAACTTTAGGTAACATATTACTGGCTCTACAGCTAAAAATGTAGCATATTTAGAATCTAACTCTTGGAAAATTTTATTCCAAAATAAGTACTCCTACACACTCTGCTATAATTCTCCCCCATATAATAAATGGAATAACATCTAAAACTATTATCATTGTGTCTCAAATAATTCTTTCCATAATAAATTTATCTACAATTGAAGTATACATAAGAATTTGAATAATATAATTTTAAATGACAACCATATTTTCTTATTTTCCACATCAGTTGCTTCAAACACATATATGTAGACTGAAAACATGACACACATATTATGATTTCTAATTACCATTTGGATTTCTAAAAACACATGCCTTGAAAAGTTTAAAATCATGTTTAGTTATGCAAAGGGTAGCACAACAGAAATGCAAACAAATTAAAGGATTCAGTTGTTTTTGTAGAGAGACTAAGAAAATACCCAATAGGAATGAAAGAAAAGATGAGATTAAATGTTTCATCTCTGCTGTTTTAACTACCTGGATTCCTGTCTTCTCTGCACGACTCTAATGAGAGCATTTTTCACTTCTTTGTTTCTAAGACTATAAATGAGTGGATTCAGCATGGGAATCACAATAGTATAAAACACAGAAGCCACTTGATCTCTTCCCAAGGAATAAGACTTTCCTGGTTTTAAATAAGTAAAAATCGAGTGCCATAAAAGATGGTGACTCCCAAGAGATGAGAGACGCAAGTAGAGAAAGTTTTCTGCTTTCCTGAAGTGGAATTAATTTTCAGGATGGTAAAGAGAATGAACACATAGGATGCAGATATTGTGATAAGGGACACCATCAGGGTGGAATCAACGATAATGAATATCAGGATTTCGGTGTTGTATGTGTCAGTGCAGGACAGAGCTAAAATTGGGGACGTGTCACAAAAAAAGTGATGAATTACATTTGACTCACAGAAATGCAATCTGCTCATGGAAACCACGTTGACAAAGGAGTCCATAAAGCCAATCACATAAGGCCCAGTGACGAGAGCGAGGCAGAGCCTTTTGGACATAATGACTGTGTAGTGTAGAGGACTGCAGATAGCTACATAGCGATCGTAGGCCATTGAGGGGAGAAGATAACATTCAGCAGTACCCAAGAAGACAAAAAAGAACATCTGGGCAAAGCAGCCCGTGAAGGAAATATAGTTGGAAATCAGTAAGTTCGCTAAGGTTTTAGGTGTGATGACAGTTGAGTAACTGAGGTCAATAAATGACAGGTGAGTAAGGAAAAAATACATGGGAGTGTGAAGCTGGAGGTCCAGGTGGATTATCAATATCATCCCCACATTCCCCAGCATAGTAGTTAGGTATATCAGGAGAAATAGCATAAAGAGGGCCATCTGGACCTCTTCAGAATCTGACAGTCCTGTAAGGATGAAGTCAGCCACATTTGTGTTATTCCTTCTACCTATCATGTTCACCTGCTCTAAACTGCTGAGAAATCAAAGCTGATACATAGCAGGGGCACCTGTAATCCCAGCTACTGGAGAAGCTGAGGCAAGAATCGCTTGAACGTGGGAGGCAGAGGTTGCAGTGAGCCGGGATCGCACCATTGCATTCCAGCCCCGGCGACTGTGCCAGATTCAGAGTCAAAAAAAAAAAAAAAAAGCTTTCTGTTTATATGAATGGCCTATCATTTAAAAATTAGCTTAGCCTTCTATAAGTTGCTAATAAATTTATAGAATATGTCTAAAGAAACTAATTTTATTGCCAATATAGATATAAGTACAAATTAACATTTGCATATGTTATAATAAAGTGTAGCATGTAGCATATTGCATAATTAGAATGAACCTGACATTGTTTTCAATGGCTTCCTTTATTAACACATTGAATCCACCTGAAAATATTATACCTTAGATACTACTATTATCCACATAGTTTAGGTGAGGAAAAAAAGAGTGTGGAAGATTGGAGTAACTTATTCAAAGTCAGATCTATTCATTGTTGACACTGATTCTACCAAGATATATTAACTTCAGAGAGACGGCTTATAATACTATACTCTTGTTTATAAATAATTTCAGAAAACTTGAGAAAAGAGCTAGATATGTAATAAAAAATGAGGGGAAACAGTTTTATTGTATCATTTACTGCTCTTTTGTTTCCAATATTATTTAATAATAATTTTCAATAAATTCCACCCTTGTAAATTTTAGTCAGCTACATTAAAATTATAGACAATATATAAGTATTAATTTATAAAAGATGTGATGTTTTCCTGACTTAACTAATCAAAATCTAATTTCTTCCAAAAATTATACTTTCAAAATATATACTTTGCTTATAGACTCTGATTCTGTCAACTCTACATTTGTTTCACAAACCTTGACATTACTTAGGGTAAAGACTAAATGATATGTGTATGTATTAATATATTATTCTGATAAAGTCCCCATTTTATTTCATCTGAAATAAAATCTGAAACAATATCTTCCAATTTTGAGAATAATACTTACTGTGTGTGAGTCAACATTGATCAAAAAGGTTTCTTCTTATAGTATCTGTCTGGAAATTTGTCAACCTCAAATTTTTGTTATAAATAATATATGCTAAGGAGATAAAATTTTTTATAATATTTATTTTCCTTGAGATAAGTTGTTTTTACATTTTGGTCCTTTCATTATGTTTTATTCTGAGTTAAAATAAATCAATCTAGAAATTTTGTTTAGGTTCTGGTCTAATGGAAACGTTACCAAGACGTTATGTGTTAAAGAAGACCGGCAGCCACTGTGACCATAAGGAGATTATTCTTTCCCTCTCACTCGTATAATTCCAGAGGGTCTCATATACCGGAGGCTGATGATAACGCACCTTTTGGTAGGCCCTGGGGATCATTTGCCAAGGCAGATTGTTTGGCATGTTTCCAAAGACAAAAGTTCAAGGACTAAATGTAGCCATGTTAGGCTTTGTGCAAAGATTTTCCTTTTCACCTTAGAAGCCACACAAATGAAGGAAATTATGAATTGGTCTTTTCTTGTGATGTTCTCAATATTTTACGGGGGTGGTGGAGAAGGCATTTCCAGAAAAAAATAATTACTCTATGACTGACATCATCAAAGATGGAATAATACATTTTTCACAATTAAATTTTTAAATATTTAATTGTGAAAATTTAATTGAACAATTATTAAAAATAATTAAAAATCGTAATTATAAATAATAATTTTGACTAATTTTTAATAACTATTGAAAAATAATGAATTAAAAAGTAAATTTTAATAGTATGATACTATCATAGAAGTAAAACATTAATTAGGAAAGAATCAGAAGATAACAAAATTCAAAATAGTAAATGAAAACAATTCAAAACTGTCATTAACATTTTGTTAACATTATAATTTTTCCTAATTGTATTCCTTTGTTCATTGAATGCTTATTTGTACACATACTGAAAGATTGCATAACAATTATTGTACTATATATTCACTGTTTTTTGCTCAATTAATAACCAAAATTTTATGCTATACCATGAGCTATATTATATTAACCTTTTATCAACAACAGAATTCTACGGTTCATGTATTGGTTAGTGTCCCATAACTTACTAAGCTAACTATGCATTCACCTTCTGATAAATAGACATTTTGAAGCATTACCAAAAAATAGTACAGGTTATTCATTGTGGTGTGGTGGTGTCACCTAATTCATCTACATTCAATATTTGTGCAATATGTTTTGCTGTTTTCATGCACTTTTTTTATTTTTATTTTATTATTATTATACTTTAAGTTTTAGGGTGCATGTACACAATGTGCAGGTTTGTTACATATGTATCCATGTGCCATGTTGGTGTGCTGCATCCATTAACTCGTCGTTTAGCATTAGGTATATCTCCTAATGCTGTCCCTCACCCCTCCCCCCACCCCACAACAGTCCCCGGAGTGTGATGTTCCCCTTCCTGTGTCCATGTGTTCTCATTGTTCAATTCTCACCTATGAGTGAGAACATGCGGTGTTTGGTTTTTTTGTCCTTGTGATAGTTTACTGAGAATGATGATTTCCAGTTTCATCCATGTCCCTGCAAAGGACTTGAACTCATCATTTTTTATGGCTGCATAGTATTCCATGGTGTATATGTGACACATTTCCTTAATCCAGTCTATCATTGTTGGACATTTGGGTTGGTTCCAAGTCTTTGCTATTGCGAATAGTGCCGCAATAAACATACGTGTGCATGTGTGTTTATAGCAGCATGATTTATAGTCCTTTGGGTATATACCCAGTAATGGGATGGCTGGGTCAAATGGTATTTCTAGTTCTAGATCCCTGAGGAATCGCTACACTGACTTCCACAATGGTTGAACTAGTTGACAGTCCCACCAACAGTGTAAAAGTGTTCCTATTTCTCCACATCCTCTCCAGCACCTGTTGTTTCCTGACTTTTGAATGATGGCCATTCTAACGGGTGTGAGATGGTATCTCATTGTGGTTTTGATTTGCATTTCTCTGACGGCCAGTGATGATGAGCATTTTTGCATATGTTTTTTGGCTGCATAAATGTCTTCTTTTGAGAAGTGTCTGTTCATATCCTTCGCCCACTTTTTGATGGGGTTGTTTGTTTTTTTCTTGTAAATTTGTTTGAGTTCATTGTAGATTCTGGATACTAGCCCTTTGTCAGATTGGTAGGTTGAGAAAATTTTCTCCCATTTAGTAGGTTGCCTGTTCACTCTGATGGTAGTTTCTTTTGCTGTGCAGAAGCTCTTTAGTTTAATTAGATCCCATGTGTCAATTTTGGCTTTTGTTGCCATTGCTTTTCGTGTTTTAGACATGAAGTCCTTGCCCATGCCTATGTCCTGAATGGTAGTCTCTAGGTTTTCTTCGAGGGTTTTTGTGGTTTTAGGTCTAACATGTAAGTCTTTAATCCATCTTGAATTAATTTTTGTGTAAGGTGTAAGGAAGGGATCCAGTTTTAAAAATTTTATGAAACAAAAGTGAGAGCAGAAAGACAAAATCAGCCCTGAGACTAATAAACATTTTATAATTAATTTAGTAGCCCAAAACTTACTTCCTCCATATATAATCAGGTCAAATTTTTTCTTAAATATGAGTTAAAAATTCAAATATAAAAAGAGAACTGAAATATTCTACTGAGAATTATTTGTCCAAGATGAGGAAGCAAAGGAAGAATCTGAAACAATATACAATGTGAATCAAAGTACAATATTAAAGTGACTCTTAAGTCATGACAATAAAGTCAATTTCATGTAAATTTTACTTATTTATTTTATTATTCTTTTTATTATACTTTAAGTTCTAGGGTACATGGGCACAACATGTAGGTTTGTTACATATGTATACATGTGACATGTTGGTGTGCTGCACCCAGTAACTCGTCATTTACGTTAGGTATATCTCTCTATTTTTAGTAGAGATGGGGTTTCACCATGTTAACCAAGCTGGTCTTGAACCCCTGACTTCAACTGATCTTCCTGCCTCAGCCTCCCAGAGTGCTGGGATTACAGGTGTGAGACCCTGCATCCAGGCAATATATAATTTTTACTGCATTCCATTGTGGTTATGACTGCTTTAAGTTAAGCTTTCTAAATTTATAAATTACTTTTAATCAACTGCTGTAAATTACTCATAGATTCTGGGAAAGAAAGATTCAAATGTCGATATGCAAGTCTGGTCTTTTCTATTAGAGTATTTGTAGATTATAAATTCTCAGCAGGGGGAAACAGAAATAAATACAAAGATCAGTGATAACAACGTATTAGAAGATAAAATGTACTATAAATGAAATAAAGGAAATGTAAAACAGCATAAAAGATGGGAGAGCTGTTCAGAAACAGGGGCATGAGGAAGCAACCAAAATGGAGGACAAGGTGTGTCACAGTGAAAAGGGGACAGTTGAGCAAAGACTTGAAGGAGGGAAGAGTTAGTCATGTAGGTATGGGGTGGGAATGTGTTCCACATGGATGGATCATTAGGGTGAAGGACCTGTGAAGAGGATGGACCAGGTAGTTGAAAGAATGACAAGCAAGACTATGTGGGAAGAGTGCTGTGAAGAAAAAGTGGAGATAGTGCAGACTTTTGAGCTTTCTTTCTTAAAAAATAATTTTCAGAAAAGTCTGCAATGATAGGGCCATATTGAAATAAGTGAAACAGAGAGCCATAAAAATACCCAGAGAATGTGAATTTCAGGCAAGTGGAAGAGTAAAAGCAATGTTCTATAAAATTAGTTACTTTGTCCTAATGCTTTACATCACTTTATTTTAGTAAAAATTGTGTAAGCAAAATAATATACTGAGTTCTGAACAATCTTTGGCTTTTTAGAGGCATTCATTACCATGAAAAAATATAAAAGTTATATAGTTCTCTAATATATTTATATTTCATAATGCTAATATTTCTGTGCATTATTTCCTAAACTATATTTTTCTTTTGTATCTGTTGTCTTTAGCTATTAATTTTAGACAGTTTTTCTACCCATCCTTCTCTTCCCCTATTTTAAAAGGCAAATATCTCTGCAAATTCCTAGCCATTCTACACTAGTTATTCCAAGTAACAGACAATAACTATGAATTCATTTTAAATGGACCTTTAATCTTAATATATACCTATGAGAGCAAGTCAGAATCTTTATAATATCAAAAATCAATTTTATTGAATTTAGTTTATTTTCATTGACTAATTTGTTTCTTCATAATTTTTTGAAATACTTCTTGAAATGAAACAAGTTTTAAGAACAATTTTTAAAAACTTTTGATACAAAAATTTATCTTAAAGTTAGTGAAATAGAACACAAACTCAAGGAATACAAATGGTGGACAGGAACATTACAAGGGCACCACTGATTAAACAGACAGAACCAAAACCATGTGTCTTTATTTTGAAGCCTTATACATCAAACATATTTTAAATTGAGTGTTTTTGTTCAGCATATTCAAAAAGGAAAGGGATATCTGGACTATTGCACAGAGTAGGATACTGCCAGGGACTTAATTTCAAAGACTACAATTAATCTTCTGATGTGGGAAAGATCAAGAGCGCTGGAAGAGTGAGGCACAAGGAATGACTGGAGAAAAGGCAAAGCTTATCCTGGAAAGCCTTGCATTACAGGATCTAGAGGGAAGGTGCACACAGAGCAACTAGAAGAGAGAATGATGGGAGATATTAATATACCAGGAGAAATTGCGAGAAGCATATTGAGAAGAGTATATATGGACATTTAGGCACAATTTTGGGTAAATAAAATATATTGTTATGTGTTTAGATGAGCAAAAAAAGTGGGATATTATTTTGCTGCTAGAAACAGATTAGCAATAAAAATGTTAATAACTTTCAAAGATAAATTTGATACATAATTTTATTAATAGAAAGTAAATAAGAATATTTGAAATTATCTATAGAAAAATATACATTCAGTACAATTAAAAGTAAAAATGCATACAGTAGAATCAGAGTAAACGTAATAAAGTGTAAAAGTCATCATGTTTTATACACTTATAAAAATGATCATTTTATTTAGAATGTATGAATGTGTAGTGGTAAAGTGAATTTCCATTTCCCTCTGAAGTTTCAAGTTGGCTGAAATGAACTGACAATAGACAAACAGGAGAAAAGGCATGCACATCTAATAATCTGCATAAGCACAATAGTCACTCATAATATGAGATTCAGAGAAGTCTTAGATGACCCAGGCACAGGTGGCATCTATATTCTATACGATTGTCATTCCAGTGCTGAATCCACTCATCTACAGTCTGAGGAACAAAGATGTGAAAAACGCTCTTCTAAGAGTCATATATAGAAAACTTTTTCCATGACAAATTTATGTATGTTACAATTAAAACAAACGTGGATGGCTTCAGGAATTCAATTATGCCAACAACTAGGAAAATAGTAGAGTAACCTCAAAAAGCATAACACAAACTAAATGATAACTTAGAGTCTTGCAGTTTGTGAATTGAATTATTATTTCATTTGTTTATATGGACCACTAACTCACTGTATTTGGAGGTCAATTCAGCGTATAAATTATTCAGACATAGTCATGTACAAAGAAATAAGAGGCACCTGAACATGCATATATAAGCATGCCATCACACCAAAACACGTTTAAAATTATTACATTAAGAACATGCAAGTTTTGTCATTCTGTGCCCAGCTTATATCACATAACTGAATTGTTTGTATTAGACTGTAGCAAAAGTAATTGTGTTTTTTTGTTATTAAAAAAAAACAGCAAAAACAGCAATTACTTTGCACCAACATAATAACTCAATGGATATGATTGAGGCATAAATACCCTTTTCACAGGGGAGAAATGAACGAACCCAAAGCATAGACTGTTTATAAATGATTCTAGTAGGAAACTGAATGGAACCAGCAATTTAAGGGAAGGGACAGAACATTGTTGTGAACAAATGAAGTCTATTATGCTGATAAAATCTGTTACATAATCTCTTGGAGATCCCTTCAGAAGAATAGATGAAAACTATGTGTGGGTATGGTGACAAATTTTAGTCTCTTCTCTTCTTCAGTGGTTAATCTTTCCTAGTTAATTAATGAGGTACTAGAGAAGGCGTTTAAGACAATTACTTTTCAGAAGATGTTTCCTCATTCAGGTAAGAAAATTCCAGAGCATGTCCCTCCCTGTGCTTGGTGGGAGGGAAACAGAGAAGGTTAACAAGTCTTTGGCTCCAAGGCAACTTCTAAGGTCTTGCAATTTCTTATTTCAAAGTGATCAGTATGCCAAAGCATCATTCTTTGCAATATCATTTTCTGAGCCCCAACCATGTGCCCACCCAGGTTCATTCACATGAGCTATCCTCAGCCACTCCCAAGACTGAAGACTGATATTCTCTTTACAGAATTAGGTTTGTGACATATGGAGAGGTGAGAATTCCTAATCAGTTGTCTTCCATTATTTAAATTCATATATATGGCATACAGCTTTGTATACACTTAGTTCCATATTCTAGCCATTTTGAAAAAAAAGTCATTTGGGAAGAAATATATCTGTAAATCACTATGCCATATTTAATATATGAATGAGAAATGTTTGAGAAAGATTTCTAAAAATAGAATTTCTAACTAAACTGACATTTGAATAAGATTATGTACAAAACTGCACCAAAGAAATATACAAATATGAGTAAGACAGACACTGTGGCCCTAATGAATTCATCACTGTGCTTCCACATACAAACGAAAACAAAAGAAAATATTTACTTATATACTTCATATTGATACATTTGCTAGTTGTTATGAAGTGCACAAATATGAATAGGAAAACTTTTCTCTCAAAGAGCTTACAATCTTGGTGGAGAGTAATATTAAAAGCACATACATTTTCTTTTAAAAGAGCCTCATCAAATTAATCTTCCATTCCTTTCAACATACATTTTAAATATGATAGCCCAACTCTGATAATTATTCATTCATTCATAGACATGAAAGGCAGTACTGATAAAACTTTTTCAATCGTTACCTTCTAACAACACCTGGGAGAGTTCGTTAAATCAGGTTTAAGTCTCTTTTCAAGAAAAGCACCATCTCTCCACCCCACACACACGAACACATACACACACATTTTGTTCCTTTAATACTGTAGATTTAACAATGTCTTTTTGTTTGATTTGGTGATGCAAGAATCTGTGTAAATCCAAAATGATCCAGGGATTATGCCTCAGCTAGTGAGACATTCTATGAGAAATTAAACTCTGCTGTTTTGATTAGAAAAAATGCCATAAACTGATCACTTTTCTATGTAAACAAAAATCGTATTCATAAATACATGATCAAGAACTTAACCGTTAGGGGCAAATGACTCCATATTACCAGGAGATTTCTCTATACTCTCTGGTGTCTGTTGTTCCATTGGTGTTTGCACTTAAATTACTTCAATCTTTTATTTTTCCCTGTGACTAATATTGCTTTTTATTTTTGTTTGTTTCTTTAGTTCTGCAGTCTTTGTTTTTGGGTGATCAGCATTTTATATTTTTTGTAAAATTTAACTGTTCTTATCTCTTAATCTTCCAATTTCTTATTCTCAATTTGCTAGTAGCTGAGAAAACAATGTCAGATTATATTGTCAATTTAATAATTTTTTTTTTACTTTTTAAGGTTTTTTTATTTTTAATGTTTGTGGATATATAGTAGATGTCTATATTTATTCATTACATGAGATATTTTGAAACAGGCATGCAATGTGAAATAAGCACATAATGGAGAATGGGTTATCCTTGTTCTCAAGCATTTATCCATTGAGTTATTATGTTGGTGCAAAGTAATTGAGGTTTTTGCTGTTTTCTTTTTTAATGACAAAAAACCACAATTACTTTTGCAACAGTCTAATACAAACAATCCAGTTATGTGATATAAGCTGGGCACAGAGTGAAAAAACTTGCATGTTCTTAATGTAATAATTTTAAACATGTTTCGGTGTGATGGCATGCTTATATATGCATATTCAGGTGCCTCTTATTTCCTTGTACATGTCTATGTCTGAATAATTTATATGCTGAATCGACCTCCAAATACAGTGAGTTAGTGGTCCATATAAACAAATGAAATAATAATTCAATTCACAAACTGCAAGACTCTAAGTTATCATTTAGTTTGTGTTATGCTTTTTGAGGTTACTCTACTATTTTCCTAGTTGTTGGCATAATTGAATTCCTGAAGCCATCCACATTTGTTTTAATTGTAACATACATAAATTTGTCATGGAGAAAGTTTTCTATGTATGACTCTCAGAAGAGCGCTTTTCACATCTTTATTCCTCAGACTCTAGATGAGTGGATTCAGCATTGGAATGACAATCGTATAGAATACAGATGCCACCTGTGCCTGGGTCAGCGATGATGTGTTATCAGGTTGCACATAGGTGAAAATCAGAGACCCATAAAAGATAGTTACACCCATGAGGTGGGATGTGCAGGTGGAGGCCTTCTGCCTGCCTGCTGCCAACTGGATCCTCAGGATGGCTCAGATAATGGCGATATAAGTGACTGTGATGATAAGGAGAGAACTAAGAAGAGTGAATCCAGCTAAGACAAAGATCACCATTTCTGTGCCAAATGTATCTACACAGGACAGTGCCAAAAGAGCTGTGGTGTCACAAAAAAAATGATTGATGCTGGAATCACAGAACAACAAACTGCTTACCACACAGATGGATATCAGAGAGTTTGTGAAGCCTATCACATATGGCATTACTCCCAGCCAGTTGCACACTTTTTGGGACATGACTACTGAATACAGTAAGTGATTGCAGATTGTTACATAGAGATCGTAGGCCACCGATCCCAGAAGGAAACACTCACTACACACCAATCCAACAAAAAAGTACATTTGAACAAAGCAGCCAACAAAGGAGATGGATCTCTGATTGGATTGGAAATTCACCAATGCCTTAGATGTTACAGTAGAGGAGTAAAATATGTCAATGAATGCTAAATTGCTCAGGAAAAAGTACATAGGAGTATGAAGCTGAGAATCCATTCTGATTAACATGATCAGTCCCAGGTTTCCCAAAACAGTGAATAGATAAACGAAGAGAAACATCAAGAAAAGACTGACTTGTAATTCAGGGTGATTTGCAAATCCAGAGAGGATGAAGACAGTCACCTCAGTGACATTGTTGCCAGCCATTTATATCAACTCAGGCCTTTGACTTATCTGCTGAATAACAATGAGGAAAGTTAGAGAAGGATTCAAATCTAAAGGCCCTATAATCAAATTTGACTCAGACTCCAACCATGAAAGAGTTACAAATGGAAAGTAAAATTTAATGACTTGAAGTTAGAGATTTATGCATAATTTTTATTTTTTATAAAACTGAAAACTTACAGACATTAATACAGAAAAAAACTCAAGTTCACGATTGTGTAGACTAAAAAATACATGTCTGGAAAGATGTGTAGAAATTCCTCCTAAGATGTACCATTCTCTACCCCTGTCTGTCATTGGGTCTGGCAATTTATCTAATGAAATCAATTGTATCTAACAAATATAGCAAATTATCGAATGAAATTAATTGTATCTAATGAACATAGCAACTTATCTAATGAAATTAATTTGTATCTAATAAATATAGCAAGTTATCTAACAAAATGAATTGTATCTAATGAATAGAGCAATTTATCTAATAAAAAATTCAGTGAGATAAGACCAAATGAGGGCCTTCATCTATAACATAGTTTAAATTCTTTCATGTATGTTTGTTCAAACAACACGATTGTTTCTAGATATAAAGCACATATTAATCTATGACATCAGGTGCTAGCCAATTCATTGCTGAACAGCAGTTTTTAAGACAATGATATTAATGTTAAAAACAGTAAAACAAACCTGATTTCTTACATTTAAAAATAAGAATTAAATTATAAGGTGGGAACGCTAGAAACTAAAGAACTTTATTGCCTAATTAACTTAACATAAATATATGACAAATAAATGCATTTGAAACTAGCCCGCCATGCAAAGTTAAATAATCACCTTTGTTTAGACATTTAGCACTCTCCTTGAGTAACCAAAAAGGACTTGATAATAATTATTATCAATAATAAAAATATAACATTATTCTTATTATATATCACATGTACTTAATCATTTAATGTGTTCCATGGTCACAGTGTTCCTATTTATCCATTCATTTACTTGGCGAGCATTTATTCAATGAAGGCATTTTGTCTTGCCTGTCATGAAGGGCATTTTTCTTAAAGCCTAATGTAAGATGCAGACATGAAAAAAATAACAAGTTTCCCAATGTGAGAAACATGCAAACTATACTCACAGACAGACAGAGACACAAATTTTAGGAAAGAGAAGATGAGAAAATGAGATGTACCTGGGATTCAATCATCCAGAGGAAACATCCTATGTTTCAGCAATCTTTCACTTATTTTCAGGTTCATTATATTTACCTCATCTACAATGCTAAATATCAAATAACAAAAGTTGTTATTCAGCATAGAGCTCTATTTCCTATATAATGGACCCTAAATGTTAGGATGTTGATGAAAAAATGTTGATGGTTTTGATGATAGTATTGGGTATTGTATATATTACCTTCCATTGATAGGCTAGAAATAGGAGCCAAATTAACTTCTTGTTAACTTGTTTTTTATGCACATTCTTGAGAATTAAAAATTTATATTTTTTGCTCAAGCCTGGATTCTTATTTAGAATTGTTTTTGTCTTAGTGTATTTCTAAAGCAATCCCATGACAAAAGATTTTCTTTTGAAAGCTCATGTGTTAAGCAGTATTCTTATACCTGCAACTCTTCCTCAAACAAACTCACCTAATAAAAGGTTGTTCAATTAGCATCTTTGATCTCTTGAAATTCATATTTTAATCGTACTCCAGAGTCTATTCTTAATTTGCCTGGGGTATATCTCTAATGGAAGTGTTAGGAAATATATATTCCTCATTTTTGCATTTTTCAGTTAAATGGCAACAGATACATTGAAAAAATCAATTGATTTCATTTTAAATATCATGTTATTTTCACGTTATTGGTAGATATATAGACGTGAAACATGTATGAAACATTAAATTATTATGAAACTAAAGGAGACATATGATGTTAGGGAATCTCAGATAACCACTGCATTTGTCTGTTTCCCAGATAATCCTCCCATGAAATGGAAGTAAGCTTTCCTACTCACTGATTCAATGCTGTTAACATGTGTTGAAATTATATTACCATCTATGTCAACAAACATTGATGTGTCTACTTTTAACTCAGGCATCCAATTATTTTTAATTGTGCTTAAAGGTATATACGTAATATCATTGTCTGATAATAAGTATGCCATCTAGGAAAATGAAGAAGAAACCTACGGTACAAATCAAACTCATGTTCTCCATTTAATGCTCAATTTATGAGTAAATACAATATTTCACACAATTGTATTCACATTATCTCTTGTGTTTGTTTGTTTCAAAGCAGCTTCCTAGCCTACACTACTGTGTAGATTCTGGTTTATTAGGTCTGATATTGACCCATAAAATTAAATTTTTCAAAATGCCCCACATTACATGGATTATACTTTGACAAACACTAGCTTGGAAGGATCTCACAGACTTGCCTAATGAAATTCTTCTTCTACTGTGATCGTTACATTCTCTTACATCACTTATATTTTAAAAGGGCTTATTTTTTAATTGACAAATAATAGCTGTATATATTCATGGGAGTACATAGTGATGTTTTAAAATACATAATATATAGTGATCAGATCATATATATCTATCATTTCAAACATTTATCATTTCTTTTTGTTGGGAATATTCAATATCCTCCTTCTCGCTACTTGAAACTACATAATACATTGTTGTTAACTATAGTCATTGTACAGTAGTACAGAACAATAGAACACATTCCTCTTATTTAGCTGTAATTTTGTATCTTTTAACAAGTCTCTCCCTAGTGTTACATAATGAAACAAGACAGATTCCTTACAGGAAAAAAATATATATTTTTGTAGTGATAGAAACCATCACTAATATTAGAGATTTTAAAAAAGAAAATCTATTATAGATGTGCCATATCACTTACTGATGCTCAATATTATCAGATATTAGGACAAAATAAATGGTATACAGTAGGCCCCCATTATCTGTGGTTTTACTTTCTGTTGTTTCAGTTACCATTGGTCAATCAGTCTGAAAATATCAAAAGGAAACTTTCAGGAATAGACAATTCATAGGTTTAAATGTGCTTTTCTGGGTATTGTTATAATGGTTCCATTTTATAAGTAGTTGTTGTTAATCTTTTACTGTGTCTAATTTAAAATTAATCTGTATCTCAAATATGTATTACAGGAAAAAAAACAGTATATATCAAGTTTGATACTATCTGAAATTTCAGGTATCCACTGGGGGTCGTAGGCTCTTTGAGGATAAGGAGAGACTACAGTAATTTCTTCCCCCACTAAGTGCGCAACTTGAGAAAATAAAACTTTCAAAGAATTAGGTTGTACACCTGCAATCTCAATGTTTCATCTACCCTCTTACTTATTTGTTCAACACAAATTGATTAAACAGCTGTTAGATGGCAGGCACTATGCTTTGTGTGAAATATGAAAACAATATCATTTCTCCTTTCACATTACCTAGTGTTAATTGCCTCTTTCAAGATTCAGATTTTGTCTCAGCTATTTAATGTTCTGATATTTGGTGAACTAATATGTATTGTGGTCACAAATACACAGTTGATATAGGGGCTATTGTTGGCCATATTACAAGATAAATAGACATTTAATAACTACTTGATTAATTGAATTTACATTTTTTCTATACATCTATCTTGGTTTCTGTCAATCAACTTTTTTAACTTTTTTATTAAATAACTTTAGACCTACAGATTTTCTATAAACACTTCTTCTAGCTTTACTAATGTTAAAATTAATCACAATGTGAATATTAATACTTAAGAAATTTATATTGATAAAATAATATTAGCTAAACTACAGACATCATAATTTTACTAAATTTTCCACTAAAGTCCTCTTTTCCTCTTCCAGGATCCAATCCAGGATGCCATGTTGTGGTTGTTGTCCTGCCTGCTTAGGCTATTGGAGTCTGTTTCTGTTCTATAGTCTTCCCTTTTCTTTCATGGCTGTGATAGTTTTTTAGTACATGTCAAATATTTTATAAGATATTCTTCAGTTGAACTTTGCTGGATGTTTTCTCCTGATTAAGTTGAGGTTTTTCATGATTGGGAAGAGTTCCAGAGAGGCAATCTGTAAACCATCCTCCATTTTATCACAGGGCATATGATGCTGATAGGTGATATGACTAGTGATATTAAACTCGATCACTTAGTGTGTGCCAGAATTTTTTACTGTAGTATTACAATTCTTTCTTTGTACTTATTAAATATTTATTTGGGGAAAGGTAACTTAGACTATGTAAATATTTCATTACTACTTTTTACCATTTATCAATATGTTTGTTGCTTGTGGCAATTATTACTGTGGTATTTTGGTAGAAATCTGTTATTTCCCTTATTCTTTCAATATATTGAAATTATTCATAAAGGTAGAGTTATTACTTCTCCCCTATATATTTACTTATTCAGTCTTCTACTTAAACCAATATGCACTCATAATTATTTACTCTTTGTGTTATTATTCCATGCTGACATCATTTATTCTGTTGCTTAAAACTAATGGAACCACCATCTAATTGGCTCCTGGACTCTATGCTCTTTGAACATGTCCCTACCTTTTAAAATTCTTTCCATCGTTGTTTTTTACTCCTTACCCTCTACCACACAAACTGTTCCAGGTCTGTATTTTCCTGGACTGAACTCTAAAATTAACTACTTCTCTAAGAATTCTTGCTTTTATGAAACTATGGCATTTAGAAAAAAAGGATCTGAACAATATTTTATGATTATTATTTGTGTATTTATGTTTTCCCTTAATAATAAATCACACATATTTTTAATACTTTTACATTCTCAACATTTTGTAATTATAACTTCAAAAAATGACTTTATGCTGTAATGGAAAATGGTTATATTTGGAAAGCATAATTCCAAATTTGTGTCTAGAAATTTCATATACTTACTTTGTGACCTTATGAAAGCTTCTTAAGCTCTCATATCATCAGTTTCCATGTTTGTAAAGTGACAATACTAGTACCTGCCTCGTGTGTCTGTGAATATTCAATTGAATTTCATATATGAAACATTTAGAATGATGTCGAGGATATGATAGATATTCACTAAATATCTATTCTATGTAGATAATAACATAAGTGACTTTATAATAATCTGTTACATTTATACATCCACATTTATTAAACTGATTTCTCCACTGTTGGTTATCTCCATTAATCATGCTTTTTATGTGTTTTTTAATGCAAAATATGCATTGATTTATTTTCCTTAAGTAAACAACTTAAAAGTACTATTCTGAGACCAAAACTGTGACTTTCCATGACACACTACTGTGAGGCATTTTAGAATGGTTGGACAAATGTTTATTTCTATGAACATAGTCTCTAACCATCCGTTTCCTCATAACTTTGTCTACATTTACCGTTTATATCTTATCAAGCTCCACATTTAACAGAACTTGATAAATCAAAGATTATTTTACTAAAAATTTGTTTTATAGGTATACATGAGGAAAGCATCCTCATACCTTTATTTACTATTTATATAACCATCTCTTTAAGTGTTACTGAAAGCCTTATTAGAAATGCAGCTTTTTAAACTGTAATACAGTTTGAAAAATTCCTAATTTATTATTATCTATTTACTTTTCAATGTCAAATACGCTAGTGTATGACAGGTAGGAAATCAATTCTATGAAATAATTAACTTCTTAATTTATTAAACAAGTAAATATTGAGCACTTACTATGTGATAATCACTTTCCTAGTAACCTTGGAACCATGGTTGAATAAGATACAGTCATTTTCTTACAGAAACAAACAGCTCAAAAGAAGGGTTAGAAGTGAAAACAAAAAAGTAGAATCCATTTTTGCAATGCAATGTGTAATTATAGAAGAATGAATGAAGGGGCTTAATTTTCTCAAAGACATTACCATGAAAATCTTTTGAGAGGTAAAATTATTTCTCCTGAATTTGAGAATAGTTACTATATTGTAGGGAAAATACTCTAAACAAAATGACAGACATATAGAAGGGTACAGAGAGAAGAATTTACACCATGGTAAATTGAGGAAAGCAAGTCATGTACTACAAAAGGAATCTTTAGTATGAAGCTGGAAAATGGGAGAGGCAATAGGGTGTAAAATCTAAAGAGACATGTAAGCACGTGAATTCTTACTAAAAGGACAATGTGTAGAATTAAGGAAAGTATTGTGACTAAAAACTTTGCTCTGAGGTAAAATTGAAGACACATTAAAGGAGACCTAGGTAGGCTGCAAGGGAAGACACTAGGAGGCTCTCAACCGTTAAGATTAGCGAACATTGGATCCTGAGCTGAAATGGCGGCAATGATAATTAATAAAGAAAAATAAACTAATCCGGTGGGTTTCCTAGATACAGAATTAACAAGACCTAATCGAGTAAGTATTTGGAGAAAATAAAAGAGATGTGCGGCCTGGTGCGGTGGCTCACGCCTGTAATCACAGCACTTTGGGAGGCCGAGGCATGAGAATCACGAGGTCAGGAGATTGAGACCATCCTGGCCAACATGGTGAAACCTTGTCTCTACTAAAATCCAAAAAAAAAAAAAAAAAGAAATTAGCCAAGCATGGTGGCATGCGCCTGTAGTCCAGGCTACTCGGGTGGCTGAGGCAGGAGAATCACTTGAAACTGGGAGGCAGAGACAACGGTAAACTGAGATTGTGCCATTGCACTTCAGCCTAGCGACTGAGCGAGACTCTGCCAAAAAAAAAAAGAAAAACAAGAGATGATAGATCTATGCTGACTTGCCAGATATTTGGCTTGTGTAACTAAGTGAGTGGAAACATTTTATTCAAACAAAATAATATAAAAATAGAAAATGGGTGCATGGAATATGGTGATATTAGTTTTAGAACATTAGGGTTGAGGAAGTTGAAAGGCATTCAGAAAAATAACGATTTGTCTTGGATGAGATGTAAAATACTCAAATGTCCAATAAAATGTGAATATCTCTACTCAGATTTTCTTAGTTATGTTTGTTAGCTTGTGGAACAAATTGCTGTTTCAAGGTATGTACAGCAAAATGCGAAATGGACTGAAGTTCAGAATGCTTAGTAAGTCATGAGATCTAATGAAAAAGCATATATTCTGTCCAATATTTGGTTTTGTCATCAGAAGAACAGATTAGAAGTTTCCCTTTAATTCTTAATTTTTCTGATTTTAAAAAATCACATGAAAGCAGTAAAAAGGGCCGTTTTCAGTTTTTTCGTATTTCTAAGTTAAAGTACATTTGCTAGCCACCAGTAAAATGCCTCATTGTTGGGCTGGCCTTCAGAAACCAACACACATAACCATCCATCTGATATTCAAACCTCTCCCTAAAAAGTGTCACCAAATGTTCACTTTAGCTTAAATCTTCCAAGTGATGTTTATCACTGGATCTTGGGGTAGTCTACATTGAGTTAAAATGTGTTTTCACATAGCATATAAGTAGTTATTATTAAATAAACATTCAATTGACTTTGAACTGCATTTGTTCAAAAATTTTTAAATTTTAATAATTGGATTCCTTTGAACCCTATAAAACAAATTTAATCCCTTCTCTTCATGGCCTGTTTTCAATAAGAGAAAACTATAATTTGTTCTCTAACCCTTTCAATTCAATATTCTCCACATGATGTGTTTTCATTATCCTTAATACCTTCCCCTGCAAAGAACTTAAACAATTTGGGACATGTTAAATATATGACATTCCACAGTTATACATATTAGTTCAAGATTGACTACTAAAGATTAAAGTATATCATAAACACTTTAATCATAGCATAGAAACACTCCTTTTCATTTATATATACATGGATTCTTATATCTATATAAAATATAGACATACAGGTATATGAAATCAGCATTGCACTGCTAACAGAGGCTTTTATTAGAAACCAAAATTAAACACAAATTTTCAGATTGACTATGGAGCTAAAGAAAGAAACCACATTCACTCACATGCTGTAAAGTTAGACTGTTTTAAGCTGTTTTAATGCATAAAATTCATGTCAGAAACACGATCATCACAAAGTACAAAAGCAAATAAAGCAAACTATAGAGAAATATTTGCTTGAATAGGGTTATTTAGTGATTGTTGGAGAAACTATCCACAATCGAAGCTCTTGCTAGACCTGATAAATTAATTTTTGTTGCCTTTTTATATTACAAGCTAAAGCTATTGGGAAAACTTTCCTAACAATTGAAAGTTTGTGCAACAAATATTTAAAGACTTCTAGGTTTCTTGTTGCTTTAATGGTGTTTCTAAATAATACCCCTCTGTGTAAGTTTATAGTATTTCAGAAAGTCTATCCCCTTGAATTTCATCTCCTATTATTTAATATAATATGCTTCTCTTTTCACGATTTTGGTCCAACGAGCATAATCTCAAATCCATTACTGAGTAAAAACACACAGAAACCTTACTTTCTCAAATTGTTTCTCATGAAGTTAGTAAATAACTTGTAGAAAGAAGATCATGATCAATTATTGTACTTTCGTTAATTTTCACATCGTTAGTTTTATGTTTTTCTTTTTTGAAGATTTTATTATACAATATATTCATTATTTCTGTTTAGTTATAATAACTAAACTTTTAAATAAATACAATAATTGCATTGCTGAAGTAATTAGATTCTATACAAATTTTTGGAAAATAATTAGGCAAAATATCAAAACAGAAATGTTTATATATGTTTTACCAAAAACATGCCATTATTTGGAATCTATGAAGATGAAAATAATTTAAAAAGTGGAGCACTTTATTATTATGCTGTAAATTACGTTGTTAAATGTAAAAGCCTTAAGTATATAAGACCGAGAGAGATATACTTTGGTAGACTTAATGTCGATTTAAATTTTGGTGTGTGATTATGAGATATCTTTCAGAAAGCTGCTTTTTATGTCCTAGGGACTCCCTTACTAGGCAATATTTTTGCTTTTGAAAATTTGGTTATAATAATAAAGGTAATTACTTATTTTTTGGCAAATTCATGTGCTGTTATCAAAATATTTGACAATGAGATTCTTCTGAAATTATGAGCTGTATAGAAAGAATGAAATAAAATATGCTTTAACATATTTAATTATAAATTTCCATAACTTTCATTGTGAAGCAGTAATAAAGAAATTCAAAGACTTTTATAGATTTTAACAGATAAGATTTATTGCTCTGAACTCTGTTTGATAGATACAAACATTCTTTTAAAACCTAAAACTATTATTCACTACATATTGCAATAATATCATTTAACAAAGAGCATGGTTACATTCTTAACAATTATGAGAATAACAATGCTGCTGGACTGAGATTTGATGGATGGCCAAGTGATCAGAACTATAAACACCATCTGGAATGATAGATGAACATAGGCCATATGGGATTCCAAGAGCCACTTTGTTAAACGTGTAACTTTTAGCATTTTCAAATGGTTGTATTCTTTTATGGAAGTTTCCTGAAGGCTGATTTTTGGTGAATTATGATATTCTCTAATATAACAGAATACCTTTACATTGTTGTTTGGTTTTTCTGTTAACTGGCAGAATTGGAGTCACCCTAAAGAGAAACCATCTGTGACTGTAGAATTACTTTTTAAAATAAAATATGCAAATTTTCACAATTCTAGAAAAAGATGGCACATAAAATACATGCAGGAAATTTAAAGGCTGTTTGTTAATGTAAATGAGGAGGAGGTCTGTGTACAAATATACAACTATAGGTATATTTGAATTCTGACTCGCAAATATTGATGTTGTCTGATCTTGGGTGAGTTTTTATCCCATTGATGCTTGGTTTCACGTTCTTGTTTCAGAAGAATCTCAAAATCTGCAAAATGGCTCAGCTTTTGGACGTCACTAAGAAGAAGGAGAAGTCAGTACACTTCCTTTAACCAATATTCCTTGATAGATGTGTGTGTGTGCATGTGTGCATGTGTGCCTGCGTGTCTGCTACATGTCTCTGTGATTGTGCACCTACTGGTTCTTCTATATTTTTTACAAAACTAAAGATTGTATTTTATAATTAACCAATCCACAGAAAATGGGTGACAGTTTATTACATAGGAAGTTAGATTTTCAGAATCACAATTTGGGATTTGAAAGGATTCAAATTATACCAAAGTGGCATAAAAATATTTTTATCTGAAGACATTTGAGATTCAACAAATGAAGAAAGAAGCTTTATCAGAGCTTTTCTTATAGTAAAGGCAGACGCTTCTGAGAATGAAACCTCCATAAATTGCCTCTAGCGGGAGGATTTTCTGCCTAGAAGAAGAAAGGGAACATGGGAATCTGCATAAAACAAACACTATAGGAAACTTTGTCTCCTATTTGTTCTGTTAAAAGTTCATTTGTTCTTCCCATAGAAGCCTTTCTCATCCTTTGCTTTCATGTGGCAAAATAGGTATATAAACCCTGGTCTCTAATTATTACACCAGTTCTTTTGTGTGCTCCCATATGTGTATGAATAAACTTTGTCACTTCTATTGTTAATCATTCCTTTGTCATTTTAATTAATGGGCCTTTTAACTAATAAACCTAAAAGCGTAAAAGAAATGTTTCCCAGATATATGTGTGTGTATGTTTATGTGCTCACATGTGCATATATATGTTTCTGAAGGCTAATAATGAATGCATTTTTGCACATACACTGCTTTGAAAATAGCTTTCTGCCTTCACCCTAAAAGTCTCACATATATTTAACAATGTACTTACTGCAGCACCGATAAATAGTCTTAAATGTTTCTGGCTGAAAATTCATGCTCACTGAGGAAGTATTTTTCTCTTAATAATCATTTTCATGGCTTCTTTGACTTCTCTGTTTCTCACGCTATATATTAGAAGATTTAGTATTGGCAACAAAAATGTATACACCACAGACAGAATTTTGGCTCTATCCTGTGAGTAGCTAGAGCTGGTTCCCAGATAAGTAAATATCACTGTTCCATAGAAAAGAGTCACTACCATTAGGTGGGAGGCACATGTGGATATGGCTTTATTTCTGCCCCTGGTGGAATGTATCTTCAGGACAGTGAGCAGGATTCCCAGATAGGAACTAACCACTATCAAAAAGGTAGTCACTGATGTTGCTCCAGAAAGGACAGTAAATAATCTTACTGTGTTGGGTGTTGGAACAGGGGAGTTGGAAGAGCAATGGAATGTCACAGAAATAATGGTTGATAACATTGGGCCCACAGAAAGACAAACTGAGTAAGCTACTCAGGTGGGTGAGGGAGTTTACAGAGCCCATCAGGTAAGAAACAGTCACCAGGTAGATGCAGAAAGTAGGAGTCATGAGACCTTTGTAGTGAAGTGGGTGGCAAACAGTGAGATACCGATCACATGCCATGGCAGCCAGGAGGAAGCATTCAGTAGTCAGGAACAAGTTGACAAAGGAATACTGAAGGAGGCAACCGTGATAGGAGACGACTTTCTGTCCTGCTATGTAATTCACCAACATTTTAGGAATCAGGACTAAAGAATAGCAGAAATCCAAGAAAGCCAACTGGCTAAGGAAAAAGTACATGGGTGAATGGAGTTGGGCACTAGCCAGAATTATTATGATAATCCAAATGTTGCCCAACACAGTAATGAGATAGATTAATAGAAAGAGCACAGAAAGGACAACATTCATTTCAGGGTTATCAGTCAACCCCAGGAGGATGAATTCAGTTATCACAGTGACGTTTCTGTCAGCCATTTATATGGCTGCCCTATGGGGGATCTGCAGGGAACAATAGGAAAAATAACCACAGAGTACAGCTGAATAAATAAATTGCAGCTATCAACTTCTTTAGAAAATACGTGGTTTCTATTATCAATAATAATTATCCATGGTAAATTTGAATTTTGCATGCAAAAGTTAGCCTGATACAGACCTTTGTTGGATCTCACTAAGGAATATAAATGAACATTACGCATCACGTAAGAACCTGTGGAGAAATTAGAGTTTCCCTGCAAAGCTCTAATAGGAACATTTGTTTGACAGAGAGAGTTTAGGAGGTGGATTCTGGGTAACAATATATTACAGATTCCGTAATAGAAGGCAAGGACCTCATCCATTAAGGAAGAAAATTATTTAGCAAGGAGCCACAGCAAAACCCCAAACATCCTCAATATTTAACAGGTGGATTTTTTATACATCTGGCAAAATTACTTTCTATGATATTTAGATAGCTAGTACACATGACATACATTAAACAATAACACAAAAGAATGTATATATGTGTATGTCTTTATATATGTGGATATGTGAATACATATACATACATAAAATCTCATCTAATAAAACATATAGGTTATTTATGAAAAAAGTGAGAATCAGGTTGTCTTGAATATAGAATTTAAAAAATCAAACATTTTCTATCATAATAAAATTGTTTGTTTTTAAAAACACAGTTATACCAGTAAATCATCTTCTGAAACTCCAAGTGATATTCATCATTTCACCCTCTGACTTCCTATAGCATTTATTATCCAACAGCTTGGATTTGTCTATACCTGAGATTTTCATTTTTTTTCATTATTTATTGAGTCATGAAAGCTTTTCAAAATGTTTTCATCTCTGCAGTCAAAACCTCACATTTTATTTCAGGGGCAGAGCATGTGTATTCTGCACATTAAATCACATATGGATCTTTTTATTTAGAAAATAATTATTAATTGTATTTTAGGTTTTATCATTTAACCCAAAATACATAAAAAGTAAGTTATATATCTATTATATTTGGAAAACACTGGGTTACATATGTTTAAGGAAAATTGTCTTTATGTACAAGTTTTAAGTGTACTTATACTACTGTGGTTGAGAGTTTTCAAAAACAAAAAAACATTTTTTATATTAATTTGACAATGACATATATATTCACAGAACATTTATGAGTATGATAATTCACAATCTACAATCCAAAATTATTTGGGAATAATATTTCCCTAATATTAAATAAAGAGTGATAAAGACATGGGCTTCGATTTCTACCTTGTACTACCAGTGTGTGGTAAAGTAAGCTATTTAATAACAATTCAAATACTGCAAACAGGCTCCAAGATAGCTTCGTTTATGTCAATTTCACTGAAATTGCAAAAAGTTAAAAAGAATGACTAGTCACTTTTTACCAGAGAAACTTGTAATTTTATGCCAAACTATTGGATTCATCTATAAATCTTCCCCTACATATAATTGTGAGAATTCAGAAAATAAGTGAAAACTTGCAGACATGGAATAAGAGACATTGGAGACTCAGAAGGGTGGGAGGAGAGAGGGAAATGAGGGATGAGAAATCAATTAATGGGTAAAATGCACATTATTTGGGTAATGGTTATAATAAAAGCCCAGACTTCACCATGACACCATGTATCCATGGAACAAAGCTGCACTTGAACTCCTTAAATTTATACTAATAAAAGAAAGAAAATATGTGAAAACTGTGTGGCATGCCAGAGGAGCTCTCTGAATGTCTGTTGCCTATTCAATGTAAAACGAAGTAAATAGACTGAGAAAATAGAGGTGTCTGTCCACATTCTTGACAAATTACTCTTTGACTAAATTACCGTTTTTGTTCTTTGCCTTCTTTGGTTTAATATTGTTTAGCCAGCTTTGCCTTGATTGACTTTCTTTTTAAGCAAACCAAATTTGCGACTTTGGCTATGAGTTTCTTCTTATTTCACTAATTTCATATTTGTTTTTTTAATTTTAATTTTTATTTAATAAATGACCATTTTGACCTGGACTACTTTTCACATTGTATTTTTCTTTTGCTATAAAATCAATTACAATAAAATAATGTTTGATTCTCAAAATTATTGCTTGAAATAAGGCCAAAGAAAACACCATTCCTTTTCTCAGATTTAACAAAATTCAACAGTTTATAATAGCTAGACTTATATTTCAAAGAATTTCTTCAAATAAATTCTTCTCTGCAACTTATATTGATCAAAGATATGGAGCTTTAAATACAACTACTTGAGGAAAATATAAAATAAACCCACAAATTATTTCACAAAAGCCAGTTGATGTTGGGAATATTGTAATTCTATTTCACTTATCTCAATGATTGAAATGGATTTGAGGCAAATGCTTCTTTCTCATATTACACTTGCAGTTGGTACTGAGAGTTGCTCTTTTTTCAAAACAGGAGAAGGTATTTATAAACCCTTTGTTAGAACACATAAACAAGATACCTACTTGGTGCTGAGAGGAAGCCCTGGCTCTTTTCTCTTAATTTTCAGACTGTTTCTATTTGGCTTAGGGCCTTTGGAGGATAGACTCCCCAGTGACTTATTAAAAACTAGATTTCATTAAAATAGCTAAAAATCGGCCTGGGGAAAGTAAGGCCCCAGCACTCTTTCCAAAGTATAACAATTCATATATTGGCCTTTTCTCACTTTCAGAGAAAAATTGTCATAGATGTTCTTGCCTCACCTATGTGAGGCTCTACAAGGAAAATCTGAACTGTTAAAAATTAACTCCACTGGTAATAATTAAAATTTACATAATTTATATGTGCATATTATAGGTGATATAGTATGTATATTATTTGTAAAAAGCTCTAAATTCCATTTTGTCATGGTCATATCCTTCTACTAATACATTATTATTTGTAGTAGCTATGAAAAATATATACATGTTCCAGTGTGAGAGAACCCAAAAATGAATGTAGAATTCAGGTGTGTGTGTGTGTGTGTGTGCATATGCATGCACACGTATTTATGTGAACTTTCATAGAGTAGATTGCTTTTTAATATTGGAGTAACTTAACCAATTAGGATACTAGGATAATTATAAGGTTCAATATTTTTGTCACTTTATTAGCTGAATATAAAAAAAAAAATTTAAATTATTGAGTAGGTGGGGAGGGGCCAAGATGAAAAACACTCTTCAGGATATCATCCAAGAAAAGTTCCTTAACCTAGCAAGACAGGCCAACATTCAAATCCAGAGAATCCAGAGAACCCCATTAAGATACTCCATGAAAAGATCTATCCCAAGACACATAACCAAAAGATTCTCCAAGATTGAAATGAAGGAAAAAATGTTAAGGGCAGCCTGAGAGAAAGGCCCGGTCACCTACAATGGGAAGCCCATGAGAGTGAAAGCAAACTTCACAGAAGAAACCCTACAAGCCAGAAGAGATGGGAGGCCAATATTCAACATTCTTACAGCAAATAATTTCCAACCCAGAATTTTATATCTGGCCAAACTAAGTTTCATAAGTGAAGGAGAAATACAATCCCTTTCAGACAAGCAAATGATGAGGGATTTTTGTCACCACCAGTCCTGCCTCTCAACTGCTCTGAAGGAAGCACTAGCATGGAAAGGAAAAAACCATTACCAGCCACTACAAAAACACACTGAAGTACACAGAGCAATGACACTATGAAGCAACTACATTAACAAGTCTGCAAAATTAACCAGCCAGCATCATGATCACAAGATCAAATTCATACATAATAATATTAACCTTAAATATAAATGGGCTAAATGTCCCATTTAAAAGACACAGAATGGCAAGCTGGATACAGAGACAAGACCCATTGATGTGCTATATTCAAGAGACACATCTCATGTGCAAAAATACACATAGGCTCAAAATGGTGAGATGGAGGAAAATTTACCAAGCAAATGGAAAGCAAAAAAAAAAGGAGGGGTTACAATCCTAGTTTCTGACAAAGGACTTTAAACCAACAAAGGTAAAAAAAGACAAAGAAGGACATTACATAATGGGGAAGGATTTAATTCAATAAGAAGAGCTAACTATCCTAAATACATATGCACTCAGTCCAGGAGCACCCAGCTTCATAAACCAAGTTCTTAAAGACCTACCAAGAGACTTAAACCCCCATACAATAATTGTAGGAGACTTTAATACCCCACTGTCAATATCAGACAGATCACTGAGAGAGAAAACTAATTGATATTCAGGACTTGAACTCAGCCCTGGATCAAGTAGACCTGATAGATAACTACAGGACACTCCACCCAAAAACAAGAGCATATACATTTTTCTTGGTGTCACATGGAACATACTCTAAAATTGGCCAGATAATTGGAAGTTAAACACTCAGCAAATGCAAAAAACTAAAATAATAACAGTCTCTCAGACTACAGTGCAATCAAATTAGAAATAAAGATTAAGAAACTCACTCAAAATCACACAACTACATGGAAATTGAACAACCTGCTCCTGAATGACTTCCAGGTAAATAATAAAATTAAGGCAGAAATCAAAAAGTTCTTTGAAACCAGTGAGAACAAAGAGACAATATATCTGAATCTCTGGAATGCAGCTAAAGCATAGTTAAGAGGGAAATTTATAGCATGAAATGCCCACATTAAAAAGCTAGAAAAATCTCAAATCGACATCCTAACATCACAACTAAAAGAACTGGAGAACCAAGAACAAACACACCCCAGAGCTAGCTAGGAGACAAGAAATAACCAAGCTCAGAAGGGAACTGAAAGAGATAGAGATACAAAAAATCCTTCAAAAAAATCAACAATCCAGGAGCTTTTTTTTTTGAAAAACAATAAAGAAAATAGATAGATTGTTAGCTAGACTAATACAGAAGAAAAGAGAGAAGATTCCAATAAACACTATCAGGAATGATCAGGGAGATATCATTACTGACTCCACAGAAATACAAGCAACCATAAGAGAATACTATAAACATGAAAATACACTAGAAAATCTAGAATAAATGGATAAATTCCTAGACACATACACCCTCCAAAGACTGATCCAGGAAGAATTTGAATCCCTGAATAGACTAGTAATAAGTTCTGAAATTGAGGCAGTAATAAATAGCCTACCAACCAAAAAAGCCCAGGACCAGATGTATTTACAGCTGAATTCTACCAGAGGTACAAAGAGGAGCTGGTACCATTTCTTCTGAAATTATTCCAAACAATTAAAAAGGAGAGACTTGTCCCTAACTCATTTTATGAGGCCAGCATCATCTTGATACCAATACTTGGCAGAGATATAACAACAACAAAAAAAGACAACCTCAGGCCAATATCCCTCATAAACATCAATGTGAAAATCCTCCGTAAAATAAAGGCAAACTGAATCCAGCATCACACCAAAAAGCTTATCAAACATGATCAAGTTCGGTTTATCCCCAGGATGCACAGCTGTTTCAACATACACAAATCAATAAACGTAATTCATCACATAAACAGAACTAAAGACAAAAGCCACGTGATTATGTCAATAGATGCAGAAAAGGCCTTCTATAAAATTCAACATCACTTCATGTTAAAAACTCTCAATAAACTGTATATTGAAGCAACATACCTCAAAATAAGAGTCATTTATGACAAACCCAAAGCCAATACCATACCGAATAGGCAGAAGCTGGAAGCATTCCCCTTGAAAACTGGCACAAGACAAGGATGCCCTCTCTCACCACTCTTAACTCAATATATTATTGGAATCTCTGACCAGGCCAATCAGGCAAGAGAAAGAAATAAAGGATATTCAAGTAGGAAGACAGGAAGTCAAATTGCCCTTGTCTGCAGACGACATGATCCTATGTCTAGAAAAGCCCATTGACTCAGCCCAAAAGCTTCTTAAGTTGATAAGCAACTTTAGCAAAGTCTTAGGATACAAAACCAATGTGCAGAAATCACAAGAATTCCTATACACCACAACAGACAAGTAGAGAGCCAAATCATGAATGAACTCCCATTCACAATTTCCCCAAAGATAATAAAATACCTAGGAATACAGTTAACAAGGGAAGTGAAGGACCTCTTCAAGGAGAACTACAAACCACTGCTCAGGGAAATTAGTGAGGGCACAAACTGATGGAAAAACATTCCATTTCCATGCACATGGATAGGAAGAGTCAATATCGTGAAAATGGCCATACTACCCAAAGGAATTTATAGATTCAGTACTATTCCCATCAAACTATCATTGATATTCTTCACATAATTAGAAAAAAAAACTATTTTAAAATTCATACTTAACCAAATGAGCTTGTAAAGCCAGAACAATACTAAGCAAAAAGAACAAAGCTGGAGGCATCCAACTTCAAACTATACTATAAGGCTACTGTAACCAAAATGGCATGGTGTTGGTACAAAAATAGGCACATAGATCAATGGAACAGAATACAGAACTCAGAAATAAAACTGCACGTCTACAACCATCTGACCTTCGAAAAATCTGACAAAAACAAGCAATGGGGAAAGGATTCCATACTTAATAAATGGTGCTGAAAGAACTGGTTAGCCATATGTAAAAATTGAAACTGGACTCTCTCCTTACACTTTATACAAAAATTAACTCAAGATGGGGTAAAGATTTAAGTGGAAAATCCAAAACTGTGAAAACCCTAGAAGAAAATCTAGGCAATACCATTCAGGACACAGGCATGGACAAAGATTTTATAAAGAAATCGCCAAAAGCAATTGCAACAAAAGCAAAAATTTACAAATGGGATGCAATTAAACTAAAGAGTTTCTGCACAGCCAAAGAAACTATCATCAGAGTAAACAGACAAACTACAGAATAGGAGAAAATTTTTACATTCTGTTAATCTGATAAAGGTCTGATATCCAGAATCTAAAAGAAACTTAAGCAAATTCACTGAAAAAAAACCAAACAACCCTATTAAAAAGTGGGCAAAGAGCATGATCAGATACTTCTCAAGAGAAGAAATACATGGGGCCAACAAACACCTGAAAAAAAAGCTCAACATCACTGATCATCAGAGAAATGCAAATCAAAACCACAATGAGATACTATCTCACACCAGTCAGAATGGCAATTATTAAAAAGTCAAGAACCAACAGATGCTAGTAAGGTAGCAGAGAAATAGGAACACTTTTACACTATTGGTGGGAATGTAAATTAGTTCAACCATTGTGGAAGTCAGTGTGACGATTCCTCAAAGATTTAGAACCAGAAATACCATTTGACCCAGCAATCCCATTACTAGGTATATGCTCAAAGAAATATAAATTATTCTATTATAAAGATACATGCACACATATGTTTATTGGAGCACTATTCACAATAGCAAAGACATGGAATCAACCCAAATGTCCATCAGTGATATGCTGGATTAAAAAAAAATTAGTACATACACACCATGGAATACTATGCAGCCATAAAAAGGAACAAAATCATGTCCTTTGCAGGGACATGGATGAACCTGGAAGCCATTATCTTAGCAAACTAACTCAGGAACAGGAAATCAAACACATTTCTCACCTATAAGTGGGAGCTGAACAATGAGACTATGTGGATACAGGGAGGGGAACAACACACAGTGGGGCCTGTGGCAGGAGGATGGGGAGGGAGAGCATCAGGAAAAATAGCTAATGCATGTCAGGCTTAATATCCAGGTGATGGATTGATCTGTGCAGCAAAACACCATGGCACATGTTTACCTATGTAACAAACCTGCACATCTTGCACATGTACCCCAGAACTAAAATAAAATAAAATACAAATATTGAGTAGGCTGATAATTGGAGGATAGAACGACAAATATAAGAGGGGGTGAATAAGAAAAAACTACCATTAATATAGTTCAAATGCAACTATCATTAATTAAAAAACTATCATTAATATAGTTCAAACGCAACCAAAGAATCAAACACAAATGCATAAGAACATATTGGTGAAAACCTGGAACGACTTTAAAATAAAGCAATAATGAAAATGAACTAACAAACATGGAATATTACAATAAATATTTAAAAGAGCATTTGTTTGGTCTTGCAAAAAAATCAAGAGGAATCCTGATAGGAATGGCTTCTATTTATTAAATGCATATGATTTTTCAAGGACTTCACAACTATTATCTCTAATCACTATATGATTCTAATTATATATTTTAATTTACATGATTCACATTACTGGTGGCCCAGAATAATTTAAGAAGCTGGGCCAGGCACAGTGGCTCATGCCTGTAATCCCAGCACTTTGGGGGCCAACGCAGGCAGATCAACTGAGGTCAGGAGTTAAAGACCAGCCTGACTAACATGGCGAAGCCCCATCTCTACTAAAAGTATAAAAATTAGCTAGGCATGTGGTGGCAGGAGCCTGTAATCCCAGCTACTTGGGAGACTGAGACATCACAATCACTTGAACCCGGAAGGCAGAGGTTTCAGTGAGCCAAGATCGTGTCACTGCACTCCAGCCTGGGCGACAGAGTAAAACTCCGTCTCAAAAAAAAAGAAAAGAAAAATTGTTCAAGTTTGCACTTTAGGACATATTAGACTCAGAAGGGTATACTAGCAAAAACTGAATATCTGAGAAGTCTAAGAATAAAAATGAGAATCTATGAATTCTGAGAATTCATAAGAAATATGTAAAACTGATGTAAGCTCTAGATGTCTATGATTCTAACAGTTGGAATTTAGATACAGGCCACGTTTGACCAATGACAAGTGAAAGTTGCCATCATAGCTGGGATCGCTGTAGTCAACAAAATCTCAGATCTTAGGAACATAAATTCATTGCATTGTGTCCTGGGTCTTCATATAGCAACAATCATGATCATAATACAAATTTCGTCATAGCCAATCCAAATGGTGCCGGCAATATATTTCCCTAAGTCAGGACAGTTTTCACATCACAAATTCCAAGGCTACATACATGGAATAAAAACACATATTTGATAGATGTTTTCTGAGGCCACAAAGTCATGTCAGATCAACATTTGCTGAGTCCTGATTTCTTCTAGTATTGATATTGAAATTTTATTTGATATTGAACAGTAACAGTACACTCTCAAATTTTTATTTCCCTGATATTTTATATGTCAACTAATGGGAGTGACAACAGATTATTTCATTTTTGGTGTTCTCACTTGTTTTCTATTAGTTATTTGTATCAACCGTGTAGGGACATTTAGGATATGCCTGACTCAGTTTCACTTAGTTTCAGAATAAACTTATATATGATTATGTTACTCATTTTCCAATCTACATTATACAAATCTGTCACTAACCACCTCAATTTCTATCAGAATTGTGGGAGTGATATTTTTCTCATGGAAGCACCTGGTTTTTGTTTAGAATATAATATTGCAACTGTTTATTAGGATGAGTTGAAGGTGGGCACTAAACAGAACAATAATAATTTTCCCATGAAATTCCACCCCTTCTCATTGGTGCCATTCACTTACATAACTGTGGCTGTCAATGAGGATAAAAAAATTTGATCTAGCCTACCATGTAAATATATGAATTAATATTTTATTGAGTCTTCAGCTGTTTCATTGTGTTGCTTAGCTCATTTGTCACCAGTTAATTCAATATTTAAAACAGAATTTTAAAATATTTCATTTTATTTGTAAGTGAATATATTCTCAAGAATACTGTTATTTATATATTTTTAATATTTTTCCAGATAGGATAGTTTACAACAATTTGAGAATAAATCAATATGGGACAATTAGTATTTGTAGGCTTGATCTTATGATGATGCACTTGTACATATAATTTGAATTGAAGGGAAAACAATTGGCTTCACAGATTTTCCCTACCTAGAATGACTCTTCTGGGAGATTTTTTGTTTAATGTGTAAAAAGGATTCTGGAAGATCTTTAAAGGAAAGAGGAAAGCAAATTTGATTATTAACGACATCCTAATGAGTTTGGAGTCATCCTTTCTAAATATGAAGTGAAAGTCTTCAGGGTAAGCTTTCTCTGAGTATTAGTGAGACTTCCATGTGGAGTGATAATAAAACTATGACATTCTGTCCAATATGATTTCATATGTAGTCGTGGAAACTGAGGCCAGGAATGGGGAAATGGTTTAGACTAAGCATTGCAAGTGGAAAGGTAATCTAGTACTATGTTCTTTTTCTGAGTATTTTTAAGTGTATATATTTATTTTGAAGAATATCAAACAATAAATAATCCAGGTTAATTTTTGGTATATGTATCTATCTCTTTTCTGGATAAGGAAAGTACCAATACTTTTTGCCTTGAATGTATTTTACTTATTTCCATGCTCAATAGAGAGACCAAGGCAACATATATTGTATTATTTATTAATTTTATCATTGTCTCTATTTGTATATGTGTTTGAGTGTCTATATATCCCATAAATATTTATTTTTACTTATATGAAGGAATGAAAACACCATCAATTGCCTAGAGATAACTACCTTAGATCTTAGCCTAGTTTTTAGGTTAGTTAACACGGGAACCAGCCGTGTCTTCTATGGCACATTATTCTAGGTCTTTTTTTTCCACTGTAAAACACAGGGTTCCAATTGAATAAACTCTAAGGCTCCTGTAGGATCGAAATTTTATTAAATCTTTATAGATATCATTAGACAAACCACTGTTTGTAGTCTATTTTTGGACATGGAAATTTGAAATTAACAAGGAAAATGTTTCATTTCTATAGCCCTTTTCACAGCTTCCTTCACTTCCTTGTTCCTTAGGCTGTAAATCAATGGGTTTAACATAGGAACCACCAGGGTATAAAATACAGATACCACCTTTTCTTGTTCTAAGGAATACTGGGAGTTAGGTTGAGTGTAACTAAAGCTTATCGATCCATAGAATAAGGTCACGGTAATCAGGTGAGAGGTGCAGGTGGAGAAGGCTTTATGTCTACCTGCTGCTGAGCGGATCCTCAGGACAGCAGCAACAATGAAGATGTAGGAGATCACCACAGTCAAAAAAGTGAGCATGGCAATAATGCCAGAGAAGATCAAAAGCAACAATTCATTCGTAGATGTGTCAGAACATGACAGCTTCAAAAGTGGGGGAAGATCACAGAAGAAGTGACTGATGACATTTGGCCCACAGAAAGACAGTTTCACCAAGCCAATTGTATGTGTCAATGAGTTGATTAAACCTCCCACACATGACCCAAATACAAGCACAATACAAACTATTTTAGTCATAGCTACTGTATAAAGTAAAGGGTTCACAATGGCCATGTAATGGTCATAAGCCATCGTGGCCAGCAAGAAGCCCTCAGTGGTAAGGAGAGACACAAATAAAAAATACTGCACAATACATGCAGAGAATAAGATTGTCTCCCACTCAACAAAGAAGTTCAGCAGCATTTTGGGTGCAAAAACTGATGAATAGCAGGCATCAACAAATGACAGACAGCTAAGGAAATAATACATGGGTGTGTGGAGTTTGGGAGTTACATAGATTAGAAAGGGCATTCCTAGATTCCCCACCAGGGAAATGGTGTAGATCAACAGGAACAACATGAAGAGGACCATCTTCAGTTCAGCACGATCTGTCAGTCCCAAAAGGATAAACTCAGTAACCAATGTAAAATTAAAATCAGCCATGGATTTGTGTTTCTTGATGCCTGTTAATGATATGGAGATTGGAATTAATTCAGAGTAATGATACTGCAATATCAAGACCATTTGGAATCCCTACCTAGCCATGTGATTTGAGTTAGTGACTTCTCTGATTGTCTTACCTATAAAATCAGAAAATTTCAACACTTTATTCAAACACAGTTTATTTACTTATTCCATAAAAAAAATTCCATGAGTGAAAAAAAATCGAAAAAAATAAAGTTAGGGTATTAGCTTAAGGCTGCATTTAAAATGCTGGTCTTAATGGGAATAAAAATCTAAAGTAAACTTTATTTGACATCTATATAAAGAAAAGAAAAAACCTAAAACTGAATTAACATTTGACCCAGCAATCCCATTATTGGGTATATACTCAAAGGAATATAGATCATTCTATCACAAGGACACATGCATGTGTCTGTTCATTGAGGCAGTATTCACGTAGCAAAAACATGGAATCAACCTAAATGCCCATCAATGGTGGACTGGATAAAGATGTGGTACATTTACACCATTGAATATTATGCAGCCATAAAAAGTAATGAGATCATGTCCTTTGCAGCAACAAGGACGGAGCTGGAAGCCATTATCCTAAGCAAACTAACACAGGAACAGAAAACCAAATACTGCATGTTCTCACTTATAAAGGGAATCTAGATATTGAGTACATATGGACCCAAAGAAGGGAACAACAGATACTAGTGCCTACTTGAGGGTGGAAGGTGGGAGGAAGGTGAGGATCAAGAAAGTACGTGCTGAGTACTGTTCTTATTACCTGGGTGATAAAATCATCTGTCCACCAAACCCGCATGACACACAATGTATCTATATAATTAACCTGCATATGTACCACTGAACATGAAATAAAAATTGCAAACAAAAGAGAGAAGAAAAGTCCAGTTCACAAAAGCATAAGAACTAAATTTGGAAATAGAATGTACGTCCCATAGAAGCCCATTTTTACACTTCTAATTTCAAATGTAATAGTAGCTAATGTAAAAATGTATCGAGATATAAGAGTAACTGTACTATGGCATTTAAACTTGAAATATTCAACTAACATCTTCATGCTTAGTTCCTACTCCACATTTTTAAAGTTAGGAGAAGGCTTTGTACCTTCCCTCAGCTGCATGGATTCTCTGGATGGCAATGATGATGCGGATATAAGACACCATAATGACAATGAAAGTGAACATTGCAATGAGCCCAGAGAAGACAAAGAGCAGCATTTCACTGATATGAGAATCAGAGCAAGAAAGCCTCAGAAGAGGAGGAACGTCACAGAAATAATGATCCATAATATTAGGACCGCAGAAGTCTAATTTGAGCAAACCTATTGTGTGTGTCAGGGAATTAATGAGCCCACCTAAGTAAGAAGCAAGGACCATCTGAATACAAACTCTTTGGGTCCTAATGACTGTATACAACAAAGGATTAGCTATGGCCACATAACGGTCATAAGCCGTCATGGACAGGAGAATGCCCTCTGTGGTTACATATACTGCAAAAGAGAAACTTTGTAGAACACAGCCAGAAAATGTACTGGACTTATGTTTTGTTAGGAAATTGACTAGCATCTTAGGAGCAAAGACAGTAGAGTAGCAGATATCACAAAAGGAGAAGTTGCCAAGGAAGAAGTACATTAGAGTATGAAGTTTGGCATTTAACCATATTAAAATAATTATGCCCAAATTACCCAACAAAGTGATGAAATAAATCAGAGTGAAAAGCAAAAAGAGTGGGATCTGCAAATTAGGATTTTCAGTTAACTCTACCAGGAGGAATTCCTTCACACCTGTATGATTCCAGCCTCTCATTTTTACTCAGGTATATATAGTTCCTTAGTTGAAGAACAAGATATTACTCTGATGGAAAAGGAATGATTCCTTCATGATCCAGTATCCAGAACAGCATGGGACATTTAGGGTTACCCTGTACTTAAATAAAGAAAGAACATTTACTTTAGAAGTGGTTTATATATGTGCTAGACAATCTATATATAGTGATTCAAATTTTTGGTACTAGAGATTGTTTTATTCCTTGGTTTTTAGTTTTCACATCACAAAATGTGGGAGGGGGGATAAGAAAGCTCTTATGTTTCAAAACTATTAAAGGTAGAATTAACATTTAAATCCAGATGTGACTGGTACCAAATCTCAAGTAGAATGAGTAGAATGTCCACTCATCCTATGATATATATAAGCCTTCTGCTAATGTGGGTTACAAACAGGAACATCTAGTGACAACAAATCTTCCCTTGTTCTGTGACTAACCTGTCCCTATTATTTTATACCCATTTAAGCTCATGAAAATGAGTTCCATCATATGCAGCCCCATTTCTTTCCAAATCTCAACCTTAGACCTCTTTTTGCCTCACCTTCGGCCCTGATTGCCAACTTGAAAGAGCAATGATTGTGCTCCTCCAGTAAAATTGAGTTGAGAGAAAATGGCAGGTCATTCTTTTTATTTGCTATTTAGTATTAAGGCTGATCAAAAATAGCAGTGTTAACTCTACAACCTTTTCTTCTGCAGCTTTGTGTAACTTTGCTTTTGCATCTTTGTTTTTTACCAGCATTGAAACAAACCTGAACACCCATTATTAAGAGTCGAGGTATATTGTGAGGCACCAAAACTATATCTATTGTATGTTTCTTGTTTGCAAAATCATGGACTGCCACTTAGTTTCACATGTTTTCGACATGATATGCTACAAATTCAATAACATTTATTTATTTATTTATTGGTATTTTTAGTAGAGACAGGGTTTCACCATGTTGGCCAGGCTGATCTCGAACTCCTGACCTTAGGTGATCCGCCTGCCTTGTCCCCCCAAAGTCCTGGGATTACAGGCATGAGCCACTATGCCCAGCCTTATTACTATTATTTTTTTAGACAGAGCCTCACTGTCACTCAGGCTGGAGTGCAATGGTGTGATCTCAGCTCACTGCAACCTCCGCCTTCCAGGTTGAAGCGATTCTCCCGCCTCAGCCTCCCGAGTAGCTGGGACTACAGGCGTTTGCCACCATGCACGGCTAATTTTTGTATTCTTAGTAGAGATAGGGGTTTCACCATGCCCGCCAGGCTGGTCTCAAACTCTTGACCTCGTGATCCACCTGTCTCGGCCTCCCAAAGTGCTGGGATTACAGGCATGAGCCACTGCATCCTGCCAATTCAACATCTGTAATGAAATATCAAAAATGTATTTCATTCACATATATATTCATGCATTCGATAAGTATGTATTTCTACTCTGTGGCAACCTATGGGGCAATCTCTTTGCTAGAGATAAAATAGTGAAAAAGACAAATGTCATGCTTTCAAGGAGTTCACATTCACTTAAGAAAATAAACATGTATTGATATACTGTATAAAATGATAAGAACTATGAAGAAAAATAAATAAGGAAAGGTGAATAGAAAGAGGTGGTAGGTACTCTATTATATGTGTATACATTTTCTATTGCTGCTATAACAAGTTACCCCCAGTGAGAGGCTTAAAACAATAATTTATTATCTTACGATTTGGGGGTCAGAATCCGGAAATCAGTTTGCTGGATCAAATTCAAGTGTGCCTGGGGCCACACTTCTTTTGAAGCCTTTAGGAGAGACTCTGTTTTCAAGCCTTTTCAAGCTTCATGAACAGCACTATTTTGGCCCCTTCTATCTTCAAAGGCAGCAGCATAGCACTTTAATCAGTCATCACACTGCTTTCTTCTTCTATAGAAAAATCTCCCTTTGCCTCCCTCTCACATATAGTATTTACCCAGATAATCCTGAGTAATCTCCCTTCCTCAAAATCCTTCACTGACTCATCTCTGAAAAGTATTTTCTGTTATATAAGGTAGCATTCACAGGTATGGGATTAGGATTTGAATATCACAGGGGCCACTGTTTAGTCTACCATATATAGATTGTTCAAAAAAAATCTACATAAGATGAAATCTGAACAGAAAGCTGATGTAAGTGGTTTGACTAAATATGTGGCTATCTACAGAAAGACTTTTCTAGGAAGATGGCACAGCAAGTTCAAAATCCTGAGGTGGGATCATGTTGAACAAGAAACTTCAGGAGATTGACTGAACTGCAGAGAACAAGATGGAGAGTGGCCAGTGGGGAATGCGATATGCTGTATTTATCACACCTTGCCTTGTTTGAGGTTTGGATGCTTTCTCAGTGAGCTGGGAAGTTGCTTTGCATATATACTCTATTATATAGTGTTTAAGTGTGTAATAGGATCCACATATTTGACTTATATTTTTACACGCTCTGAGAATAAATCTCAGCAAGGCAAGAGCAGAAACAGGGAGGCTATCTAGGAGGCTATTTCAGTTATCCACTGGAGAGATGACTATGTCTTACATTAAGGTGGCAGTAGGAAAAACTATAAGAAGTGACTCTATTCAGTAACCATTTTGAGGTAGGAACCAAAAAGATGGAGAGTTCAACATGAAATAAAATATTATTCTAAGGGCAGGTGTGTGTGTGTGTGTGTGTTCGTGTATGTTTTTTGAATGAAGTTGTTTTTTCCAAGATGTAGGAGACATGAAAGAATGTATTTGGCAAAAATTTTTCTGAAATGAGATCTATTACTTTGGGATTATACAGATTGGGTTGGAATTTAGTATTTGATTGTAAGATGTAAAAATCTTGAACTTGAAAAGATACAAATTTGGAGACGATCTAATATGTGTCATGATAAAATCTGGATCTTTGCTTAAAAATGTGAAATCACTTCACAGTAATTGCTTTTTAATTCATGACTCCAAGGGAACATTTGAAAATATGCAATCATCATTCATCAATAAAACAATTGGAGATAAGGTTGGTGAGAGAAATCACAAAGTTAAAAGCATTTTTTTATTATATTAAAAAGGGAATCTAGCCAAATGCCCATCAAATGAGTTAAGGATTTTCAAAATAAAACTCTGTACTATAATTTTGTTGACCAAACCTGAAATAGCTCACTATATGCCCTCAAGGAGGTTGGCTCATAAAATATGGTTATGATGACATAATATTTATAGATGAATTTATTATAAATAGTGCATGTAAATATTATATTTCATGTACTGTTAATTTTATTATAGAATATTATATAGAAATAACTATGTAACTGGTTAAACATTATATGAAACATTATGTATGTAAATTCATGATATACTTTCTTAAGAATATACATACATTTATACTTTTAAAGCAGTATATACTGAATGAAAACTGTTTGTAAGACAAAAATGGCCAAAAGTAAAATATGCAAAATAAATAAAAATTTGACAAACAGCAATAACAAAATTGTAAAAACACACCATCAAAAAATGGTCTTTTTGAAGCCTATTTTATGCAGGCACTCTAAAATTGTAGTGCAAAGAATGAACAATTTGTTATAGTAAAAAATGTCTTGGGCTCTGGGAATAAAGTATCTGCGTGGATGTCCTGGTTTTGTTAAACACGAGATGTAGTGAAAAATAATCAGAGAAAATATAAACTGGTTCTTACAATGTTATATTGATATCGTGAAAGAAAATTACATGTAAGTGATTTCCAAAGACTGTTATGTATAAAATGGGGAAGACGTTCTTTTCCTTGTCATGTAGTTAACATGCATTGCAATTCAATTATATTACATTATTATACATTATATTATTATATGATTTATTATATATTATAATAATATGATATAATTATTATATACAATAATTATGTAATACAGTATATAATACATAATCTAATTATATAATATAATAATTATATTATGATACATTTTTATAACTCCCATTATCCCAAAGCAGTATTAGACACATAATACAATGTAGGGAATTCACATATGTTTCACATGATTTATTGATTTTTACATAAGGTTGATGAATTATTTGTATGCTTGGATGATGTTAAGTTCTGTTGTTAGAATTGTAACAGAAAAGCAGAGTGTTATATGCAAATAAATGAAATAATAAAGTTAAATTGCACAAGTAGCTCTAAGTTACTATATAAATCAAGTGTTAAATACCGTAAACATCCACACGCACGAAAATATTGGTTATAGGTATTGTGAAAATATTGCCCTTTTTCGTGAAATGAGAAGACCATTGAAAAATAAACAAACTACGTTTAAGAAATTGTTTTCTGGCTGTTCAGAAGCAGTGCTAAGATCATACAGCCAGTAACAGATTATTCTAGCTTGAAGAGGTAACAGGGAATAACAGAAGTGTAAAAGAAACTTGCACTACCACTTCGTAAACATACTCACAACTAAGAGGAGTCCACAGATTATTCCAGCGTGAGGAGGTAACGGGAAATAACAGAAGTGTAAAAGAAACTTACACTACCACTTCCTAAACTTACTCACAAATAAGAGGAGGCCAAATTAAGCAGAGCACCTAGTACAGACAACCAGGATTTCATGATTGTTAGAGGCCTTATTGTTGGGAATAGAGACTTTTTATGTGTAGTTTCTTTTCACTGGGGACACAGGCTGCAGCTTATTGTGCAGGTGTGAATCTTCAGTGTCCACAAGTTGCATCATTGGCATCCTTTCTTGTCTCCTGAGACTGAAACTAATCATAAAGCTTCATATTCTCTCAATCGTTGTTCAGTAGATGCCTCTGATTTCACATGGATAAAATGTGAAAATTATATTCTTTTATAAATGTGAAAATTATACTCTGAGACAATTTTTAAAGTATATTTTATTTAAATATCAAAGATCTAGGGATAAAACCAAAATGCAGATATTAAATGCAGTTGCAGGAACAAAATAAATGGTTCCAATCACATATTTGCTACTCAGACAAGCATTCAAATGTGCTAATGATGGAACAACTGAAGTTTTCTTCCTTATAAAGTGGGAACATTCACATATTTGAAATTGATGTAGATTAATACATCATGTTATACTCCAAAACTTTAATAATCTCTTATTGAATTAGTTTTATGAGTACGATTTTACACATACACACACACACACACACACACAGAATTAATTGAATTCAGTGCTCTCTTTCTGTCTTATTTATACTGAAAATGTATGCTATTCTTCTCCCTAATAACTCAGTAGGCACTATAGATCTGTGAATTATGTCTTACACATTTCTTCTAACTCCCATTATCCCAAAGCAGTATTAGACATATATTACAATGTAGGGAATTCACATACGTTTCACATGATTTATGGATTTTTACATAGGTTGATTATTTGTGTGCTTGGATGCTTTTGTTAAGTTCTGTTGTTAGTATTGTAATAGAAAAGCAGAGTGTTATATGCAAATAAATGAAATAATAAAGTTAAATATCAATTCAAACATTGTGTAAAGTTCGCAGAATGATGGCAAAACTACATATAGTGTGAAGATCCCAATAGACCAACATAAGAATGCCTTTGGATGCAAATGGAATATATTGCTATGTAAAAAAGAGAAAAAAGAAACTTAAACCCAGCAACACAGTCAATTAATGAATGGAGGTAGGTAAGAATTAATTAATGGAGATTAATTAATTAATGGAGAAATAGAACATTATTAAATGAAATCAAATCAATAGTACATGCTATAAACCAACCCCTTTATTATTTATGAAGTCACTGTTACAGTAACTCAAAGAAGGGATTAGTCAGTGTCAATTGCAAAAAGAAAATCTTGTATGCTAGCCAGGAATCTCTCCGCAGATACACAACTTCGGTCTTTTGAGAGACATTGCCTGTAAGAGAATTTGGTAGATAGATTATCAGACTGATCATATTTGTGAAATAAATTTCAAATATACAATTCAGAAATTGATTTAGAGCTGGGTTATTTTTGAATTAAAAATATAATGTGATTTATTGTGTCTTTAAACAGTATTTAAGTAATTAAGATAATGTGAAATTTACCATCTATATAGATTAATGTATTTAGTGTACAAAAAGTACTGGTATTCTTGTGTTGATATTTTTTCTTGGTCAGATACATAAAAAGCTTAAGAAGAAAATTAAAAGGGATTTATAAATTCAATTTAAAATATTAAGAGAGTTTAATTAAATAAAGATTGTATACATAGGAAACTTTGAGCCCTTGCAAAAGTGATTGTAAAGATCTGCTTGTTATATAATTTAGAATAATATATTTGGCAATTTGAATCATAACTTTAAAAAACACTACCTGTTGGGTAAAATGAAATAGTTAATTAACAATGCATAGTCTTTTCTGTGCAGAAAAGCCATTCTTGAAAACAACAAATTACTCACATCAAAATAAATAGATGAAACTATTTGTTCAATATTCCAAAGCAGATTTACTATCTACACTAGTTAGATTCCTTAGTAATATTTTAAGTTTAGCATACTGATAACTTTTTGCTAATTAAATGCTTATCATTTCTGTACATCTAGAGTCTTACATATCATTGGTGAAACTTTGATGATATTGGATTAAAAATTTGTATCTTAGTCTATGTCTCCCATGAAATCTAGTGCTAGACAGAAATAAACAAGGAAAGAAAAAGAAGAAAGATGGGGGGGAGGGAAGAAAGGAAGGAAGGAAGGAAGGAAGGAAGGGAGGGAGGCTGGGAGGGAGGAAGGAAGGAGAGGAATATAAAAGACCTAATTACAATTTCAGCAGTTGTATTTTTACTGGGTAGAGGTAACTAAGCTGATAAAAATAATTTGAGCTCTGCCAGCCATGTTATGCCAAAAAGCCAAAAAGATCACCCGGCTCCTGGAAGCAAATGGATTAGCCTGGGAAGCTTGGCCTGGGCTGGAAAGGTTGTTTTACATTAAAATGATTCTCTTAAGCAGCCAGGGTGATAAACATGCATCCTGACCAACATATACTGTTATGTATAGATCAACATCGGCAGTCCCCTGCACTTGAGAAAAGTCCACGTGATCATCTTAAGTATTCATTCAGAACCCTTGGATATTTTCTTTTGCAAGAATCTTGGTCCCCAGCTCTGTAGAAGGTTTCAGTGTTCCCACACCTTTCTTTCCTGGATTCAATATTCTATAGGTAAATACTTCTTTCCTAAAGCCCTTTTTAATTATAATGATATAGATCACTGGTCCAGTGAGCTGTAAATCACTATGAAAGCTGCCATTTATTATTTTAAGTTCTGAGATACATGTGCAGAACTTACATGTTATGTAGGTATACATGTGCCATGGTGGTTTGCTGCATCCATCAACCTGTCATCTACATTAGGTATTTCTTCTTCCCCTAGCCTCCCAACCCCTGACAGGCCCCAGTATGTGATATTCCCCTCCCTGTGTCCATGTGTTTTGTTGGTGGGAGTGTAAATTAGTTCAACCATTGTGGAACAGTGTGGTGATTCCTCAAAGATCTAGAACCAGAAATACCATTTGGCCCAGCAATCTCATTACTGGGTATATACCCAAAGGATTATAAATCACTCTACTATAAAGTCACATGCCACATGTGTGTTTATTGCAGCACTGTTCACAATAGCAAAGACTTCGAACCAGTCCAAATGCCCATCAATGATAGACTGGATAAAGAAAATATGGCACATATACGCCATGGAATACTATCCAGCCATAAAAAAGGATGAGTTCATGTCCTTTGCAGGGACATGGATGAACCTGTAAACTATAATTCTCAGAAAACTAATACAAGAACAGAAAACCAAACACCAAGTGTTCTCACTCATAAGTGGGAGTTGAACAATGAAAGCTGTCATTTTTAAGAGAAGGGAGGAATAAAAGTTAAGGGCAAATTTGTCCAACACTAAGTCTTTGCTGGCTGTCCTCTTGCAAACCTCTATAAAAACTTAATAGAGGTTAGAGAAATCAATTATAACACTCTGTTAATTCTATTTATTATGATAGATTGCTGTGATGGAATAAAGATGACTGTAAATTCATGGACACTTCTCAAGATGAAAAGTTGGATTCCCTTTGAATACAGGGTATCATTGGCGACTTGCTTTTTCCTCAGAAGACAACATGAATGATGGATAATGTTTTGGGACTCCTCCAGTTAGGACATGGGAGGCTAGCAGTGTCTGCAGTGATCTTTGGAACACCTGCTACTTGATTACCCTAAGGCCATCTCTGGAAGAGAACATGTGGAAAGACCAAAAGGAGATGCACTTAAACTAAATAAAAAAGAGATACTCAGCAAACTTCAAGCTATTCCAGCCCCAGATATTCAAGTGATTTCAAACGATACCCCGGATGTTGGGGTGCAGAGAGACTTAATTTTTATCCAATCCTGCCCAAATTCATGAGTCAAATGAATGGGAATTGCTGGTTTAAGCCACTAAATTTTGTAGCAGAGCACCATATAACCAGAACAACTGCTGAGGTAGCAGCTCAGATCACATGTCTCACAGTTTGTACAGCTGCAACTGCAAGACTTGGACCTCAGCCCTTGCTTGCACCTGAGGTGTGGTGGTGCTGCTTCCTGGCAATGTCAGGATTCTGTTCCAGTGAAAAGTCTCAATTGCAAGGCTTGTTTTTCAGCCTTTAGTTCAAGTTATAGAAGAAATTGGAGCTCTCAGAACTAATGAATTTTGAGTTCGCTGAAAAGGGCTAGATCCCAGAGTTTGGCCAGGGTGGTTATTGGGTCGCATATTCAGATCAGCTTAAAGAGGATCTATTGCTTCCAGATTATGTTAAAAGCTACATATCCTATGTTAAAAGCTACATAACTTGCCTTTCAATAATGAAGGTGGATACGACCAGATTGCGTTTGCATTACTTTAACATGGAATGAATTACAAGAACAGTGTGTCTGAGACCTCTTCCACCTCTGTGAATTTTCCTCCAACAAATTCTGTTCCAAAACTGCATGTTGTGTGGAGGTGGGGTGGTGGCAGGGAAGAGGTGTCAATGCACCAATTCCCAACCCAAATGCTATTACATAAAGTTAACAATACTTAAATGCTGATATGAAGTCAATAAATCTTATGTCACATGATGAAGGAAAAGGGAAATAAAATGAAGATATTTCTTTGTACAAGTGTATGCATGCACAAACATGCTTTTAACAAAAGAAAAAGGAAATGATCATGACAATTACAGTCCTCATATCTGCAACTGGTCATGTGGTCGTAGCTGGTATTGATGACTACCTTCTTCTACTACACATTCTGTATTCCCTTTGCCTTCAGCAAGAACCTCAGCAAGTCATGGTTTTTTTTTTTTTTTTTTTTTTTTGCTGGTGGAGTGACCCAAACCTTCAGTCCTGAAGGGTCTGGGCCATTTGTAGTCTCGACTGTATTGGTTTGTTGTAGTTTTCCATTGACCTTAATCACAGGACATGGTAATACTAAGAAACACCCTAATGGATAGCCTGCATTTTGTGGATATTCTTCCTTACCTCCATTGTGGAGTAGCAAACTGATTTCATCTTGATAGTCCAGGTCAGTTACCCCAGCCAACACTGTAACTCCCTTTTTAGCCTGTTGACTTAAAGGTAGGAGGATCCCAAAGTGTCCAGGTGGCAATTTTAACTTCCAGTTTAATGGAATTGTTGTGTCTCCTGGTGGCAGTGTTCCTCCCTCTGGAACTAAGACCTCTAGACCAACAGAATGTAGTGTCATGGACAGAAAAAGCAACAATTTTGCTAGTGGATCACTAGGGATGATGGTGAGTGGTGCCACTTCCACTTCCATCTCTTGATTCCTGTACCCATGAATCCTGGCTATGTGAGAACCAGTACCATACATTGGATGCTGATTCTGAGCATACAGGGCCTTCTGCAGAACTTTGCCACAGCCCTGCAAAGTAACATCACCTAGTTGGCACTGTAATTGTGACTTCAAAAGGCCATTCTACAACTCTATCAGTCCAGCTGCTTCAGAATGATGGAGAACATGGTAAGACCAGTAAATTCCACAAGCATGAGCCCATTGCAGCATTTATTTGGTCATAAAGTGAGTGCCCTGCTCAGAGGCAATGCTGTGTGGAATACCATGATGGTGGATAAGGCATTTCATGAGTCCACAGATGTTAGTCTTGGGAGAAGCATTGCATGCAAGATAGGCAAACCCATATCTGGAGTAAGTGTCTATTCCAGTGAGGACAAACCTCTGCCCTTTCCATAATGAAAGAGATCCAATATAATAAATCTGCCACCAGCTAGCTGGCTGATCATCCCGAGGAATGGTGCCATATTGAGGGCTCAGTGTTGGTCTCTGCTGCCGGCAAATTAAAAACTCAGCCATGGCCATAGCCAGGTGAATGGAAGTCCATGTTGCTAAGCCCATGCGTAACCTCCATCCCTGCTACCATGGCCACTTTGTTCATGGGCCCATTGGGTGATCACAGGAGTGGCTAGGGAAAGAGGCCGACTGGTATCCACAGAATGGGATACCACTTGATTATTAAAATCCTCCTCTCTGAGGTCACCCATAGGTGAGCACTCACATGGGACACAGATATCTTCACAGCTTTTGACCACTCAGAGATGTCCATCCACATACCTCTCCTCCAAATTTCTTTGTCACCAATTTTCCAATCATACTTCTTCTAAGTTCCTGACCATTCAGCCAAACCACTGACTACAGCTCACGAATCAGTATATAATCACACATCTGGCTGTTTCTTCTTCCATGCAAACTGCGCAACCAGGTGCACTGCTCAAAGTTCTGCCCACTGGGAAGATTTCCTTCACTGCTGTACTTCAGGGATGTCCTAAAATGGGGCCATAGTGCTGCAGCTGTTCACTTTACAGTGATGCCTGCATATTGTGCAGAACTATCTGTGAACCAGGCCTTAGTCTTCTCTTCCTCTGTCAACTGATTAAAGGGAACGCTCCATGAGGCCATCAGGTGCAGTCTGGGGGAGAGAAGGCAGGGTGGCAAAAGTGAAGGAGACAATGGGCATTTGTGGCACTCCCTCATGTAACTTACTGGTGCCTTCAAGACCTACTAGAGCCAGATCAAATACATACTACTTCCATTTGATGATGGAATGCTGCTCTGCATGACCCACCTTATGGCTAGATGGGTCAGAAAGCACACAGTTTATGATAGACACTTCATGTTGCATGGTGATCCGATGATCCATAGGCAAAAGTTCCGTTTCCACCAAAGCCCAGTAGCAGGCAAAGAGCTGTCCCTCAAAAGGAGAGTAGTTATCTGCAGAAGATGGCAGGGCCTTGCCCCAACATTCTAGAGGCCTCCGCTGTGATTCACCTAAGGGGGCCTGCCAAAGGCCACAAACAGCATTCTTATCTGCACTGAAACCTCAAGCACATTGGATCTGCTGAGTCATATGGACCAAATGGCAGAACAGCTTGCACAGCAGCCTGGACCTGTTGCAGAGCTTTCTCCTGTTCTGGACCCCACTCAAAACTGGCAGCCTTTGGGGTCACTTGATAAATGGGCCAGAGTAACACACCAAAATGAGGAAGGTATTGCCTCTAAAATCCAATTGGTCTTCTAAGTGTTGTGCCTCTTTCTTGGTTGTATCCTTCACCTTAGAAGGAATATCCCAACAGGCCCCACACCACTGGATCCCTATACATTTTACTGAGGTAGAAGATCCCTTAATTTTAGTTGGATTTATTTCCCATCCTCTGGCATGCAAATATCTCACCAATATGTTCAATTTGTTTGCTACTTCTTGCTCACTGGATCCAATCAGCATAATGTCATCAGTTTAATGGACCAGTGTGATATCTCGTGGAAGTAAAAAGGGATCAAGATCTCTCCAAACAAGATTTTGACACTAATCTGGAGAGTTGATGTACCCATGGGGTTGGACATAAAGGTATATTGCTGGCCATGCCAGCTGAAGGCAAATTGCTTCTGTTGGGCCTTAAGGGCAGGAATGGAGAAAAAGCCATTTGCTGAGTCAATGGCTGCATACCAGGTATCAGGAGATGTGTTAATTTGCTCAAGCAATGAAACCACATCTGGTACAGCAGCTGCAATTACAGTGACCACTGGTTGAGCTTATGATAATCCACTGTCATTCTCCAAGATCCATCTAACTTCTGCACAGGCCAAATAGGAGAGTTGTACAGGGATGTTGTAGGAATCACCACCCCTGTGTCTTTCAAGTCCCTGATGTTGGCACTAATCTTCACATTCCCTCCAGTGATGCAATATTGTTTTTGATTTACTATTTGTTTTTAGGTAGAGACCACTTTAATGGCATCCATTTGGCCTTTCCCACTATAATGGCCCTCACCTACAAGGGAGCAAATGTGGGGGTTCTGCCAGCTGCTAAATATGTCTATGCCAATTATGCTTTCTGGCACTGGGGAAATGACCACAGGATGAGTCCAGAGACCCATTGGACACAAGTCAGATCTGAGCTAAAACTCTATTAATTACCTGTTCTCCATAAGCCCCTACTTTAACTGGAGGATGACAATGATGTTTTGGGCCCCCTGGAATCAACATCAGCTCAAAGCCAGTGTCCAGTACTCCCCAAAATATCTGATTATTTCCCTTTCCCCAATGCACAGCTATCCTGGTAAAAGGCCAGAGGTCCCCTTGGGGAAGGATGGGAGAAAGATTAACAGCATAAACTATTGGTAGTGTAGTAGGGCCCTTTCTCAAGAGTACCCAACCTCCCCTTCATTCAAGGGGCTCTGGGTCTGTAAGCTGCTTCAAGTCTGGAAATTGATTGAGGGGCCAAGATTCTGTGTTTTTATAACTCTAATTAGATTTTATCTATTTGACCTGGAAGTTTTATGCTTACAAAAATTAAGTAGAAATACAGGAGGCTTCCTATCAATTTTACTTTTAGAAACACCATGATTAATTAGCCAATGCCAGAGCTCTACACAAGTCAGACTATTCTGACTGCCGCTTTGCCTCTGCTGACCATTAAGGTAGCTATGTGCACCTTGCCTTTGGTGGTTGAGTGCTGTCACTTGGTTCCTGCTACCTCGGGATACAATTATTCCCAATGTATTTAAATTTGTAGTTGAGTGACTTCGATTCCCATTGTTAGATCTGACATAGAGAGAAGAGCAATTACAGGGCTCTTCAAAGATGCAGGTGCTGCCCTCACAAATCTATTTCACAAAGCATTGGTCAAGGGTATATCTTCTGGACTCTCCCAGTTGGAATGAGTAGGTCTAAAGTGACTAATCCACTCCACCTTCCCAGTCTCCCTAAGCCTTTGGATCTCTTCCTCTACATTAAACCAAGGGAGATCAGGCATGTCCAGCTCACTCAAAGTGGGCCATCTTTTAATCCATATTTCAGCTAACCAAGCAAACAAACTATTGGGACCCTTTTTTAACTCCCTTAGCTGAAACATTAAATGCAGAATCCCTACTTAGTGGGCCCAAATCAATAAATTCCACCTGATTCAACTCTATGTTCCTTCCACCATTATCCCACACCCTTAATATCCATTCCTATGCCTGTTCTTTAGATTTCTACTTATATAAATTAGAAAACTCAAGCAGTTCTTTTTGAATGTAGCATATCTTCTCATGGGTCATACTCTGAACCTCACTTCTGGGGACCTACACGGACTTTAGTCTAGTTATAGGCTTAGAAGCAAACAGGGGTGTCTGGGGTGGGTCCTGAGGAGAATCAACATTATCTTGCCTGGCAACTGCCTTAGGAGAGGCCATCACTGATGCCTCAAGCAGCACAGGGTTTATCCCCTCAGACAAAGGTGGAAAGGCAGCATGAGTCGTGCGGAGGATGTTGCCACTACCAGGGGTGGGAAAGCTGTTTCTTCTGGCAAAGAACATTCACCAGAGTTTACAAACTCAGTGTCCCCGGCTTCGTCAGGGCCCACCCACCATCCCCATTCCAAATTGCAGGGATTCATTCTTTTCCAATCAATGCCCTCACTTTAACAGTAGACACCTGGTGAGGCTGTGCATGCACCTTTTGTTGCAGGTCAGCCATTCGCATAATAAGAGTTTGTGTCTGTTTTTCCATAATTTCAGCTCTTTTTCTATAGAAGATAAAATTCTCACTCATGGCAAACTTAGCAGATTTGAGGCTCAGTATCTGCCTGTAAAACCAGGAGTTAGAATCCCTGAGTTCATTATTTTATTTCATCATTTTGTCCAGAGAACTTAGGAGCAACCAGCAAACTTCATTATATTATTTGGTCCTCCACAAATAGTCAAAGGGATTATGTACAGAGTTACTAAACTCCTTGCCTCTCACATCAGGATTGGTGAATCGAGAGCATCAAATGCATTTATATTGCATAACTCTCTGAACAGTTCACGCCAAGGACTACAAGTATTCTCCATACTATTAGCAGTAGAGTCCTTAGCATTTTTGGGTCAATTCTATTAAGTAGCCAACTACAGAAACCCCCAAACCAACAAAAGAACTCCATCCTTATTATTCTGTTCCTCTAAAACCACTCCGGGTACCAAAATCTGTATTACTCAGGGATCTCTAGAGGGACAGAGCTGATAGGATATATACACATACACAAACACACACACACACACGTATATATATATGTATATACGTGTGTGTGTATGTATATATATACGTATATATATGTATATACGTGTGTGTATATGTATATATATGTGTATATGTATATATATATGTGTGTGTGTGTATATATATATATATGGAGTTTGTTAAGGAGTATTACCTCACACAATCATTAGGTCAAACAATAGTCCATCTGCAAGCTGAGGAACAAGGAAGCCAGTCCAAGTCCCACAGCTGAAGAACCTGGAGTCTGATGTTCAAGGGCAGGAAGCATCCAGCACGGGAAAAAGATATGGGCTGAAAGGCTAAGCCAGTCTAGCCTCTTCATGTTTTTCTGCCTACTTTATATCCTGGCCGCATTGGCAGTTGAGTAGAAGATGCCCACATAGATTAAGGGTGGGTCTGCCTTTCGCAGCCCACTGGCTTAAATATTAGTTTCCTTTGCAACACTCTCACAGGCACACCCGGGATCAATACTTTGCATCCTTCAATCCAGTCAAGTTGACACTCCATATTAGCCATCACACCTGGCTTCAAAGTTTCAAAGGACAGGCTGACTCTCTGGTTAGGGGCTAATGCAGCTGGTGATATTAAGTTAAAATTAATGCTTGTTTACAAATCAAAAAGTCCTAAGACCCTTAAGAATTGTGCTAAATCTACTCTGCCTGTGCTCTATACATGGAACAACAAAATTTGGATGACAGCACATCTATTAACAGCATGGTTTATTGAGTATTTTAAGCCCACTGGTGAGATCTGCTGAGAAAAAAAATTCTTTGAAAATGTAACTGATCATTAACAATGTACCTGGCCACCCAACTGCTCTGAAGGAGATGCATAATGAGATTGATGTTTTTTTCATGCTTGCTAACATGTTATCTATTTTGCAGCCCATTAGCCAAAAAGTAATTTTAACTTTCAGTATGTAAGAAATGTATTTTGTAAGACTAAAGCTGCTATAAATAATGATTCCTCTGATGAACCTGGGTAAAGTAATTAAAAAACCTCCTGGAAAGGATTCATCATTCCTGACGCCATTAAAAACATTCTTCATTTATGGAAGGAGGTAAAAATATCAACATGAATAAGAGTTTGAAAGAAGTTGATTCTAAACCCTCTTGGATGACTTGAGGCATTCAAGAGTGTAGTAAACACCTGCAGATATGGTGGCTATATCAAAATAACTGGAATTAGAAGTGGAGCCTGAAGATGTGACTAGATATTTAGAATCACATTTATAAAACTTGAATAAATGAGAACTTGTTTGTTATGGATGAGCAAAGAAAGTGGTTTCTTGAGATTAAGTCTACTCCTCATGAAGATATTGTGAAGATCATTGAAATGACCACAAACATTTTAGAAGAGTACATAAATGTAGTTGGTAAAGCAGTGGCAAGTTTGAAAGGATTGATTTTAATTTTGAAAGAAGTTCTACTGTAAGTAAAAAGCTATCAAACAGCATTACATGCTTCAGATAAATCTTCATCAAAAGAAGCATCCATCTATATAACAAACTTTACTATTTTACTATTTTCAGAATATGCCACAGCTACACATCACTGTGATGAGACAGAAGCCATCAACAGCAAGGCAAGTGCATGGATCAGTGTGTTGATGGTTTTATGTTTAAGTCTTTAATCCATCTTGAGTTAATTTTTGCATAATGTGTAAGGAAGGGGTCCAGTTTCAGCTTTCTGCATATGGCTAGCCAGTTTTGCCAACACCATTTATTAAATAGGGAATCCTTTCCTCATTGCTTGTTTTTGTCAGGTTTGTCAAAGATCAGATGGTTGTAGACATGTGGTGTTATTTGTGAGGCCTCTGTTCTGTTCCATTGGTCTATATATCTGCTTTGGTACCAGGACCATACTGTTTTTGTTACTGTAGCCTTGTAGTATAGTTTGAAGCCAGGTAGCATGATGCCTCCAGCTTTGTTCTTTTTGCTTAAGATTGCCTGGGCTACATGGGCTCTTCTTTGGTTCCACACGAAATTTAAAGTAGATTTTTTTCTAATTCTGTGAAGAAATTCAATGATAGCTTGATGGGGATAGCATTGAATCTAAAAATTACTTTGGGCATTATGGTCATTTTCATGATGTTGATTCTTCATATTCATGAGCATGGAATGTTTTTCCATTTGTTTGTGTCCTCTCTTATTTCCTTGAGCACTACCTTGTAGTTCTCCTTGAAGAGGTCATTCATATCCCTCGTAAGTTGTATTTCTAGGTATTTTATTCTCTTTTGTAGCAACTGTGAATGGTAGTTCACTCAATTTGGCTCTCTGTTTGTCTGTTATTGGTGTATAGGATGCTTGTGATTTTTGCACATTGATTTTGTATCCTGAGACTTTGCTCAAGTTGCTTATCAGCTTAAGGAGATTTTGGGCTGAGACAATGGGGTTTTCTAAATATACAATCATGTCATCTGCAAACAGAGATGATTTGACTTCCTCTCTTCCTATTTGAATACCCTTTATTTCTTTATCTTGCCTGATTGCCCTGGCCAGAACTTTCAATACTATGTTGAATAGGAGTGATGAGAGAGGGCATCCTTGTTTTGTGCCAGTTTTCAAAGGGAATGCATCCAGTTTTTGCCCATTCAGTATGATATTGGCTGTGGGTTTGTCATAAATAGCTCTTATTATTTTGAGATATGTTTGTCAATACCTAGTTTATTGAAAGTTTTTAGCACAAAGGGGTGTTGAATTTTATCGAAGGCTTTTTTGACATATATTGCGATAAACATGTGGTTTTTGTCATTGGTTCTGTTTATGTGATGGGTTACGCTTATTGATTTGCATATGTTAAGCCAGCCTTGCATCCCAGGGATGAAGCCAAATTGATTGGTGGATAAGCTTTTTGATGTGCTGCTGAATTAGGTTTCCCAGTATTTTTTGAGGATTTTTGCATCATGTTCATCAGGGATATTGGCCTGACATGTTCTTTTTTGTTGTGTCTCTGCCAAGTTTTCGTATCAGGGAGATGCTAGCCTCATAAAATGAGTTAGGGAGGAGCCTCTCTTTTTCTATTACTTGGAATTGTTTCAGAAGGAATAGTATCAGCTCCTCTTTGTACCTCTGGTAGAATTTGGCTGTGAATTTGCGTGGTCCTGGACTATTTTTAGTTGGTAGGCTATTAATTACTGCCTCAATTTTAGAACTTATTATTGGTCTATTCAGGGATTTGGCTTCTTTCTGGATTAGACTTGGGAGGGTGTATGTTTCCAGGAGTTTCACCATTTCTTCCAGATTTTCTAGTTTATTTGTGTGGAGGTGTTTATAGTATTCTCTGATGGTAGTTTGTATTTCTGTGGGAACAGTGGTGATATCCCCTTTATAATTTTTTATTGTGTCTATTTGATTCTTCTCTTTCTTCTTTATTAGTCTTGCTAGTGGCCTTTCTATTTTGTTGATCTTTTCCAAAAACCAACTCCTGGATTCACTGATTTTTTGAAGAGTTTTTTTTGTCTCTATCTCCTTCGGTTCTGCTCTGATCTTAGTTATTTCTTGTCTTCTGATGGCTTTTGAATTTGTTTGTTCTTGTTTATCTAGTTCTTTTAATTGTGATGTTAGAGTGTTGATTTTAGATATTTCCTGCTTTCTCTTGTGGGCCTTTAGTGCTATAAATTTTCCTCTAAAGACTGCTTTAGCTATGTCCCAGAGATTCTGGTACATTGTGTCTTTGTTCTCATTGGTTTCAAATAACTTATTTATTTCTGCCTTATTTTCATTATTTACCCAGTAGTCACTCATGAGCACGTTGTTCAGTTTCCATGTAGATGTGTGGTTTTGAGTGAGTTTCTTAATCCTGAGTTCTAATTTGATTGCACTGTGGTCTGAGAGACTGTTATGATTTCCGTTGTTTTGCATTTGCTGAGGAGTATTTTACTTCCAATTTTGTGGTCAATTTTAGAATAAGTGCAATGTGGTGCTGAGAAGAATGTATATTCTATTGATTTGGGTTGTAGAGTTCTGTAGAGGTCTATTAGGTCTGCTTGGTCCAGAGCTGAGTTCAAGTCCTGAATATCCTTGTTAATTTTCTGTCTTGATCTGTCTAATGTTAACAGTGAGGTGTTAAAGTCTCCCACTGTTATTGTGTGGTAGTCTAAGTCTCTTTGTAGATCTCTAAGAACTGGCTTTATGAATTTGGGTGCTCCTGCATTGGGTACATATATATTTAATATAGTTAGCTCTTCTTCTTGCATTGATCCTTTTACCATTATGTAATGCCCTGCTTTATCTCTTTTGATCTTTGTTGGTTATAGTCTGTTTTATCAGAGACTAGGATTACAACCCCTGTGTTTTTTTTTTCTTTTTTTGCTATCCATTTGCTTGGTAAATATTCCTCCATCCCTTTATTTTGAGCCTATGTGTGCTTTGCACATGAGATGGGTCTCCTGAATACAGCACACAAATGGGTCTTGACTCTATCCAATTTGCCAGTCTGTGGCTTTTAATTGGGGCTTTTAGCCCATTTACATTTAAGGTAAATATTATTATGTGTGAATTTGATCCTGTCATTTTGATGCTAGCTGCTTATTTTGCCCGTTAGCTGATGTGGTTTCTTCATAGTGTTGATGTTCTTTAAAATTTGTTGTGTTTTTGCAGTGGCTGGTACCAGTTGTACCTTTCCATGTTTAGTGCTTCCTTCAGGAGCTCTTGTAAAGCCTGGTGGTGACAAAATCTCTCAGCACTGGCTTGTCTGTAAAGGATTTTATTTCCCTTCACTCATGAAGCTTAGTTTGGCTGGATATGAAACTCTGCATTGAAAATTCTTTTCTTTAAGAATGTTGAATATTGGCCCCCACTCTCTTCTGGCTTGTAGGGTTTCTGCAGAGAGATCTGCTGTTAGTCTGATGGGCTTCCCTTTGTGGGTAACGTGACCTTTCTCTCTGGCTGTCCTTAACACCTTAACATTTTTTCCTTCATTTCTACCTTGGTGAATCTGATGATTATGTGTCTTGGGGTTGCTCTTCTTGAGGTGTACCTTTGTGATGTTACATGTATATCCTGAATTTGAATGTCAGCTTGTCTTGTTAGGTTGGGGAATTTCTCCTGGATGATATCCTGAAGAGTGTTTTCCAACTTGGTTCCATTCTCCCAGTCACTTTCAGGTACACCAGTCAAACATAGGTTTGCTCTTTTCACATAGCCCCATAATTCTTGGAGGCTTTGTTCATTTCTTTGCATTCTTTTTTCTCTAATCTTGTCTTCAAGTTCTATTTCATTAAGTTGATCTTCAATCTCTGATATCCTTCCTTCTGTTTGATCAATTTGGCTATTGATGCTTGTGTATGCTTCATGAAGTTCTCGTGCTGTGTTTCTCAGCTCCATCAGGTTATTTATGTTCTCTTCAAACTGGTTATTCTAATTGGCAATTCCTCTAACCATTTTTCAAGGTTCTTAGCTTCCTTGCATTGAGTTAGAACATGCTCCTTTAGCTCAGAGGAGTTTGTTATTACCCAATTCTTCTGTTTGTTAAAATTCCATCAATTCGTCAAACTCATTCTCTGCCCAGTTTTGTTTCCTTGCTGATGTGGAGTTGTGATCCTTTGGGGAAGAAGAGATGCCTGGTTTTAGAAATTTTCAGCCTTTTTGCACTGGTTTTTCCTCACCGTCATGGATTTATCTATCTTTGGTCTTTGATGTTGGTGATGGCGTCTCTGAGTGGACATCCTTTTTGTTGATATTGATGCTACTCCTTAGTTTTCCTTTTAATGGTCAGGCCCCTCTGCTGCAGGTCTGCTGGAGTTTGCTGGAGATCCACTCCAGACCCTGTTTGCCTGCAAAGGCTGCAGAACGGTAAAGATTGCTGCCCATTGCTTCCTCTGGAAGCTTCGTCCCAGAAGCACACCTGCCAGATGCCAGCTGGAGCTCTCCTCTATGAGGTATCTGTCGACCCCTACTGGGAGGTGTCTCCCAGTCAAGAGTCGCAAGGGTCAGGGACCCACTTGAGGCAGCAGTCTGTCTCTTAGCAGAGCTTGAACGCTGTGCTGGGAGGTCCCCTGCTCTCCTCAGAGCCAGCAGGTAGGGACATTTAAATCTGCTGAAGCTGCACCCACAGGCTTCCCTTCCTTCAGGTGCTCTGTCTCAGGAGGATGGGGGTTTTATCTATAGGCCCCCAACTGGGGCTGCTGCCTTTTTTTAGAGATCCCCTGCCCAGAGAGGAGGAATCTAGAAAGGCAGTCTGGCTACAGAGGTTTTGCAGTGCTGCGGTAGGCCCCACCCAGTTCAAACTTCCTGGCAGTTTTGTTTACACTGTGAGGGGAAAACTGCCTACTGAAGCCTCAGCAATGGCAGACTCCCCTCCCCCCACCAAGCTTAAGCATCCAAGGTCAACTTCTGACTGCTATGCTTGCAGGAAGAATTTCAAGCCAGTGGATCTTAGCTTGCTGGTCTCCATGGGGGTGGGATCTGCTGAGCTAGACCACTTGGCTCCCTGGCTTCAGCCCCCTTTCCAGGAGAGTGAATGGTTCTGTCTTGCTGGCATTCCAGGTGCCACTGGGGTATGAAAAAAACTCCTGCAGCTATCTCGGTGTCTGCCCAAACAGCCACCCAGTTTTGTGCTTGAATCCCAGGGCCCTGGTGGCGTAGGCACCCAAGGGAATCTCCTGATCTGTGTGTTGTGAAGACCATGAGAAAAGCATAGTATCTGGGCTGGAGTGCGCCCATTCCTCATCGACACAGTCCTTCATGGATTCCTTTGGCTAGTGGAGGGAGTTCCCTGACCCCCTGTGCTTCCTGGGTGAAGCAATGCCCCACCCTGCTTCTGCTCGCCTTCCATGGGCTGCACCGACTCTCTAACCAGTCCCAATGAGATGACCCAGGTACCTCAGTTGGAAATGCAGAAATCACCCACCTTGTCGGTTGATCTCGCTGGGAGCAGCAGACTGGAGCTGTTCCTATTTAACCATCTTGCCAGCCACCAAACATAACCATGATATGCACTGAGAAATCTAAAAATTTGTGTGACACTTTATTGTGTCAGTTGCTTTATTGTAGTAGTCTAGAAGAGAACCCACAGTATCTTCAAGGTATGTCTATAAATATTAGATTATTTAATTTTCAAATCATATATATATAACCAGTAATTTTACATATATAACTTTATTTAATACTCAAAACAATCCATTTCATTAGGTGCTATCTTATTGTCTCCATGTCCAAGGTTAAATTCAATATAACTAATCCAATCACTTATATTTTCATAATTATTACAAAATGCACACTTTTTTATTTCACATGTATATAGTGTATCACTTTTTGTCAAAATAAGACAAAAAGTAAATAGAGACTTCAGACTGAAAGATCAAAATAAACCACAAAATATCTGATAATTTAATTCTCAAAATTGATTACAGAGTAAAAATTGTTTATACTTTAATTGCCTTGCATTGTAAATTTACAGAATAAAAGATCAGTGTAATTTTCACCTCTTCTTGAAGATAGAGCCTCAAAGACTATGTTAGCAACATGAATATAAATAATTAGTAAATCATACAGTTTATAATCTTGATAGTATTCATAAACTTGTTTTTCACAATTACCCACTATGAATGAAAGAGTACGGAATTTCTTGCAGTAATCAGCTTAGCCCAAAGACAATGTGATATATCTTCATTCTGACTTAATAATAATGAGACTATTGCTACATGTCTTCTAATTTCTTGAGAGCCAGTGAAACCACCGTCAGTATCCCTAACACATTATTGGTATTATAAAATATCTCTATTGACAAATGCTTTGTGAGTACAAATATAGACTCACTATCTAAATAAAATAAGGCTATATTTTCCCAGTCATTCATCTGTCTATCCATCTATCCATCCCTCCATCCATCACTTAAATTTATGTCTGAGGTTGCAATATTTTCAATTTTTGAAATCAGACCTTGGCGATGACCTTGAGCAGTAGGATGCTTAGTGTTCCAATAATGGAACCCTATGCATAAATGGCCTAAACACACAGATGAGGAGGACATGCAGTATACCAGGTGCCAAACAGGTGTTGGAAAAAACAAGCCAATATACACATGCTCTGCTGCCAAGTAGCTTCTAATACCGATTGATTGACTGAAAAGTCAATATTTACCTTCAATACAACATAGTAAAGAACAGAATCAATGTACAAAGTATTTTAGAAACACTAGTTGGATATAAATCATGATTATGTTTAATTAGGTAATGTTTTATAGAGTAGAATTGTGGAGAGAACATTTTTGGAAGAGAGGATGAAGCATTTTAATGCATTGAGTATAACAAGTTATCTTTATTTCTGAAAATGTGATAAATTTAAAATAGTTAACACATAAGATGTTCATGGCATAATTGCTGTTTATGAGATTGGAAGGGTAAGTTAGATATTGACTATTCTTAAACGATTTAAATACCATTCATTTGAATATCCAATTCTTTCTAACAGCTTTTTGAGAGCATTTTTCACATCTTTGTTTCTGAAACTATAGATTATTGGATTAAACATGGGAAATACAACAGTATAAAACACTGCCACCACCTTATCAGTGTCTAGAGAATAGCGGGTCGTGGGCCGTAAGTACATAAACAGGAGCGCTCCATAGAATAAGGTGACTGCTATGAGGTGGAAAGCACAAGTGGAGAATGTTTTGCTTCTGCCACCTGAGGACTTGATGCTCAACACAGTGATGAGGATGCAGAAGTAAGAAATAAATATGACCACAAAAGTGCTGGTCTGGATGAAGCCGCACAAAGCAAAGAGCAGAAGCTGGTTGATCTGAGTGTCTGTACATGATAAAGCCAGAAGAGGTGGGATATCACAGAAAAAATGATTGACAATATTGGAGCCACAAAATGACAGCCTGAATGTGAGGCACACATGGACCAGTGATGTTGTACTTCCACTGAAATATGCCAACACAATGAAGCAGACACAGACTCTCCTAGACATCAGTGTAGAATAGAGCAGTGGGTTGCAGATGGCTGCATAGCGGTCATAAGCCATTGCTGTCAGGATAAGGCACTCAGCATCAGCAAAAGAAGTGAAGAAAAACATTTGTAGTGCACACCCGTAAGGAGAGATGCTTTTCTTGGATGCTAAGAAGTTTGCCAGCATTTTAGGAGTGATTGCTGTAGAATAGCTGATGTCTAAGAAAGACAAGTTGCTAAGAAAATAATACATGGGGGTTTGAAGGCATGAATTAATATTAACTAGAATTATTAAAAGTATATTTCCCACCATAGTTAATGTATATACCATAAGGAATACCAAGAACAGTGTGACTCTGAGAGGTAGATAATCTGTGAATCCAACAAATAGGAACTCAGTTGGCATAGTGTAATTACTCTCCAACATCTTAGTTTTCTTGTTTTTCCTACTGGACCTAGATAGTATCAGCAGATGTGAGTTAACTTGAGTTATGGATGAACCAAAAGTATCTTTACTCTCTCTTCTAAGGAAGCAAATAGAAGGTCAGTAAAATCACAGAGATGTCATTTTTTGTAAATTTTGATTTTGTTTTTGACATTTGATTAAAGGAAGTATAAAGATCATCATTGATAGCAGAAAATGTTATTTAGATGGTGGTCTTTTATAATGTAGTACCTCTTTAAACGCGCTGCACTGTATGTGATGATAGTAGTTTTTTCAAGCTGAAAGGGATAAATGTAGCTCATGTAATGAGACCTAGTAGAATAATGAGAGTTAGCAAAATCTCTAGAGGCAAAGCTCTATTTTTGCAATCATAAAATCACATTCTTCTACATAAAGGAGAGTTGAGATAAAATATGAAAGAATGTCCATATTCAAAACTATGTAATCGCACAGAAGAATATCTGTGATGCTGGGAGTTTACTTAATGTAGTAATTAGGAGCATGGTAATTATGCAAGAGATGGCTGGATTTACAACTTGGCTTTGCTATTTACTGTTTGTGTGACTTTGGTATTGTTATTTGACTTTCTGTGATAGTTAAGATGAATAAATAAATATTCCTAGTAAGTAGATATCTCTACATCACTTATGTGACTACACATACAAGTCACTGTGTGAGCGCTGATTAAATAAAATTTATTAAAAATAAATACATTGACTCCATTTTGATTGTTTTGGTTTTTTTTGTCTGAACACCATGAAATATCCAGATCATTCTCAATATTCATCTTGTCTTTAACATCATAGATGAATTATTTGTTTTCTGTTGTAAAAATAAGTCGTGTATGTGTGTCTCTCTGTGTGTGTGTGTGTATGTGTGTGTGTGCTATACACAAATGTATTGTTTGGCATACTAAATCTTTTACTCATGCCCTATCATTGTCGCTTTCTTTTTCAAGGTTTAGTTTACTTTCTAATCTCTGAAGTAAGCACTGTTCGGTGTGAGGTTCCAGAAACATTGGTATGTTTTGAAGGGCTACATATGCGATTGGACTTCTAAACTGGTTCTGTAAGGACAAACATTGTATGGGAAAATGAAAAAAATAATCAAGAACAAGAAAAGCTGAGATGATTTTAAATAAAATACAATGCTAATGGAATATTCAGCAGGAAGTTAGATCGTTTGGAAGTGAGAAGTGTCTACAGTGACTAACGTAGTGAGTAACTAAGGGAAATTATGAGATCTATTGTCTCTATCATGCCTGATAACCTCAGAACCTCCTTTCTCCAGCCAAATGGCATGAATCTTCTAAACGTACTGAAAAGGGAAGCCAGCCTTCTTTGCAAACTCAGATTTTTCAGAAGACCAAATAACTTGACAGGGTAAGAATACAATGTGTGTACCTAAAACTATAGTGAAGAAATCCCAACTCTGAAAAAATACTAGAAAAATATACAAAAGTCATTTGCAAGCTTTACATAACATTCAAATCCTCCCAACTGGATGTATATTTTCTCTATTATTCCTGGCCAACCCTAGCAACTTTCCACACTTACATTTCTGATGGGATGGCTAAATCGAATTCACAGGTTCATCCAAACAAGTGACATTTCCATTAATGATTTTAATGAGTTTATATATTATATCCAAAAACAAGTTATGGTATCAAAGTCTTATTTTTCTTTCTTGAGTCCTATGACACCTACAAAATGATTTAAAGGGGTTTTGTAGTCAATTGTCCAGTGAGAGACTAAGCATCCCAGGACAACTTTCCTTTTCCTACAGGATTTATCTCACACTGCTCTGAACTGAAATCAGAAAAATCTCCCAAAATGAGTTTGATCCCATTGGATCTTAGGGAAATCTCATTTGACAAACCTCCTGTTTCTAAAAGATGTCTATTAATAAACTTTATTTGCTATTCTCTTTGAAGAAGATATGCAGATAGCAGAAATACTAGTACTGATTTCACTCAATCTTTTCTTTTGTTTACAAATGGCATTGTGCTGAGCTTAAGCACACAGGATTTGAAGTTAGGCAAATTAGTATAAATAACCTCAGGCCCAAATATAATTTTCTAGAAGTCATTGAACTTCTCTATGCCTAAATTATTTGTTATATTTAATTAGTATAATAATATATTATAAGACTGAAATCAAGATTGAACTAGGTAACTTTACAGAAGTTGCTATGCTATAGATGCATCAAAATATATGTTATTATATATTATAATTATTACTATTAATGCCATTGTGATTATTTAACAATTCAATATCGGACTTTGAATGACAAATTCTCCTAGTTTGTTTTTATATGAACAAACACAAACAATTAACCACACTGCAGGTGAATATGTGATTTGTGCTTATAAAATCTGAGGTTTAGCATGCTGCTATAGAAATTTATTACACCATTGTTTTTCCAAAAATTCTTAAATAGGCATAGTCAGCTTCCTTCTCAGGGCAATAAGGTACACAACAAATTGGGCAGTGACTTTTTTTTTCTAATTGCCATGGATAAGGTAAGCTTAGGTCTATGCTACCACCATCTTCTGCCCACTCTTAGCCCACATACATACACAAACTGAAACACACCACACAAACACACACACACACACACAGACACAAACACACACACAGAAATAGTTAGCAGAGATACATTTTATCTGAGGTAAATTCATGGTCTTTGCTACATTCACAACAAACATTTTGTTGATGCTTTAGGGAAAAAATCACCTACCTCAGCACCATCAAGAATTTTGAATTGTAGCACTTATTTTGCACAATGGGCTATCAACATTTTTCTCTAGGTTTTAGAAATAATTCTTATAAGGGTTGAGTATATATTTCTAGTCTGTGACAAGTGAGGCAGTATCCCAAGATAATTTCCAATCCCAGTAGGACATCTGATAGTTCATTATTGTCATCCTAGTGGTATAGGTATATGGCTTAGCTGATTTATCTTAAATGAAAAAAGGTAAAGGATAATAACACAATTTACTGTAACCAGTAATAACATAACCTGTCTTCATCATTGAGAGAGATTTGATTAAAACAACAATCTTTTAATTCCACCAGCTAAAAAATAATTCTTCTGTAAATTCTTATTTCTATCAGTTCTCATTATGAATTCAGTTACTTAATGATACTTTGAAATATTTAGTGATATTATCAAATTCTAAAGTACAAGCTCAATATATTGAGAAGAATCTCAAGCACTCTAATTTTTGGTTGTTTTTCCATTGTTGGAGTGACTAGAAAGAAATATGCCTTGAATGTTAAGCTACCAGAGTAAACACTGGTGACTCAGGCAACCTAGAGTAGTTGTGCCATTTCATGGCTATGGGACCTTGAACTACTCATTTAAGCTAATGTTTACTAATTTTTAAATTGTGAATAATAATTACACACATCAAATTCTGGTCAAGATTGAGATAACTCAAGGTCACTTGTCCAAGAGATGGTACTTGTTCCATGACTCTTAGTTTTCTCTAACAATTATAGCAGTGTTTGCAACAGTATTTCTTAATACTTTATAACACTGCTCTAGATTGTAACGTTCTTTAAATGGTTGATGATGGCATAGTCTATACCTTATGATTCTTAAGATTGACAGACTAGGGAGTGGATAAATACAGGATCCCACCTGGCCTCTCTTCTATACCTGGTAGGAAAATTGAAATCAGTTTTGTGGCTTCCAGAAGGGCTTTCTATTTAATAGGTGGACCTATGTTAGAAATAGAATGTTTAAACAAAGTTGTCAACCTTTGAGAGCATCCAGTAAATGGTTCAAAAATGCACTCATTCATATAGAAGATGAATGTAATCTCAAAAATTGAAAGCAGTTTATTCATAGGTTGTGTCCTTTATGTGGTAGGAAATATAAGGTTTAGAAAAAGATGCTTCCATGTAAGGAATCACAGAAAGCCCCCAGATGGCTGGACCCACAGAAACAAGGATTCTAAATTGCTGATATTTCCAGTTTTCCGTATTATGTTTTGTCTTCAATATGGTGGATAACTGTGTTCTTTAATGGGATAATGAAAGGCAAATTGACTTTTTTCTTCAGAGGCTGAAATTTACAAATTTAGAGACTAATATTGACATTTTGTGTTTCTCCTGCGAAGAACAAGTAAAATGACTGAGGAAGTTTGCTCTCCTTTTGTGGGTTACAGATTAAAAGCCACATGGAGGGTACCATGGGCTGTATGGTAAGGAGACCATCTGGAATGATAGTTTTAAATATAAATAGATAGTTGATCAGATTAATAAAGAATAATTAACTCATATTTTTGAAGACTCATTTTTCTCCTGTGCTGGCAAAATAAAAGAGCCAAATGTAATTACATTAGAAACTTTGCCATCTATATATTTTTAAATGTTAGTATTGTGCAGTAAAGGATAAACTCAACTATCTGGGGTCTTCAGAACTGGCCCTGACAACCTCTGAAATATCCTGTCTTGGAATATCCTGTCTGATAAGGGCATCTTTATATACTTTGGCACAGTTTACACTGATGGTATGATTTATTCTGCTTGCCTGTTTTTGTGTACCTGGGGCTTCTAAGTTATGCTGTATTCGGATGGGCCATTTGAAGACTACATATCTAAGATCAGGTAAGTGGGTTCTCCATGCCCACGTGACTGACTCTCAATCAAACCCTGGAAACAATTATTTGGTAAGCTTCTGTGATTGGCAATATTCCATACTTGTTATCAGACAATATTCTGGGAGAATTAAGTGTTGCCTATGTGATTCCACTTAAGGGGACAAGTGGAAGCTCTTACTTGGTTCTCCTGGAAACTGACCTATACACTCTTTTCCTTCTACAATTTAATCCATATCTTTGTGAAACAGGTTCACTGTGTACTGGTTACCAACTTGTCTGGGCTCAGTGAGACAGAACACCCATACACACAAGTTACATGAAGCAGGCAGCAAAGGACAACAACAGCCTAGGATTTTTTGAAAGCTAGGCTTCCAAAACTCAGGAAAGATGCCCAGACTGAATGGGGTTTCATCTGCATGTGCCTCACTTGCACTGCAGCTGAGGGAACCCAGAAAGCAGCCTATCCTGGTTTTGTACCCTAGGGTTAGAAGAATTGCTGGGGCCAAAGCCTTGAAGGAAAATCTGTTTCTAAAGTGAAGGAGGCATCGGCCAGAACAACACAGGCTCTGTTCCAGCTGCCTCCCCTATTTCAGAATGTTATATTTCCAGTAGATTCTGCAGTTATTTTTGAGAATTACAGGTGAGGGAGGAGGGACAACTGGATTACTCAAAGGATACCTGGAAAACTGTCCTCCAATCTTTGGTGGTAATAAACTATAACCATAAGCATAATAGCTTTTCTGAGTTCTGTGAGTTCTTCTAGTGAATCACTGAAACTGATGATAGTCTTTGGGATCTCTGATACAAGTACTAAGTTCTAATGTCCTCAAGTGTATTTTTTTTAACAAGATTTCAACCTTCTTTATTTTATATTAGGTGAAATACATAAAAATATATGATAGTTATAAAATATTTTATTATAAAATATTAGGTAAACATTAATTAAATCTAAAAATGTCTATATAAATCAGAAAGCAAAAGAAATACTTATAAACTCACCACAGAAATTAATTAAAAAACAAAAAATCCTGAATATTGCCAAAATTGGAAATTCTCTATGATCATCTTCATTATCTTGCTTCCCTGACAGTGGCAGCTACTTTTCGGCATTATTCCCTGTATTTCAATTTTTTTTTTTTTTTCTGAGATGGAGTCTTGGTCTGTCACTGAGGCTGGAGTGCAGTGGCATGATCTTGGCTCACTCAAACCTCTGCCTCCTGGGTTCAAGCGATTCTCCTGCCTCAGCCTCCCGAGTAGCTGGGACTACCGGCACGTGCCACCAGGCCCAGCTAATTTTTTTGTATTTTTAGTAGAGGGAGGGTTTCACTGTGTTAGCCAGGATGGTCTCAGTCTCCTGACCTTGTGATCCACTCGCCTTGTCCTACCAAAGTGCTGGGATTACAGGTGTGAGCCACCACGCCTGGCCCCTATATTTCAATTTTAAAAATAATTTCATCTATATTCCTAAAACGATTCTTTTAATAAATCTCCTTTTTAAAATTTTTGAACATTGTAAATATGATATCATGTTTGTCATCTATAGTGCTTATGTTTTTCTTTAATATTGTGTTTCATTCTCCCATGTGCATGCATATTTCTTTACTCTGTAATTTCATAATTTGTTGTATTATTTTTCTTTGCTGTATCATAATCAAATTGCTTATTATCTAATTTTATGACCAATGCTACTATTAATGTTATTTTACTCTTCACTAAGCACACATGTACAAGAGTCTGCATTGATTGCATATAGGGTACACATAGTTCAACTTTAAAATATAGCAAATTATTTTCTAAATTTCTTTGTTTTTTTTTCCTTTTCTTAGTACCATTTTAATATGTAAATAAAATATATATGTCATTGTAATATTTTATTTTTTTAATTTGTTTTTATTATTGTACTTTAAGTTTTAGGGTACTTGTGCACAGTGTGCAGGTTTGTTACATATGTATACATGTGCCATGTTGGTGTGCTGCACCCATTAACTCGTCATTTACATTAGGTATATCTCCTAATGCTATCCCTCCCCACTGCCCCCACTTCACGACAGGCCTCGGTGTGTGATGTTCCCCTTCGTTTCTCCAAGTGTTCTCATTGTTCAATTCCCACCTGTGAGTGAGAACATGTAGTGTCTGGTTTTTTGTCCTTGCGACAGTTTGCTGAGAATGATGGTTTCCAGCTTCATCCGTGTCCCTACAAAGGACGTGAACTCATCTTTTTTTATGGCCGCATAGTATTCCATGGTGTATATGTGCCACATTTTCTTAATCCAGTCTGTCATTGCTTTTTCATATCTATAGTCTCAACAACAGAACACAACACCTCAGATTACTTGTACTTGCTAATGCTTTTTATACTCTGAAATTTAATATTTTCTGCCAATATAATGGGGGTGATAGATATTTTTAATCTTTAACACACCTGGAATAATGTGTTGCGTATTATATGAGGTAGAAATCTCAGACAGTATATTTTTTGCAGTTTTTAAAAAAAATGTATTTTCTCTATCTTCAATGGTGCTCTATGATATATTAAATTTTCATTTTTGTGTGGGTCTGGTTCTGGGCTCTCATTGTGATCACTTGTCAATGTTCAATTTTCATCATTGCTACACTTTCCTTCCTATTATAGCATTGATATAGGCTTACTTGGTACTTCTTCAGGAATGTCTTGGCCCTTTTTGTTCTGGGTTATTACTAAAAAAATTATAACCAACTTGTCACATTAATTGAGAATATTATTGAAATATTATTTGGAATTATGTTGTATTTACAAACCAATATTGTAAAAAGTGTATCTTTATAAGAATCATCCTCATAAACATGGAGTCACTGATTATTTACATTATTGATGATCTTTTAAAAACATTTTATAATTGTTTCCATAAAAGTTTAGAGTATCTGTTGTTAATTATATTTTCCTAAGGGCCTTGTATGTTATAAAAGTTTTCCTTTAAAAATTAATGTTAAATAATTTCTGCTATGGCAAGGAAATACAACTAATCTCCAGATACTGATCTATATTCAACAACCGAAAGTCTTTTATTAATTCATCTAATGTGTCATTTTATCCCCTTGCATGAGTCTACTTCTTATACTTATTATTATTATTTTTTTGAGACAGTCTTGCTCTGTCTCCCAGGCTGGAGTGCAGTGGTGCAATCTCGGCTCACTGCAAGCTCTGCCTCACAGGTTCATGCCATTTTCCTGCCTCAGCCTCCCCAGTAGCTGGGACTACAGGCACCCGCCACCACGCCTGGCTAATTTTTTGTATTTTTAGTAGAGACGGGGTTTCACCGTGTTAGCCAGGATGGTCTCGATCTCCTAACCTTATCATCCGCCCACCTCAGCCTCCCAACGTGCTGGGATTACAGGTGTGAGCCACTGCGCCAGGCTTTCTTATACATTTTTTAAAGTTTTGTTTTTATTTTGTTTTGTTTTTCTTACCTAATACAGCCTCCAATAAATTATTACCTTGATAACTAGAATTGAAGATATTGGACAGTGTTGTCATTTAGAAAATCTTAAAGTGAATACCATTTAACTTCTGTTTATCAGCCTTTATCATAAAATGTACATTCATTCATAAATTCTAATTGAAGTTGTGATTGAGCCTCTCAATGCGTTTTACCTAGCTTGCCTTGAACCACTATTGACATAAAGAAAGAGAAAAATCTCATGTGCAGTCATAAATTATTTAAAACAAAAGTTCAAGCAACTAAAATAATAACACTTTAGCCATTAAATTGGATGAACAAGAAGGCCATGACATTAAAGGTTATCCACTACCTTTGAAAGCATTGTCATTTCAGCTTTTTGTCTAGAAATTTACAGTGTTAATTCTGCCACCTTTTGAGACAGATTAACCATTCAAAGGGAATGTCCAATAAACCTCATTATTCATAATATTTGAGGCATTTTAGCTTGAATTCCAAGAATATATAATTATTATTAAAAGGATAAATATCATAAACAATGATTATCCTGTGAGAAAACTGAACATATGGTAAAGAAATTAAGATTCCTCTAGAACTCTTTTTACTTTACTGTAACAAATCCCTTTGGAAATTATGAATTATTCCATTTCGCATTAGGGAAAAGATAAGAGTTTAGCATTAGAATGTTTTTTAACTATGTTAATTTTATTCAGTCTCAAGGGAAATCAAATAGATGTTCCAATTATTTAATAAATCACATATTTTTATTTTTCTCTATTAAAAGACCCACATGTATATTTCAACAACAAAATGACTATAAGACCAATTTTTCTTCATTCTTCATTGCAATTTATTATATGCTTTTGTCTTAGTAACACAAAGAAACTTATTAGAGTAAAATATTAGGATCTTGAAGTCAATCCTTATATAAACGACTTCCACAAACATGCTTCCATTCAAAGAAGTAATGAAAAATGAATTTAATCATTTATAAAACTGACTTTAATAATATTTTTAAACATTAAAAATGAGTTAAGTCTATTAATTCTTTCATTCATTAGTTTATCCAAAAATATTTATTGAATGCTTGTGGCAGAAACTATTTAATTAACCTAGTCAACAATTGCAAATATGTATGTTCTAAAATAGTTTATTAGAAATGTAAAGAAGAGAAAGATGTAATAACTGAAAATTATAGATTTCATTATATCTTGTGAAGATAATTAAATAGGTTTTTGTAATTAAGGGCTTCACTCATTCTTCAACATTGAGGTTTTGTTTTGTTTTGTTTAATTTTAGCTATAGAAAGCACAACAATCTTATATAATAAAATCAAGATGTGACAATACAAGTCAACAAAATAATGCCATCTTTATCATGTAACTCAATGACTAACAAAGATATTTACTTTCTTTGGAAAGTATCCATTCAAACTTCTTTTTTTACATTTCTTCTCCTCCTCCTCCTTCCTCCTCCTGCTCCTCCTCCTCCTCCTCTTCCTCCTCCTCCTTCTTTTCTTCTCTTCTTCTCTTCTTCTTCTTCTTCTTCTTCTTCTTCTTTCTTCTCTTCTTCTTCCTTCTTCTTCCTCTTCTTTTCTTCTTCTTCCTTTTTCTTCTTCCTCTTCTTTTCTTCTTCCTTTTTCTTCCTCTTCTTTTCTTCTTCTTCCTTCTTCTTCCTCTTCTTTTCTTCTTCTTCCTTCTTCTTCTTCCTATTCTTCTTCTTCTTCCTTGTCCTTCTTCTCCTTCTCCTTCTTCTTGCTTGTCGTTGAGTGACCTGTGAAAATCTAGAACTTACTCTACATCTTATAAACTGCAATGTTCTCTTGATCAGTACACAATTTATACCCAGTCAAGAGACTACAATTGTCAAAACACTAATCTCTTATGCACCTTCCCTGAAAGTCAATATCTTTATTACTTTATGAGATAATTAGAAGGAAACAAATATAAATAAAGGCATAAATACATAGAAAGAAGGGTGTAAATATGTAAATCTTCAGAGATATTATTATGTTAAAATAATAAAACAAGTCCATTGGATTTAGCTAAAACCAGGTTACTAATGACATTGAAGAGAAAATTCAGTGATAAAGATACAGTACACATGCAGGGATCTCAAACTTTATGGCATCTCTACCCAAAGATATAGTCCCTTCCTCTTGGAAAAATAATCCTAAAAAGCTGAACATTTTAGCCTTTAAAATGTTTACATTTATGTAATGCAACTTAATGCATTATAACAGAAATACCAAGAACATCAGTTATTATCAAGGCAATTTTCTGAGTTAGTCTAGACCTGTCTGGACATTTTACATTTTTTATCACTGTAGTAGCCTATGTTTTTTTTTTGTTGTTGTTGTTGTTGTTGTTTATATTCCCTGTATTATAATTAGAGGAGACAACAGTAGTAAAATAGTATTTCCTGTGCCTATGAACATTATACCCCCATTAATAAAATGACCCCTTAAGATGTTTCCCTAAGTCTGACAAAAATCATAGAGGTCATGACTCTTCAATTAATTATTATGGTGAAGGAGTTAAAGGCAAGCACCATACCACATAGATTGGATTAAGGATTAGAATTTGGAGAAAGTTTATAAACCAGATGTTTTTGATAGAGGAGACATATAACCCTTACATCCTCATTGCTACATAGCGATATGGACAAACTGCTGGATATATGGTGGGTTTGCATTCCAGAAGACAACCTTGTCTCCATTGCTTTATTTGTTTATGGAGTCAGTATTTGTGTGTGGCCTAAATGGATGACGAATATTACAAACTCAGATGCCAAAGTATGAATATGGGTTGGGGTTTAGGAGAGTGCTGATAATTTTTGGTTTCCCAGAATCTGAATCCTCAAAACTCAGGGGAAGATTCAAACCTCTGGTGGATAATGATGTGGGTAGAATAAAAGTTACTGGTTTTCTAGTCAATTCTGCAATGATTTTTGGAATAATAAGAAATTCTTCCTGCTTACAGTTATTGTAGATATTTATAAAGGTTGAATAATTCTGAGAATATAAAATAATATAGGCCTTCATTAATTCAAAGCCTTTATAGTTTAATGGAAAATTCATTTACCTGTTTTAAGATTCCCATTGGTCACACAAGCTTTATCATCTGTTAGAAAATACATTTTACATACATTACTATTCCATCAGGTTCAAAGATTATACACTTATATGTCTTAAAAATAAACTGAATGTTTAATTCATTCAAGACTTCCTTTATAAAAAGTCATTTATTTTATATAAATATAAAAGATGTTGGCCAGGCGCAGTGGCTCACGCCTGTAATCCCAGCACTTTGGGAGGCCGAGGCAGGGGAACATGAGGTCAGGAGATCGAGACCACGGTGAAACCCCGTCTCTACTAAAAATACAAAAAATTAGCAGGGCGTGGTGGCGGGCGCCTGTAGTCCCAGCTACTCGGAGAGGCTGAGGCAGGAGAATGGCGTGAACCTGGGAGGCGGAGCTTACAGTGAGCCGAGATCGCACCACTGCACTCCAGCCTGGGTGACAGCGAGACTCCGTCTCAAAAAAAAAAAAAAAGATGTATATATGATTATATATATATGATAATCCAGATATGAGTCATAGAAGAATAAGACAAATCTTTTTTTTTTTTTTTTTGAGAAGGAGTCTTGCTCTTTCACTCAGGCTGGAGTGCAGTGGCGCGATCTCAGCTCACTGCAGGCTCCGCCCCCCAGGGTTCACGCCATTCTCCTGCCTCAGCCTCCCGCGTAGCTGGGACTACAGGCGCCCGCCACCTCGCTCGGCTAATTTTTTGTATTTTTTAGTAGTCATGTTACCTAATTGAGATGGCAATGTTATTATTTGTGAGGGAATTATTTAATCTATGGTAAGATGTAAAATTAGTTGTCAAAAGTTATAAGAAAATTATAATCAGATTACTACGTTTATGTGTGTTAACAAGGAATTTGTGTATATCTGGCATTATTTGTACAAGTATTATTTAGTATAATTTGTTTTATAATATTAAGAGTCTTGCTACCCCCTCTTCATATATATAATTTGATTTAAACTTGAAATTTAAATTTGAAATCTAAGTTATTAGTATTGTATTATTTGAAAGTTCTTTAGTTCTACTTAGTATAATTTATTAAATATATGTATGATTTGTTTTATTACTTTCCATTAATTTGAAGCATTAAAAAAGGCATAAAATATAAAATGTATACCTTCCATTTAAACTATTTGAAGATTTTTAATTACTTTTGTAAAGGAGATCAATCATTATGCAAAGGCCCCTCAGAAGTGATGGTTAAAATCTACTAAGTATATGTAGAAAATAAGCCTTAAATATCGAAGTAACAGTTTCAAGATTTTACAGTGTGCCATCTTATAACTGAAGAGACTTTGAATAGACTTTTGTGTAAACAGTACCACCTTTCCTCATCTAAAATATGGGGGAAATAATTATGACAACCCCAACAAGTGATGTAGACATTTATTAAGAATTTAAATGTAAAACTATCCTATAATGCTTAATGTATTATGAATTCCCTATATGAGTAGACTCCCTTTCATATGGACCCCAAGTGTGGTTTATTTTACTATCTTGAGAATTGAAATCTAGAAAACATGAACTTTCATCCCCTTGTAGAATCAGAATCACAAATAATAATTTCAAAAAGTCCACATCACTTTAAAATTTTAAAAAGAAATTAGGTTTTCTTATTCATTATCCTATTTGCTTAGGATATAGTATTTCTTTAAACATTGTAGAATGGATATTAGCAAGTTTCCCTTTCTTATTACTTATAATGAGAAATAGAGCTAGATTGGAAGTTAAACGTATAGACAAAGGAATGCACACAGAGAGAGAGAGAGAGAGAGTGACACAGGGGATAGGGGATGTTAAACAAAATTTATCGGAGGCCATTTTTTTGAACTGGTCTCCTAAATGCCAGGTAATCAAACTAAACTTGACACAATCCTGTTTTCCAAACACACAGGAGATTTCAGCCAAACTGAGTCGGCCTAAAACGGCCGTGAACCCTAAAAGTAGCTTTGAAATAACCAAGCTTTTTTTTTTTTTTTTTTTGAGACAGAGTCTTGCAGAGCGAGACAGATCTCCCAGGCTGGAGTGCAGTGGCACGATCTCGGCTCGCTGCAAACTTGGCCTCCCGGGTTCAAGTGATTCTCCTGCCTCAGTCGCCCAAGCAGCCGGGATTACAGGCACCCGTCACCACGCCAAGCTAATTTTTTGTTTTCTAGTAGACATGGGGTTTCACTACGTTGGCCAGGCTGGTCTCAAACTCCGGACCTCGTGATCCGCCCGCCTCTGCCTCCCAAAGTGCTGGGATTACATGCACGAGCCACCGCACCCAGCCCCAAGATACTTTTTTCCCCCTATTTCTGCTTTCTCCAATCCTTTCCTGTCTGTAAAGCCAAGCTCCTCTGCTCAGCTCAATGGATCTCTTATCCTATTTTATAGAAGTAGATGTTACCCAATTCTAGAGTTGCAAATAAACACCTATTCTATATTTAAAATCATTTGTGTAATTTTGCCTTTTGATAGGGAAGAATAATAATTTGGTGTTAGGCTATGCATCCAATTGGAATAAGCTAAAACTACAGAGAAAGAAACAATGTAAATGGTCAATACATAGCATTTTCACTGACTTTAAATGAGACTTTAAAATTACATAGACGTCAAAAATCACTTTATGATACAAGCGCTAAATAATCGCACTCTGTCATGCAGGCTGGAGTGCAGCGGCGTGATCATGGCTCACTGCAAACTCCTCCTTGGGGGTTGAAGCGATTCTGGTGCTTCATCCTCCCCAGTAGCTGGGATTGCAGGCATGCGCCGCCATCAGGCACGACTAATTTTTTTGTATTAGTCAGGGTAATACAGAAAGGGTTTCGCCATGTTGGCCAGGCTGGTCTCAAACCCCTGACATCAACTGATCCGCTTACCTTGGCCTCCCAAAAGGTTGGGATTACAGGTGTGAGCCACAACCCCCAGCCTGGGTTTAACTTTCTTTTGAGACTCAAGTTCCTGCCTTTAGAGAATTGACTCCTCAATTAATAATACTTATCTAGTCCCCAAGATCACCCAATCTGCCTGAAGGAAAACAAAATAAAAATGCAGCTGCATGTATTTAATCAGAAGGTTAAATCTTAAAATTTTTCCAATGGATAGTTCAACTTTACACTGCATTTTAAAAATAAAGTTTCTTTTTTATATTTTTTAACCTACAAGTGAGAATCCCAGTTTAAAAAGAAAATAATAGACTATTTGGGTAAAACTCTGCATGGGAAGGAAGTTATAAAGATTTTTTGCTGTATTCACTTCAGTGGACAGGTACATTTTCTGCTACATAGCATTAATTTGATAATGTACATTGTAACTAAAATAACTGGATTACTTCAAAACATTAAATATCATTCTTTAGGATATAATAGATGTCAAAACATGTGTTACTTGAAATGATTCCTATTATTGCAGCAGGTGGCAATGTATAAATTTTGGAATTAAATGTATAGAGCTCTTTTAAAGGCAAGAAAAAAATGTATTTTAGTTAAACTCACATACCTGCAAAGAAAATAGGAGTGATTTTAGCATTAATGTGTCAGTCTTTTGGATTTGAATGGGGGTTGGTATAGAAAAAATAGCACAACGTATGCACATTTACAGAAACTGAAGTATGTAGACTTAGATCAGAAATTTGAGAGACCTACAACCCAAATTCAATAGAGACCATTGTTTATTAAATTCACATGCTCATCCATTTGTCTTCTAATCATCCTTCAGTCACTTTAATGACTATGCCATATTATCCTAGGTTTTTCCATATGTGAATATCCTTATTAACATTTCTATTTTTTTCCATAAACTTTCAAAGGGAGAAATATTTTCATCTCATATAAAGTTTGCACAAAATATATTTGTCATAAATGACCAGAAAAAATTATACTTCACTGACTGAGTTCATCCTATTGGGATTAGCAGACACGTTGGAGCTACAGATTATCCTTTTTCTGTTATCTCTTGTGATTTACACACTTACTGTACTGGGAAATATCGGGATGATCCTCTTAATCAAGATCGATTCCCAGCTTCACACACCCATGTATTTCTTCCTGGCTAACCTGTCCTTTGTGGACGTTTGTTACTCAACCACCATCACCCCAAAGATGCTGGCAGATTTATTATCAGAGAAGAAAACCATCTCTTTTGCTGGCTGCTTCCTACAGATGTACTTCTTTATCGCCCTGGCGTCAACCGAATGCATCCTCTTTGGGTTAATGGCCTATGACCGGTACGTGGCCATATGTCGCCCGCTGCTTTACTCCTTGATCATGTCCAGGACCGTCTGCCTAAAAATGGCAGCCGGGGCTTTTGCTGCAGGGTTGCTGAACTCCATGGTCAACACTAGCTATGTCAGCAGCTTGCCATTCTGTGGCTCCAATGTTATCCATCATTTCTTCTGCGACAGTCCCCCACTTTTTAAGCTTTCTTGCTCTGACACACACTTGAAGGAAAGCATCTTTTCCACTTTTGCTGGTGTGAATATGGTCGGGGCTCTGCTTGTCATCCTCTCTTCCTACTCCTATGTTCTCTTCTCCATTTTTTCTATGCATTCAAGGGAGGGGAGGCACAGAGCTTTCTCCACGTGTGCCTCTCACCTGACAGCCATAATCCTCTTCTACACCACCTCCTTCTACACTTACCTGAGACCTAGTTTCAGCTACTCCCTGAATCAGGACAAAGTGGCTTCTGTGTTCTACATAGTGGTGATCCCCATGTTGAATCCTCTGATCTACAGCCTCAGGAATAAGGAAGTAAAGAAGGCTTTAGCGAATGTAATTAGCAGGAAAAGGATCCCTTAATTTCTGTGATTTTTTGCCTAAAAATCTGAGCTAAAGAGCATATTTTAGTTACTTTCAAAGTCTAGCTCATGCCTACAATTTTTATTAGAATATTTTCTCATTAAACACATTCTGCCAATACTCAAATATTTGTATGCAGTTAGGGATAAAGCAAATTACCCAAACTGATAAAGACCAAGGGGCCTTTACTTTATAATCATTCTAAATCTTCACTGAGTTCTCATAGTTAGGGGCTTATTTTAATTTTACCTTGACTACAAGAAGAAAGGGATTAAGTGTTTAGAAACCAAAGCCACGATGTCACATGATACTATCCATATACAATATTTTTGATTATCCATTGTTTTTATTTTCCTCATTTATTATCTGTAACAGATGGTTAAATATCACATACAATAGAAATATTTTGAATTAAAATATAATTCCCTTTTTAGGTGGTCAAATTGTAACTTGGAGGGTTGCCTAAATCAAATTTTAAGACTGTACTGTTAACAGACACTGATTTATCCACCTTTTATGTCTCTCCCCTTCCATACAAACCTATATTCATTAAAGTACTCATGTTAATTTGTACAGAAATGAGCTATTAGAAGAGCTACTGTCCTATCGGAATGCATCAATTACAGCTTTTTCCCTTCTCATTTATTACTCACAAGCTTTTTTAGCCCCTCTGCTAAGGCCTGAACGTTCCCGTCAAAATTTGTACGTTGGAACTTAATCACCAATGTAATAGCATAACAGGTAGAGTCTTTAGGAGGTGATTTAATCATGAGGATGAAGCCCTCATGAGTGGAATTAGTGACCTTACAAAAGTAGTGTGAGAGAGCTGTTTGCCCCTTCTGCCATGTTAGGAAACAGCAAGGAGACACCACCTTTGAAGCAGAGAACAAGACGTCAACCACCAAATCTGCTGGTCCTTTGATCCTGGAATTTCCCAGCCTTCAAAACTGTGAGCAATAAATTTCTGTTACTTATAAATTACCCAGCCTAAGGTATTTTATTATTGCAGCCCGAGTGAGCTGAGCCACCCTATTCTTCTTTCTCTCTTCTAGATTAACACATACACACAAGCCACAAGCCACAGGCACACACATTTAGGTGTTACAGAGTTTAATCAGTGTATACTTTCAAAAGAGGTAGATTAATGGTCACTGAATAAATCTGACATTTTCTTTAAATACTTTAATCAATTTTCTGTATACAGAAACCGTTATTAGTTAGAATAAAATAAAAGTAAATTGAAGTCAATATTAATATTACAGCTAAGCGTTACTAATAGGGAGATAGGGAATTGGCATAGTAGACCTGCAGAGGAAACTGAATGAGAACCAGGACTTCCTAAAGAGAAAGCCATACTTATCTGGAGTATCCGAAGGAAAAATTTTCATGATCTTTGCCTTTGCTGCTGAAATTATACCAGATAGAAGTGGTGATGTTCTCATCATCTGAGATGTGGACAGAGTATCCAATATAGACTGTCATAAAGAGGTCATTCAGGTGAATTTCATAAAAACAATCATATTTTCTTGCAGCCAAACCGAGTTGGCCTAAAACGGACCATTTGAATCCTAAAAGTAGTTCAATCCATTTATGTAAAAATGTTCGGAGTGTATTTTAAAATTTTATTTAATCTAAAATAAATTTAACTTGTAAAAGTATTTTAAAACTCTTAATTATTATATTGGATCTGATTTTCTAATTCTCTTCCTTCTTTGGAATCTGACAATGCTTGCTGAATACTTTCTTATGAACTTAATAAGGATTTTTTTTTTGTCTCTTTACTGTACTATCTCTTGTTTTATGATTTTGTAAGTTTCCTAGTGCTTGCTTTTGCTTGATTGTTTAATGTTACCACATTCCAAAAATATACAGATATAAATGTTTTGTCTTGTTCCATGGTTTTCAAGTAATTTATTTATTCTTTAAAATTAATGAGAGCAGTTTGAAATATATGTCGTCAGGTTTTAGTATTTTGGTCAATACCTTTATCAGTGATTAAGTGAGGCCAAATAGAGACTAGTTTATAAAATCAAAATATCACAGAACTGAAAAAGTTAGCAAACAAGTTGGAAAAATATGAAAGCCTCCAAATTCAAGAATTAACATGTATCCAAATAAAACAAACAAAAGGATATTAGCAGATAGAGTCTTGTGTTAAGGCAGTAAATGTATAACATGTTTTGCTATTACTATGTAAACATATTTTTCAATTTGGCTTGATAAATAAAAACTAGTAAACACATCATTTTCATGGGTGTTTAATAGACGAGATGTCATAGAGTTTAAAAATAGTAATTAAATGAAGTAACAATCTCTGAATTCACATTGGAGAAATAAAAAATACTATGTTAATTCATTGTCAATATATTTCAAAGGATAGAGATAAGCAATATTATGTCAAGAAGGTAATACACAGATGGTCGGGTGTATGGAAAAAAATCAAACATGAGGTAGATAAGTTGATGTGAGAATATTTAATCTGTAGAAAAGGAAAGCACAAAGATATATTCATTTTATTGATAATATGCAGAAACAGATATATAGAAAATCAAACACAATGTATGACATCAAAAAGCAGAAATGCAGAAATTTGTTCATGAACTTAGATACAATTTACAGCTTTGGTTGAAAACGTGGTATTTACTATCTCTACAATTCTCTTTGAATTGTGTGATTTAATGCTGTTATGAAAATTTTGCAAATATCCATGCACTATCTCTAAACCTCAGAAGAGTCCCTGGAATATTTCAGTAATTTAACAAAAATTATTACTCTCATATTTGTTACTGAAACATGGGGTGATGGATATTAATTAAATTTTGTAAACAATAAATTGATCTGATAATCTGTGTCTAAAATGCTAAATTTCTGAATCAGACTTCAAATTCTCAGTCTCCTGAAATTGTATAATCATTGTAACTGTATGTTGTAAAACAAATACAAAGTAAATAAAATGCATATTATTAGCTATGTTATGTTGAGAGTATGTCAGATTTCTTAATATACTGGTTAAAGAAGCAGAATGATAAAAAAAAAAAAGAATACACAGAGGGCATGGAAACAGAAGGTTTATAATAATAGAAGCTGGAAGCTGGGAAACGTAATGCTTATAAACAGCATACAAATGTGAACAGGCTGGGTGTGATGCTTCACACCTGTAGTCCCAGCACTTTGGGAGGCCTAGATGGGCAGATCCTTTGAGTTCATGAGTTTGAGACCAGTCTGGCCAACATGGCAAAACCCCATCTCTATAAGAATACAAAAAATAGCCAGGTGTAGCGGCCTGCTCCTGTAGTCCCAGCTACTTGGGAGGTTGAGATGGGAGGATTGCTTTATCCCAGGAGATGGAGACTTCAGTGAACAGAGGTTGTGCCACTGCACTCCAGCCTGGGCAACAGAGCAAGAACTTTTCTCAAAAAGAAAAAGAAAAAAAGGAAAAAAAAATGTAAATAAAGGTTGAAAAATTATCTTACAAATCATAAAATCATTATGCCCAAATTATGTGTTACAGAAGTCTGTGTAAGAATCATCTGAAATGCTGTATTTGGTGAGCTTTAGTCAAAAAGAACAGACAACACATTTTAAGAGCAAATGCCAGCCTAGGCAACATGGTGAAACACCATCTCAAAAAAAAAAAAAAAAAAAAAAAAAAAAAAAAGAAAAAAGCGCAAATAACAAAGGTATATCTATGGTTGTTTGTAATTATATAGCTTTATCCTGTAATAGTAAGGCTCAATAGAGCCAAGTAACGTGGACTGATAGAATGAGGCTGTGATAGTTAATTGTAGGTGTTAATTCAACTGGATTAAAGGATAGTTAGGTAATTGATAAGGCATCATTTTTGAGTGTGTCTGCGAGGGTATTACCAAGTAGATAAGACTGTGAGTCAGTGGACTGAGTGGGAAAGATCTAAAGTAGATGTGAGTGGGCACCATATAATCAGCTGGGTGCCTGAACAGAACAAAAAAGCAGAGGAAAGGCAAATTTACACTTTCTCTCCTAGATTTGGGGCATCATTTTTTCCAGCCCCTGGACTTCAGAACTCCTGGTTCTCCAGCCTTTGGACTCTGGGATTGACACCAGAGACTCCCTGCCTGCTCGGGGTTATCAGGCCTCTGTCTTCCCTGATTCTGCAGCCTTTGGACTTGGACTGAGCCATGTTCCTGGTTTTCCTGGTTCTCCAGCTTGCAGAGAGCCTATTGTGGGACTTTTCAGCCTCTGTAATTATGTAAATCAATTCCCCTAATAAATCTCTCTTCATATATCTGTCTTTACATATATTCCATTGATGAGTCTCTCTGAAAAACCTTGACTGATACAGATTTGTGTGCTAAGAGTGGTTGTAGAGAAACATATATATTTTTTTCTTTCCATCTTTTACTTTAAGTTCAGAGAGTGTATTTGCAAGTTTCTTGCATGGGTAAATTTCATGTCACAGGGATTTTGTGTACAGATTACTTCATCACCCAGGTCATGAACATAGTACCTGATGAGTACTTTTTCCATCCTTACCCTCCTCCCAGCCTCTCCCCCCACTACGCCCCAATGTCTATTCTCTACTTTGTGTGAATGTATACTCAATGTTTAGCTTCCACCTATGAGTGAGAACAGATAGCATTTGGTTTTCTATTCCTGATTTATTTCCCTTGAGACAATGGCCCCCAACTCCAAGCATGTTGCTACAAATGACAAGATTTGATTCTTTTTTATGGCTCTGTAGTATTCCATGGTCTACATGTACCACATTTTCTTGAATTAGTCCACTGTTGATGGGCATCTAGATTGAATACCTGTCTTTGCTATGGTGAAAAATGTTGGCATGAACATATGCTGGCATGTGCTTTTATGGTAGAATGACCCCTTTGGGTATATTCCCAGTAATGGGATTTCTAGTTCAAATGGAAGTCCTGTTTTAAATTATTTGAGAAATCTCCAAACTGCTTTCCACAATGACTGAATTAATTTACATTCTCAGCAGCAGGGTATAAACATTCCCTTTTCTCCACAGCCTCACCATCATGTTATTTTCTGACTGTTTAATAATAGAAATTCTGATTGGTGAGCGATGGAACCTCATTGTGGTTTTTATTTGCATTTCTTTAATGGTTAGTGATGAGCATTTTTTCATGTTTGTTGACTGTGCGTATGTCTTCTTCTGAGAAGTGTCTGTTCACAAGTTTTGCCTATTTTTTATAGAGTTTTTTTGTTTGTTAATTTGTTTAAGTTCCTTGTAATTCTTGTTATTAGGCTTTTGTGAGATGCATAGTTTGCAAATATTTTTTCCCGTTCTGTAGGGTTACTCTGCTGATAACTTCCTTTGCTCTACAGAAGCTCTTTAGATTAATTAGGTCTCACTTGTCAATTTCGGTTTTGTTGCAATTGCTTTTGGAATCCTTGTCATGAAATCTTTGCCAGAGCCTATGTCAGAATGGTATTTCCTAGGTTTTTTTCTAGGGTTTTTATAGTTTTAGGTTTTACATTTGAATCCTTAACCCATTTTTAGTTGATTCTTGTATATGGTGAAAGGTAAAGGTCCAGTTTTAATCTTCTGCATATGGTTAGCCAGTTATCCCAGCACCATTTATTAAATAGGGAGCCCTTTCCCTATTGCTTGGAGAAACAGAATTTTAAGGATAAGTTTTCCCAGTTAATTTTGAGGTTTGTGGAATTGACTCTCTAATTAGGCATAAAAATGCTAAGGACTCTACTTCCAATAGCACAGAGAGCACTGACAATCCATATCATGAATTCTTTATAGAGTTATGCAAAATATCTACATTGCATACTTCTAATCAACTCCTTTTAAGAGTCAAGGAACTTGGTAACTTCATGTATGATACTTTCATACATTTGTGGAAAAATAAGGAATATAATGACATTGGTTTATTACTGCTGGACAAAGTGAGGAAAGAAGAGGATGAGCTCAGGGTTTTGAATTCCTGGCTCTAGCTCTACGTAAATAGCTTAAGAGCTTCTAAGTATATCCTGAAGGAAAATCTCTCCTGTAGCCACAAAGCTGAAATTGCTGAAAATCAAGAAAAGTTCTCATCATTTGATTAACTGACTTATAAGGAGAGTTCAATTCTCAGAATTGAAAGACGTCTAATATCAAAGAGAGGTCATTGGTTTGGAGGGAATCAGATCCTGTCAGTTAGAATGGGGATGTGTGGGAAAATCCTGGCAAAGATGCGGATATTAAACTCTTACATTGTGCGTCTTGCTTTCCGGTTTTAGTGACCTCCCCACACCCTAGTGGTGGTAGCCTCCTCACCCATAGTGGTATCTCTCTTCCTGAGGTGATTAAATCTGCATTTCCTGAGGAAACGCTAATGGACTCTTCTGAGGTAGTTGCTGAGCAAGACAATGCTAATTCTTCTCAGGATTCATTCCACCAACCTTCTTTGCTTCTATAGCATAAATAGACTCAAGTCCCAGGAGACCACTAACGTGAGATACAAAGTTTGACACATGAGGAGGTGCACTCCACCGCAAAAGAGCTGCTTGAGTTCTCTGATTTATACAACAGAAATCTAGGAAACATGGGTGGGAACAGATACTAATAGTGTGGAATAATGGTGGAAGGATCATAAATTTTATTCTGGCTAAATTTATTGATATGGGCTCACTAAACAGATATTCAATGTTACAGGTTGAAGAGTTTGTTAAAAAAAGAGCGCTCCCCCTTTTTCCAAGTTTCCCTTGGAACACTTCCAAGTTCAGTGGGCAAAAGTCTAATTGTTTAGTTGGCTGAAACACAGACCAAAAAATGGCCCACCTGGAGTGAGTGGGAGATGCCTGATCTCCTTTGGGTTAAGTTTCAAGAAATTCAATGTATATGCACCCACAAAAATTAAAAATAAACAATTTTAAAAAATGCATATATTTGAGAAGAGTCCTAGGATCCTTGAAAAGCTTCATGATTGCTCTTCTCTGCAGGCCAGAGAATCACAGCCATTCCATTGGAAAACAGAAATGCAATGAGAATAATTGTATTCCAAGGTAGCAGGGTCAAGTGGCAGCACAAAGCTACCAAAGGCAAGGTTGATGTAGTTACCATAATAGACAGCAGAGACAAAGCAACAATCAGAATTGTGTGCCTTGTGTTGACCTGTGGCTTTGGCTAGTTAACCTTGGTGTTGCTGGAAGTGAAATAGATAGGAAGCCTACTAAATTCCTGCTGGATCTGTAAAAGCAGAAAACTTGAAAGTTCAGTGGGTAAAAATCTAACTCAAATAATAAAAACAGAGAATCATGGCCCCTCAGTCAATTCCTGGACTTGAGCTAGTTTATAGACCCAGAACCCCTTGAATGAATGGGAGGCCAGATTTTTTCCAAGAAGGACCCCAGTAAACTACTAACAATTCATACTGCTAATCTTCTTCCCAAGCCTTCCCCAAAGGGACCCGTGGTCTTTTACCAGAATAACTATGCACTGGGGAAAAGGAGGATAAAAAAAGACCTTCTGGGTACTACTGGACACCTGCTCTAATCTGACATTGATTTCAGGAAAACTGAAATGTCACTGTGACTCTCTAGTCAGGTTAGGGGATTATAGAGCTCAGGTGAGAGATAATTTGACTTCCTCACTTCTTATTTGGTGCCTTTTATTTCTTTCTCCTACTTGACTGCAATAGCTAGGCCTTCGATTACTCTGTTGAATAGGAATGTTGAAAGTAGGCATCTTCGTCTTATTCCAGTTCTCAGGGGGAATGATTTCAGCTTTCTCACATTCAGTATGACATTGGCTGTGGGTTTGTCAAAGATTAATCTTATTATTTTGAGGTATGTTCCTTCAAAGCCTACTTTTTTGAGGTTTTTAATATAAACAGATGTTGAATTTTTATCAGTAGACCTTTCTGCATCCATTGGAATGATTATGTGATTTTTTTGTTTTGAGTTCTGTTTGTGGGATGAATCACATTTATTGATTTTTGTGTGTTGAACCAACCTTGTATCCCAGGAGTAAATCCTGCTTGATCATAGTGGATTATCTTTTTGAGGTGCTGCTAGATTCAGTTTGCTAGTATTTGGTTGAGGATTTTTCCACTGATGCTCATCAGAGATACTGGCCTGTAGTATTCTTTTTTGTTGTTGTTTCTCTGCCAGGTTTGGATATCAGAATGATGCTGGCCTCATAGAAGGACTTAGAGAAGAGTCCTTCCTCCTCTATTTTTTTTTTTTTTGGAATAATTTCAGGAGGATTGGTACCAGGCTCTCTTTATACTTGACTGGTGGAATTCAGCTGGGAATCCATCTGGTGTTGGGATTCTGCTTGTTGGTAGGAATTTTATTACTGATTCAATTCTGGTACCTGTAATTGGTCTGTTCAGGGTTTCCATTTCTTCCCAGTTTAGTCTTGGGAAGACTAAACTTTAGATTGTATGTTTCCAGGAACTTATTAATTTATTCCAAGTTTTGTAGTTTGTGTGCATAGAGGTGTTCATAATAGTCTCTTAGGTTTCTTTTATTTTTTGCATTTCCATGCGGCTGGTGGTAGTACCCCTTTTCTCGTTTCTGATTGCTTTTATTTGGATCGTCTCTCTTTTTGATTACTCTAGCTAGTGGTCTGTCAATCTTATTCATTCTTTGAAAGGACAAACTAGTTTTCATTGAGCTTTTCTATGTTTTTTCACATCTCAAATTTGTTTACTTCAGTCCTGTTTTTGTTGATTTCTTTTCAACTGCCAGCTCTGAGATTGGCTTGCTCTCATTTTTCTAATTTCTCTAGGTGTGCTGTTAGGTTGTTAATTTGAGATCTTCTAACTTGTTGATGTGGGTATTTACTGCTATCAACTTTTTTTTTAACACTGCTCTAGTGAGTCCCAGAGACTCTGGTGGGTTGTGCCTTTGTTTTCATTCGTTTTAAAAATTTTCTTGATTCCTGCCATAATTTCATTGATTACCCAAAACTCATTTTGGAGCAGATTGTTTAATTTCCATATAATTGCATAGCTTCAGAGATATTATTGTTTTGACTTTTATTTTATCACTCTGTGTCTGAAAGTATGGTTGGTATATGTCAGGTTTTTGAATTTGTAGATAATTGCTTTATGACCAAGCATGTGGTTGATTTTAGAGTATGTGCCAGGTGAAGATGGGAAGAATGCATATTCTGTTGCTGGATGGAGTATTCTGTAGATGTCTGTTAGGTTCATTTGGCCAAGTGTGGAATATAGATCCCAAATATCTTTGTTAGGTTTATGCCATAATGATCTGTCTACTACTGTCAGTGGTTTTTCGAAATCCTTCACTATTATTGTTTGGTTACCTAAGTTTGTCATAGGTATCAAATAACTTGTTTCATGAATCTGGGTCCTCTACTGTTGTGAGCATATATATTTAGGATAGTTAAGTATTCTTGTTGAATTGAACTCTTCATCATTATTTCATATGCTTCTTTTCCTTTTTGATCATTGCTGGTTTAAAGTCCGTTTTGTTTGTAATAAAAACAGCAACTCGTACTCTTTTGCATTTTCTGTTTTCTTGATCTAGCTTTCCCTATCCCTTTACTTTGTCTGTGCGTGTCATTACTTTTGAGATGTGTCTCTTGAAGACAACATACAGTTGAGTCTTGCTTATTTATCCAACTTGTCCCTCTGTGCCTTTCACGTGGGGCATTTAAACAATTTACAGTCAAAGTTAATATGGTGATGTAAAGATTTGATCCTGTCATCATGTTAACTGATTGTGCAGACTTAATTTTATAGTTGCTTTATAGTGTCAATGGGCTATGTACTTACATGTATTTTTGTGGGGCCAGGTAACAGTCTTATTTCCATATGTAGCACTCCATTAAGGACCCTTGTAAGACATGTAATTAGAAAAAAAAATCCTAAAATTCATGTGTAACCAAAAAAAAACAACCCAAATAGGAAAGCAATCCTAAGCAAAAGGAAAAAAACTGGGGACATAAGACTACCCAACTTCTAACTCTACTGCAAGGCTCTAGTAATCAAAATAGCATGGTACTGGCACAAAAACAGACACATAATTCAGTTGAACAGGTTAGAGAACCCAGAAATACAACTGCATACCTACAACCATCTGATCATTAGCAAAATCGACAAATGCCCTGTGTTCAATAAATGGTGCTGGGATACCTGGCTAGCCATATGCAGAAGATAATACCTAGACCCCTATGTTTCACCATACATAAAAATAAGTTCAAGATGGATTAAAGACTTAAATGTAAAACCCAAAACTCTTTTTAAATAACTACAAGAAATCTTAGAAAATACTATTGTGGCCATAGGCCTGGGCACAGATTTCATGAACTCTCCAAGACAATTACCATAAAAACAATAATAGAAAAATAGGACCTAATTAAACTAAAGATCTTCTGCATAGCAAAAGAAACTATCAACAGAGTAAACAGACAACCTATAGAATGACAGAAAATATTTGCAAACTATGCATCTGGCAAACAGTTAATATCCAGCATCTATAAGGAACTTACACAAATCAACAAGCAAAAAATAAACACCTCCATTAAAACATGCACAAAGGACATGAACAGACATGTCTCAAAAGAAGACATACATGCAGCCAACCAGCATATAAAACTTGCTTAACGTCACTAACCATTAGAGAAATGCAAATCAAAACCACAATGAGACACCATCTCGCACAACTCAGAATGGCCATTATTAAAAAGTCAGAAACTAACAGATGTTCATGAGGCTGTGGAGAAAAGGGAATGTTTATACACTGCTAATGGGAATGAAAATTAGCTCAATTATTGTGGAAAGCAGTTTGGAAACTTTTCGAAGAATTTAATACAGAGCTACCATTCAATCTAGCAATCCCATTATTGAGTATATACCCAAAGGAATATAAATTATTTTACCAAAACAACACATATAAGCTTATGTTCATCATAGTACTGTTCACAATAGCAAAGAAATTAAGTCAACCTATTATAGATGCTCATCAGTGGTGGACTGGATAAAGAAAGCATGGTATGTAAACATCATGGATTACTAATTTGTCTTTTTTATGGCTGCATATGATTCCATAGTGTACATGTACCACATTTTCCAAAAAACAAAAGCTAAGAAGTGTTGGCAAGGATGTGAAAAAAGAGAACCCTTATATGCTGTTGGTAGGAATGTAAATAAGTACAGCCATTAAGGAAAGCAACTTAAATGTTCCAGTTAAAAGTACAAATAGAACTACCACGTAATCCAGCAGTCTCCTTTCTGGTGTATATCCAATGAAGTGAAAGCAGAATTTCAGAGAGATATCTTCACTCCCACATTCATTGCACCATTCTTCACAGTAGCCAACATATGGAAACAACCTAAGTGTCTATCAATGGATAAATGGAGAAAGAAAATGTGGTGTAGGCATACAATAAAATATTATTCAGTGTCATAAAAGAAGGAAATCCTGACACTTTCAACTATATTGATGCACCTGGAGGGCATTAGACTAAATGCAATAAGCCAGGCACAGAAAGACAAATACTGCATGATCACACATGTGTGTGGTATCTAAAAAAGTTGAATTCATAGAAACAGAGTAGAAAGGTGTTATACACTCTCTGAGGGAACGTGGAGGAGAATGGGTAGATGTTAACGAAAGGGTATAATCTTTCATTTACAAGATAAACAAGTTCTGGATATTTTATATACAGCATATAAGGATATGGATATGTTAATGAATTTGATTGTGATAATAATTAAATAATTTGTACACATATCAAGTCAACACATTTCAATATCTAATATGTTAATTTGATAATTATATATTTATTTTTTGAATAAAAATAAGTAACATTAATAGAAAATTTTTAACAGAAATCTTTACTCAAAAGCTTTTGATAGTGTAACATGATGAGTACAGTTAAAAAATAATTTATTGTACACTAAAAACTAAAATAATTGAATGATAAATCTACAGTAATCAAGAACAGCATAGAGTTCAGACATTGATATATATATATATATATAGCCAATACAATCTCACAAAATACCAAAGTAAGACTATATAAAAATGATGGTGTTTTGAAAAATGGTAGTGGATAAGTTGGAAATTAATTTATGATAAAAATAAAAGGAAAATAGAAAGAGAGAAAGAAAGGAAGGAAGAAATAAACCACAAATCCTTTATTAAACTGCATATCAAAATCAAGGGGAAAATGACAGACCTAATTTAAAACTTGAAACAACAGAAAACACTTAAATAAAACAGAAGAAAATCTTTTTGACCTGGGGTTAGGAAAATATTTCTTAGACATTACACAAGAAAACACAAACATATAAGTAAAGCCTCATAAATTCCATTATACTTCTTTATATTTAATTTCTCTCCTTCCTCTAGTCCCTGATAACCACTGGGAAACCACAGATGTGATTTCTGTAATTCTTTTCCCCTTTTTAGAATGTGATCTAAGTGAAATCATATAACTTGTAGCCTTTCAAATCAGGCTTTCCTCCTTACTGTGATGTTTTGAAATTCAACCATGTTGTTGCTTGTATCATTTTATTTGTTTTTTGTGGGTTTTTTTTTTGCCTTCATAAAAATGAAACTTCCAAAAGCAATGGACTTAATAATGAATGCTAAGTAGTATTCCATTCTCTTATGCAACACTAATTGAGAGAAAATGACATTGTTTCCAAATAAGAGCCATTATAAATATAGCTTGTCTTTGTATCCATGTACTTGCTTCACTTAATTGAAATTACCTCTGCTTATAAAAAGCTACTCTCAAAAATGTAAAGTCAAGGCATAAACTGAAAACATGCATTGTCAAAGTGCATATGCATTAAAGGACTTGTATCCAGGATATAAAAGGAACTATGAAAAAACAATAATAATAAAACGAACAACCAAAGAGAAAATTTTCACAGACATTTTACCAAAACAACAAAAAATAGAGATAGCAAGAAAACATATAAAATGTTTAAAATGATTAGTTGTTAGGGAAATTCAAATTAAAACCACAGTGAGAAATAATGACACACCTATCAGACTAGCTAAAAATTTTAAAAGAAAGAAAATGCCAAGTGCTGGTAATGATTTAGAGCAACAGGAGCTCCCAGACATTGTTGTGTTGACACAAAACACTGTTTTAAAATGTTGTAAAAGTTTGTCAGTCTCTTAAATAGCTTTTACTTACCTTGTGATCCAATAGACTTCCAGTTATTACCCAAGTGAAATTTTAAAAATATGTAGATACAAAGACAAGCTTTATTTATAATGGCTCTTATTTGGAAACAATGTCATTTTCTCTCAGTTAGTGTTAACAGAAGAGAATGGATTACTACTTAGTAGTCCATTAGTCCATTGCTTTTGGAAGTTTCTTTTTTATAAAGGCAAAAAAACCTCACGAATAACAAAGTGATACAAGCAACAATATGGTTGAATTTCAAAACATCACAGTAAGGATGAAAGCCTCATTTGAAAGGCTATAAGCTGTATGATTTCACTTAGATCATACTTCAAAAAGGGGAAAAGAGTTACAGAAATCACATCTCTGGTTTCCCAGTGGTTGTCAGGGACTACAGGAAGGAGAGGAATTAAATATAAAGAAATATGGAATTTATGAGGCTAAATGAAATATTCTGTCTTAATTGTGGTAGTGGTTACAAGACTGTATGTGTTGTCAAATCTCATCAAACTGTACCATTAAGAATGAGTTTTTCCATTGGTAAACTAGTTCAACCATTATGGAAGTCGGTGTGGTGATTCCTCAGGGATCTAGAACTAGAAATGCCATTTGGCCCAGCCATCCCATTACTGGGTATATACCCAAAGGATTATAAATCATGCTGCTATAAAGGCACATGCCCACGTATGTTTATTGTGGCACTATTCACAATAGCAAAGACTTGGAACCAACCCAAATGTCCAACAATGATAGACCGGATTAAGAAAATGTGTCACATATACACCATGGAATACTATGCAGCCATAAAAAATGATGAGTTCATGCCCTTTGTAGGGACATGGATGAAGCTGGAAACTATCATTCTCAGCAAACTACCGCAAGGAAAAAAAACCAAACACCGCATGTTCTCACTCATAGGTGGGAATTGAACAATGAGAACACATGGACACAGGAAGGGGAACATCACACACCGGGGACTGTTGTGGGGTGGGGGAGGGGGGAGGGATAGCATTAGCAGATATACCTAATGCTAAATGACGAGTTAATGGGGGCAGCACACCAACATGGCACATGTATAGATATGTAACAAACCTGCACGTTGTGCACATGTACACTAAACTTAAAGTATAAAAAAAAAAAAGAATGAAAGCTTTTTGTAGGAAAGCTATACCACAATGGCTTTAGGAAATTAATGGTTTCTAAGGCCATATTGTCCCCATTTAAACTTTCATGAATTAAAATATTTTTATTCATTGTTCTTTCTGCTTCTTCCTGAATAAACTCCTTTCAAAAGTTTAAATTAAAATTTCCAGTTCATTCTAATTTTTCAGTCTTTGCTTTTTTAAGGTTTAATAACACCGATCTCTTCTTTTTTCATAGTATTATCTTCTCTCCTTGATTCTAACAAAATTCATGTATTGAGAATATATTGTTTTTTCTCCAACTCTTTTAATTCACAGTTGAGTTTGCTCCAGTAAAAATTATTTCACATACTTTTGTTCCTTAAGTTATGTATTCTTATATACATAAGGAAATAAATACTGAAAATATAATTGGTAATTATCAATCATGGCATAGACCTTGATGGCATTGTATTAGTCCATTCTCACACTGCTAATAAAGACATACCTAAGGCTGAGTAATTTATAAAGGAAAGAAGTTCAATTGAATCACAGTTAAGCATGGCTGGAGAGGCCTCAGGGAACTTACAATCATGGCAGAAGGGGAAGCAAACATATTTTTCTTCACATGGCAGCAGCAAGGAGAAGTAGAATGAGCAAGAGAGTGAAAAGTCCCTTATAAAACCATCAGATCTCATGAGAAATCACTCACTATCACAAAAGAACAGCATGAAAGTAACCACTCCCATGATTCAATTACCTCCCATGGTGTCCCTCCTATGACATGTGAGGATTATGGAAACTACAATTCAAGATGAGATTTGGGTAGGGACACAGCCAAACCATATCAGACATGATGGTGAGATCTTTAAAAGTCAACTTTTTAACCAATTTTTTGCATTATGTTAGAGGCCTCCCTTTCGATGCTGATGTCTCCTACATGCTTTGAAGATTGGAGGATTAGATTCACTGTGAGATATACATACACATACGCTACATATACACATACACGCAAACATACACACACATATATACACATATAAGTTAAAATGGAGCATGATAGGAAATAGCGAGCTCGGTATTAGTTCTTAACGTTGAAGATTGTGTTCAAGTTTATTCCTCCACTTACTAACAGTTTATCTTTGGGGAAGTTGTTTAACAGATTAAAGCCTTACTTTTTCATCTACAAAATGTGCGAATAATAATGTCAACCTGAAAGACTGGTTGAGAGAAGTAATTGAGAATTTAAACAAAATAATTAACATTGTATTTGCTGCATTATGAGTTCCATATGCAAATAGACTCTCTTTGCATTTGAATACCCAATGTAGTATATTTTACCTTGTCTTATTTTTGAATTTAGATCTAGAAAATCTATAGCTTCATGTCTTTGCAGGATCAGAATCACAAATAGCAACGGCAAAAACCAACATAATTTCAAAATCATAAATATATATTAATTTTTAAATCTATTGTGCTATTTGCTCAGGTTATAGCATTTCTTTAAAAATCATACAATAGACATTTATTAACTACCCTTTCTCACTACCTTTATACAGGAAAATAGCTGAATTTTAACTCACACCGAAAAAAAGAGGGGTGCACACACACACTGAAATGGCACAGGGGGAGAATGATAGTTTAGTCACGCACTTAGAATAAGCTAAAATTACAGACACAGAGAGAGTCAGTGTAGATAGACAATTAAAAAGTATTTTCCAGAGGTCACAAACCACTTTATGATGTAAGACTTTCATAATGTCTGATTCCATACATCTCTATGTGATCATATTATATTTAATATTGTTTTGAGACAGAGCTCCTGCCTGTAGAGAATTGACTCTGCAATTAATAGCTATAATCTATTCCCCATGGTTACCCTGTCTTCTTGGAGAAAAACAAAATACAATCGCAGTAACATGTATTTAATCATAAGACAGCTTAAGATTTTACCAATAGATAATTCAATTTTCCATTGCATTTTTTAAATCAAATTTTCTTCTTTTATTTTTAAACTCCAACTAAGAACCTCTGATAAGAAAAATAATAGTTACTTACTTAGGTAAGTAGCCATCTGCGGAGGAAGTTTTAAAGATTTGGTGATGTTATTAAGTAAGGTGGATAGGTACCCTGTAGGCTGCTTCTTGGAATTAACTTGATAATGGACACTGTAGTATAACAATCATTTGGTTTACTTTTAAAACATCACTAAATTATTTTTAAGGATACAATAGATGTCAAAATATTGATTATTTGAAATGGCCACTCTTTTTGCTGCTTAGGGCTACACATAAGCCATTCTCAAGAGATAAAGTATGAATTTTGGAGTTGAAGAGTGTACAGAGTGGTTTTGAGAAAATTACAAAAGAATGCATTTGAGTTAAATTCACATACCTGCTCTGAGAATGGGAGAAATTTTAGCAAGAATATTTTTATTATTTTACATTTTGGATGTGGGCTAGTATAGAAACAATAGAACAAAGTATTTGCATTCGCAGAAATAGAGTATGTGGACTTCAGCCAGTGATTTGAGAAGCCTACAACTCCAATTCAATACAACCAATTGTTTATTACATGTAAATGCTTACCCATGGGTCCTCTAATATTCCTATTACTTCAGTAATTCCAGTAATTATGACATATTATTCTAGGTTTTTGTTTATTTCTTTGCCATATGTGACTGTCCTATTAACACTTCTTTTATTTTGGTAAACTTTTAGAGAGGAAAATATTTACAACTAATATAAAGTTTACACAAAATATATTTCTCATAAATGACCAGAAAAAATTGTACCTCACTGACTGAGTTCATCCTATTGGGATTAGCAGACACGCTGGAGCTACAGATTATCCTCTTTCTGTTATTTCTTGTGATTTACACACTTACTGTACTGGGAAATATCGGGATGATCCTCTTAATCAGGATCGATTCCCAGCTTCACACACCCATGTATTTCTTCCTGGCTAACCTGTCCTTTGTGGACGTTTGTTACTCAACCACCATCACCCCAAAGATGCTGGCAGATTTATTATCAGAGAAGAAAACCATCTCTTTTGCTGGCTGCTTCCTACAGATGTACTTCTTTATCGCCCTGGCGTCAACCGAATGCATCCTCTTTGGGTTAATGGCCTATGACCGGTACGTGGCCATATGTCGCCCACTGCTTTACTCCTTGATCATGTCCAGGACCGTCTGCCTAAAAATGGCAGCCGGGACTTTTGCTGCAGGGTTGCTGAACTCTATGGTCAACACAAGCCATGTCAGCAGCTTGTCATTCTGTGGATCCAATGTCATCCATCACTTCTTCTGTGACAGCCCCCCACTTTTCAAGCTCTCTTGTTCTGTCACAATCCTGAAAGAAAGCATAAGTTCTATTTTTGCTGGTGTGAATATGGTCGGGGCTCTGCTTGTCATCCTCTCTTCCTACTCCTACGTTCTCTTCTCCATTTTTTCTATGCATTCAAGGGAGGGGAGGCACAGAGCTTTCTCCACGTGTGCCTCTCACCTGACAGCCATAATTCTGTTCTACACCACCTGCATCTATACTTACCTGAGACCTAGATCCAGCTACTCCCTGAATCAGGACAAAGTGGCTTCTGTGTTCTACACAGTGGTGATCCCCATGTTGAATCCTCTGATCTACAGCCTCAGGAATAAGGAAGTAAAGAAGGCTTTAGCGAAGCCTGAAAAGGATCTCTTCATTTCTGTGATTGGTTGGCTAAAAATCTGAACTAAAGAGCATATTTTAGTTACTTTCAAAGTCTAGTTTATACCTACATTTTTTATTAGAATATTTTCTCAGTAAGCACATTCTGTTAATAGTTGTATCCAGTTACAGATAAAGTAAGATACCAAACTGATTCAAGATCATGGCATGTTGACTTTACTATGATTCTATATATCTTTGTTAGGTTCTCCAAAATAGTGAATATTTTTAAGTGAAATCTTATCTAGAAATCAAATGGAATATATGTTTACAGACCAAAGCCACAATGATACGTGAAACTGGAAATATAAAATAATTTCTATCATCCATTCATTTTTTCTTATGCATTATTTTTCACCATTTATGATTTCTAAGGGATTGTTAAATATCACATAGGTGAGAAATGCTATAAGTTTAATATATATTTCTCCTTTGTATTCACTGAACTACTTCTTGGAGGAATAAAATCAAATTTTAGGACTATAGTTTTAATAGGAATTCTAAACTCTCCTTTTTTTTTACCTCCTCTCTCTCTCTCTGCCTCTCTGTGTCTCTCTCTCTCTCACACACACACACGTGCATGAGTGTAAAGAATGTGAGAGTTTCTGCAAAAATGTGCTATCAAGAAAACTCTAATTCGTATGCAGCAATTACAGCTATTCTTTTATTCTCTTCCATTCTGCTCCAAATTTTCTAGCCCTGTCTCTCCCTTTCTTTCCTTGAGACAGACACACATTCAGAAAGACACATGGACACATGCTTAGGTGCTGCAGAGATTTTAATCATTGCATAGTTGCAAGTGATAGATTAATATTCAATGAATGAATCTGACAGATATTCTTCAAAATAAGGTCTTGGAATTTCTGTTCACGAAAGTCTTTTCTCAATTGCAATGACGTATTAATTGAAAATGGTATTTGTATTAAATGTATGCATTAATAATGTGGAGATAAACAGGAAGTTGCCTTGGTAGAACTCTGGAAGAAGCTGAGTTGGGGCTGTGGCTTGGTAAGGAGACAGACACTTCTATGGAGGGAAATTCCCCATGGCTCTTGCTCTTGACCTTGTCAGTGAATATGCACCTGATAGAAGTGGCGATGCACACATCATCTGGGTTGTGGGCACAGCAGACACTATGGCCTGTCACAAAATGTTGCCCAATTGCACCATCTTATTTCCTTCGAGGGTTCATTTGGGTGACTTTGGCCAGGTAGATGTTCATGAATAATTTGGTGTTTTCTATGCACCTACAGATTATTCTCTCATGTTACTGGACCACAGTGGTTACCAGGCCCTGGAGCCCTGTCCGCTAAGCAGATACAGTTTCCATACCAGATGACTGCTGTATTTTCTTTGCCTCCCCTGTACTGGTATGATTTAATGGAATCACATATGGGACTAAAATATTGTACAAGTAAATGCTTATATTTCTTTTGATGTAGAACTTAGAAACAATGTTTGGGAGATGAAATCCAGTTATTTTGAGATTCGGAGCTTTAGACATGTTTTGAGCTGTGCTCCCTACCCTCTAATTCAAGTCTCTTATGTCTAAACTCACAAAATCTACAAATATTTTAAAATTAAGAGCTCTTCTCACTTGGTGATTTTGCTTAGTTTTTAATTCATTGAATGTGTATTTTTTATGTAAATTTGTTTACCTGATTCATCAGATTTATATTAGTTAACTATTATATTTTCTTGCATATTGTTCAATGCATTTGTATACAACAAAGTTCCTAATACTTTTATTTTATTTAACTCAAAAGAAACTTAACTTGTAAAAGCATTAAGAAACTGCTAATTATTGTATTGAATGTGATTTTCTCATCTTCTTTCTTTAGAAACTAACAATATTTCGAAACCCTCTCTTAAAAAGACAACATTTTAGTCTCTTTGTTATGCAACTATCGCTATTGTATTCCAATTTTTCTTTCTTTCTTTCTTTTTTCTTTTCAGATGGAGTCTCGCTTTGTCGCCCAGGCTGGAGTGCAGTGGCCGGATCTCGGCTCACTGCAGCCTCCGCCTCCCTGGTTCAAACAATTCCTGCCTCAGCCTCCCGAGTAGCTGGGACTATAGGCTCCCGCCACCGTGCCAGGATAATTTTTGTATTTTTTAGTAGAGACGGGGTTTCACCATATTGGCCAGGCTGGTTGCAGACCCTTGACCTCATGATCTGCCTGGCTCAGCCTCTTAAAGTGCTGGGATTACAGGTGTGAGCCATCATGCCAGGCCCAACTTTTCTAATTTCTAGTCTTTTCTTTCATTTAGGTGTTTATTGTTACCACATTCTCAAAATTTGCAGCTATCAACCAATGTTTTGCTTCATTTAATGGTTTTTGAATAATTTATTTGTTAAAATTATGCTATTGACTATGTTGAGTCAATTTCTTCATCAATAATTAGATAAGGCCAAGTGGAAACTAATTTTCAAAATCTGTGAATGTCCCAAAGTTAGAAAAGTAAGCAAACAAGTTGGAAAGAATGAAAGAATCAAGATTCAAGGATTACCTATATCCAAATAACCCCCAAAATAAAATTATATTAATAGATGGAGACCTACATTAAGGCATAAAATGAATATAAATTGTTTGTTATTAGTATGTAATACCAAGTTTAGATTTAGTTTATTAAATAAAAACTAATGTGCACAATGTTATTTTCATTGGTCTATCAAGATGTGAAATTAAAGATTTGTAAATTATTAAAGGTTAGTATCTAGATTAATGAAGTAATTCATTTAAATTTACATAAGTCAAATAAAAATGGTGGATTAATTCATAGGCAACTTGCTTCAAGGTACACTTCAGGTGTCTACATGAAAATTCAAATACAAAGTAGGTAAATTGTGAAAATATATAATCTGTAGAAGAGGAATATTCAAATAACTTAATAGCTTTACTGAAAATACATAGAGTGCTTGTGTCTAATGAAGTTTCTGGTATCAGAAAGCGGAAAAGTGGTCATTCATTGTTAAACTTAGATATAATTTTCTGCTTTGGCTAAGTAATTGGTATGTGTTAGATTTTTTTTGGGGGGGGTGGGTCTGGGGACAGAGTCTCTGTCATCCAGACTGGAGTGCAGTGGCCCTATCTCGGCTCACTGCAAGCTCTGCCTCCAAGGTTCACGCCATTCTCCTGCCTCAGCCTCCAGAGTAGCTGGGACTACAGGCGCCCGCCACCATGCCTGGCTAATTTTTTTTTGTATAGTTTTAGTAGAGACGGGGTTTCACCATGTTAGCCAGGATGGTCTGGATCTCCTGACCTCTTGATCCGCTCACCTCGACCTCCCAAAGTGCTGGGATTACAGGCGTGAGCCACTGTGCTTGGCTGGTATGTGTTCTCTTTATAAATTTCTTTTTTATTTTTATTTTAATATTACTGTAAAACAGTGCACATACGCTTGTAATATCCCTGAGCTTCAGAAGAATTCTTGGGATGTATCATCCATTTAACAAAATTATTTTCCCCGTATTTGTTAGTAAAGCATGAGGTGATAAATATTAATTAAGGAACTCCAAGGCATTCTGAGGTGCAAGCAGGAGAGAAACCTGATGAAATCTTTATCAAAAACACTGAGTTTCTGAATTGGGCTCAAAACTCTCAGCCTCCTAAATTTGTATGATTATTTTAACTATGTATTGTAAAACAAATAAATAAAATGTAATTTATTAGCTAAATTTCTTTTCAGGGAATGTCAGATTCATTAATACACTGCTAAGAGAAACAGAGAAATGAAAAAAAAAAGGCACAGACTTGGTGAGGACTAGAATAGAAGGTTTATTAAGTTGGGAAACAGAACGCTTGTAAACAGCAGACAAATGTGAAATAAATATTGAGATTTTAATTTACAGATTATAAAATCATCAGTCCAAGTCATGTGTTATGGATGAGGAATGTTGACAGAATCATCTGAAATGCCAGATCTCGTGAATGTTAGTGAAAAGATACAAACAAACAAAAAACACCAAAGAGCGAATGAAAATGACCTCTCTATGGCTGACTGTAATGATACGGCTTTCTCCCCCAGTATTCAGGCCCTTGAGAGTCTCTCTGAACCTATTCTGGTTTTGGAAAGTGCCAGATGAAAAACAGAAACAGGGCCCGAGAGAACCAAGTAATGTGAACTCAGAGAAAGGTGCCAATAGAGATAAGAAAAAAAGTTACAAACATCAAACTCGATTTTATTTATTTTTAAATCTTTAAGCATTTTTAAATTGATATGAACAATTATTTAGGAAGTACATGTGATATTTTGATACATGCATAAAATGTATAATGATCAAATCAGTATATTTAAGATATTCATCCCCTCAAATATTTATCATTTCTTTGTGTTGAGAACATTTCAAACATTCTCTTCTAGCTATTTAGAAACATACAGTAAATTATTATTATTATTTTATTTATTTATTTATTTATTTGTTTTGAGACAGAGTCTCGCTCTGTCACCCAGGCTGGAGGGCAGTGGCGCAATCTTGGCTCACTGCAAGCTCCGCCTCCCGGGGTCACGCCATTCTCCTGCCTCAGCTTCCAGAGTAGCTGGGACTACAGGCGCCCACCACCACGCCCCGCTAATTTTTTGTATTTCTAGTAGAGATGGGGTTTCACGTGTTAGCCAGGATGGTCTCGATCTCCTGTCGTCGTGATCCACCCACCTCGGCCTCCCAAAGTGAGTAAATTATTTTTAACTGTAGTTTCCCTATTCTACTATTTAATACTAGAATTTACTCCTCCTATCTGACTGTATATTTGTACCCATTTACCTGCCTCTCTCTACCCCTGCTCCCCACACAAACTCTTCCCAGACTCTGGTATCCACAATACTACTCTTTACTTCCATGAGACCCACATTTTTAATTCTTTGCCCACCTGGATATTAGGAACAATATCAAGGGGGCGGGGGGAGGGGAAGTGGAAAACCCCAGCTATGTTGAAAGTAATGTCAGCCGCTCCCCCTTTGGATATTAGGAACAATATCACAGAAGGGACGTACTCTTCCTGCGATACAGGGAGTAGCATCATCCTCTTCTTCCCTGCATACTATGAACAATATCACAGGAGGAGTGTACACCTTCTGCGTTATTGGGGGTAATATCCACTCCAGCCCTGAATATTAGAAAAAGTATCACAGTGAGGTGTACACCCCTGCGACATTGGGAGTAATATCGTCCTCTCAATCCAGGGAATTACGAACAAGATCACGGGGGGGTGTACGCCCCTGAGACATTGGGAGTAATATCATCCTCCCCTAACCTGGATATTAGCAACAAGATCACAGAGGGGGGTGTACACACCCTGCGATATTGGAAATAATAAAATCCTCTCTCCCCCGGATATTAGGAAAAATATCACAGCGTGGGTGTACATTTCCTATGCTGTTGGGAGCAATATCATTCTTTTCCTCTCTGGATATTAGGAGCAATATCACAAGGGTGGTTTACATTTCCTTCGATATTGGGAGTAATACCATCCTCTCCCCGTTTGGATATTAGGAACAATATCCCAGGGGGTGTCCACCCTCTGCGATATTGACAGTAATATCATCCTTTATTTCCCTGGATATGAGAAACAATATCACAAAAAGGTGTACACCCCCTGTGATACTGGGAGTAATATCATCCTCTCCTTCGCTGGATATTAGAAACAATATCATAGGGGGGTGAACACCCCCTGTGATATTGGGAGTAATATTTTCTCTTTCACGGGACATTAGAAACAATATCACAGGGGGTGTTTACACAACCTGCGGTATTGGTAGTAATATCATTCTCTACCCTCCAGAATATTACCAACAATATCACAGGGGTGCTGTAAACCCCCTGCGTTATTGGGAGTAATATCATTCTTTCCACTCCTGGATATTAAGAACAATATCACAGAAGGGTGTACACCCCCAGTGATATTGGGAATAATGTCATCGTCTCCTTCCCTGGAAATTAGGGACAATATCACGGCGGGGGGCGGTGTACACCTTCTGTGCTATTGGAAGTAATATCATCTTCCCCCCTCTAGATATTAGGAACAATGTCACACACGGTGTACACCCATTGTGATATTTGGAAGAATATTATAGGGTGCACACCCACTGTGACTTTAGGAGAAATATGTCCCTAAAATGTTGCAAATAATATCACAGCATATACAGTAATATCTCCCTAGAATATTACAGATAATATCACAGGGTGTACACCCACTCTGATATTAGGAGTAATATCTCCCTAGGATATCATGAATAATATCACCGGGGGTACACGCACTGTGATAATAGGAGAAATATCTCCCTAGGATATTACGAATAACATCACAGAATGTACACCCATGGTGCACACCCACTGTGATATTAGGAGTAATATCTACCTAGGATATAATGAATAACAGCACAGCGTGTACACACATGATGTACACCCACTGTGATATTAGGAGAAATATCTCCCTATGATATTATGAGTAACATCACAGAGTGTACACAGATGGTGTGCACCCACTGTGATACTAGGAGAAATATCTGCCTAGATTATTACTAATTATATCACAGAGTGTACACCCACTGTAATATCAGGAGTAATATCTCCCTAGGGTATTAAGAATAATTTCACAGGGTGTACACACATGGCGTATACCCACTGTGATATTAGGAGCAATATCGTTCTAGGATATTACAAATAGTATCACAGGGTGTATGCCCACTATGATATTAGAAGCGGTATCTCCCTAGGATATCAAAAATAATATCACAGGGTGTACAACTCTGCTTCCCAGGTTCTAAGGGATTCTCCTGTTTCAGCCTCCTGAGTAGCTGGGGTTACAGGTGACCGCCACCATGCCTGGCTAACTTTGTATTGTCACTAGAGATGGGTTTTTACCATGTTGGCCAGGCTGGTCTGGAACTCCTGACCTCTGATGATCCAGCACCCTCAGCCTCCCAAAGTGCTGGGATTACAGGTGTGAGCCATTGCACCCGGCCAAGAGTTACACATTTAATAAATCTGGAAACACGGCTCCCATATTTGACTGTGCATTTACTTTTATGAAGAAATGATGTCAGAAAACCTAAGGATGATAATAAATATGAAAAGGAACTGGCATGTAAAAAGATATTCTGGTTAAAAACTGTAAAGTTTGATTTAGTTTTTAGATAATGCGGTCCTAGCTCTTATATAGTGCTTATAAATATTCTACATCAAAGGAATTTGTAGCACAGAGTCAGAATAAAATAAAGTGTGTTTCACTGCTTCTTAATTTCTTTCAATTAGATTGTTTTTTTTTTCTTAAAGAGAGAAGAACATTTTATTTATTAATTTTTTTCTGAAAAGAGTAGGCCATATTTTACTGAGATCATGGATTTGTTATATATTACATTTTGATCTTCTAACATTGGTCAGTGGCTTTTCTCTAAAGTAGGTATGTACAGAAAGAGTTGAATAGCAAAAAAGTAAATTATGTAATAATTCTGAGATTTTTGGGTTTGGCACAACGGAGAAATATTGCTGAGGGTGTATGGTCCTCAAGTGTGAAAATGTTCCTTGTGAATTGCTTGTATCCAAAATATACACACAGCATTAAGTGCTGGTTTTTATCTTTTATTTTTCCAATGCTCTTTTCTTCTCAAGGTGTCCAAGTGACACAGAGCCACAGAATCTCACAGGTGTCTCAGAATTCCTCCTCCTGGGACTCTCAGAGGATTCAGAACTGCAGCCCATCCTTGCTAGGCTCTTCCTGTCCATGTACCTGGTCACGGTGCTGGGGAACCTGCTCATTATCCTGGCCATCGGCTCTGACTCCCACCTCCACCCTCCCATGTACTTCCTCCTCTCCAACCTGTCCTTGCCTGACATTGGTTTCACCTCGGCCGTGGTCCCCAAGATGACTGAGGAGATGCAATCGCATAGCAGAGTCATCTACCGTGGGGGCTGCCTGACACAGATGTCTTTCTTTGTCCTTTTTGCATGTATAGATGACATAATCCTGACTGTGATGGCCTATGACCGGTTTGTGGCCATCTGTCACCCCCGAACTACCCAGGCATCATGAATCCTCACCTCTGTGTCTTATTAGTTTTGGTGTCTTTTTTCCTTAGCCTGTTGGATTCCCAGCTGCACAATTTGATTGTGTTACAATTCATCCGCTTCAAGAATGTGGAAATCTCTAATTTTTTCTGTGACCCATTTCAACTTCTCAACCTTGCCTGTTCTGACAGTGTCATCAATAACATATTCATAGATTTAGATAGTACTATATTTGGTTTTCTTCGCATTTCAGGGATCCTTTTGTGTTACTAGAAGATTGTCTTCTCCATTCTAAGAATTCCATCCTCAGATGGGAAGTATAAAGCCTTCTCTACCTGCGGCTCTCGCCTGGCAGTTGTTTGCTTATTTTATGAAACAGGCATTGACATGTAGCTGACTCCAGCTGTGTCATCATCCCCCAGGAATGATGTGGTGGCGTCAGTGATGTACGCTGTGGTGGTCACCCCCATGCTGAACCCCTTCATCTGCAGCCTAAGAGGGACATTCAAAGTGCCCTGTGGAGGCTGCACAGCACAACAGTCTAATCTCATGATCTGTTCCATCCTTTTTCTTGGGTGCATTAGAAAGCGCAAGCACATTAAATCTCTACATCTGCAAATCCTACCCCCTTGGTCACATTATTTTTGTTGCTTGATGGATTTTATTCCTTTCCACATTTCCTATGTGAATATTGCTTTCTTTGTTATGTCTTTAACTGGAATAGTGAGTAATCTGTTATCCTTTGTTTAGCGTAAACATCACAACTGAATCCTTTATACCTAAGTGGCTTCCTTTAGTTTCTGAGCAATAACCCTGTTTTGCAGGTGAAATCACAACCACCTTTTTATATACAGGAAGTCCTGACTTCATTTTGTATTTGCCTGAAAATTGACTTCATGGAAACAATGTACAGTAGGTCCTCCAACACCACTGTTTTGTTCAAAGTTGCTTACTTATAATGTTGATGAGGAATAAATTGGTTTCACTATACATAATTTTGCTTAAAGGTTCAGTTTCCAAGACACTATCAAAGATGTCCAGTGAGGACATAGTGTACATCAAATTCACATCCTTTTCCTGAGTTCATGTGGAATCTCTTTAGAGACTACTTCTATGGAATCTATTTAGGCAGGTTATGTGTAGAGATCCATGTCACCGGTCTTCAATCTTAGCTTTGATTGAAATCACCTGGGGAGCTTACAAATGATGAGGCCTGTGTCTCATTACCTGAGATTCTGATTTATTTGTACCTGTGTGGGTATGCAGATTTTTTTTTCTTTTTTTTAAAGCACCAGAAATGGTTCCAATGATAAAGTTCCTAGAGGGATCAAGCTCCAACGAGTAAGAACAGAAGTTAAATGTAATATGATTTCTTCAAATATTATCTTCAAATGCATTGTCCTTCAACACCATACAAATTTTTATTATGCTGTTTTTTCTTACCATTTAGCATTTTCATTTTACATTTGTTGAGTTATGGATTTATGCACACATTGCTGTTTTTTCACACTTGTACATACATAAGATGGGAACTAAAAAAGAATAAAATGGTCAGAGTATCCCTAAAATTTCACATTCTGATACATTTTAAACATATTTGTTGTTTAAAAATTTGTTTCAATTAAGAAACTGTGGTATACACACACAATGAAGTATTATTCAGCCTAAAAAGGAATAAAATCCTCTCCACTGCAGCAAAAATTGATGAGATTGCAGGTCAGTATATTAAGTGAAATAAGCCAGGTGCAGAATGACAAATACTACATGCCCTCATTTATATGTAGGAACAAAAAAGAAAATCTTGGCAAGCTGTGGTGGCTCATGCCTGTAATCCCAGAACTTTGGGAGGCCGAGTCGGATGGATCACCTGAGGCCAGGAGTTCAAAACCAGCCTGGCAAACATGGTGAAACCCCATCTCTACTAAAAATACAAAAATCAACCGGGTGCGGTGGTGCATGCTTGTAGTCCCAGCTACTTGGGAGGCTGAGGCAGGAGAATTGCTTGAAACTAGGAGGCGGAGGTAGCAGTGAGCCAAGATCATGTCTCTATACTCCAACCTGGACAGTAGAACGAGACTCCATCACACACATACACACAAAAGGAATCTCATGAAGGTGGAGTATAAAGGTGGTTAGCAGAGGCTAGAAAGAAAAGGGGTGGGATGGGGAATGAAGAGGAGTTGATAATTGGGTACAGAAATACAGAAAGATGGAATAAATGAGTTCTAGTGTTTGATAGTACAGTATGGAAACTTTAGTTCACAAGAATTTACTGCATATTTCCAGATGGCTTGGAAAGAAGCTTTTAACTTTCTCATTATGCTGATTTTTAAGATATTATCTTTCTGCTCCAATCACACCCTTCTATACTCTTCATTTTGAGGCTAAATTGGGACTCCTGAAATCATGCTTTTTTTTTCTTTTTTTTTTCTTTTTTTTTTTGAGATGGCGTTTCCCTCTTGTTGCCAAGGCTGAAGTACAATGAGTGTGATCTCAGCTCACCACAACCTCTGCTGCCTGGGTTCAAGCAATTCTACTGCCTCAACCTCCTGAGTAGCTAGGATTATAGGCATGCGACACCATGCTCAGCTAATTTTGTATTTTTAGTAGAGACGAGGTTTCTCCCTGTTGGTCAGGCTGATCTTGAACTCCCAACTTCAAGTGATCTGCCCGCCTTGGCCTCCCAAAGTGCTGGGATTACAGGCGTGAGCCACTGCGCCCAGCCCATGCTATATTTTCTCTGTTGTTGTTTTTGAACCATAAATAACTTCTCACGTATATGTTCAACTGATTTTTAACATGAGTGCCAAGAAAGTTCATTGGTGGGAAAAGCAGCCTTTTTAATAAATGTTGCTGGAGAAACTTGATTTCCACAGAAGCAGAGGCTAGGAAGAAAAGGGGTGGGATGGGGAATGAAATCCTGTCATTTGCAGAAAATGTGATGAAACTGGAGGTTATTATGTTAAGTGAACCAAGCCAGGCACAAAGAGACAAATGTTGCATTATCTCACTCATACATAAAGCTAAAAAATTTTGATTCCACGGAAGTAAAGAATAGAATGGTGGTAGCCAACGGCTGGGATGGGATGGGAGGAAGGGGGCATGAGGAGCGTTTGGCTTATGGGTACAAAAATACAGAGAGATAGAAGGAATAAGTTCTAGTGCTTGATAGCACATTAGGGCAACTACAGTTAAAAATAATATGTTGTATATTTCAAAATAGCTGGAGGAGAAGTGTTAGGATAATGCCAACACAAATAAATGATAATAGTTTCAGGTGATGAATATCCCAATTACACTGGATGTGATACTTACACAATGTATCCATGTATGAAAATACCACATACAGCTCATAAATATGTGTAACTATTATATATCAATTAGAAAAATATTCATGTTACCTTGTGCAGGAGGTTCTAGCCAGTGAAACGAAGTGAGGGAAAGTAAAATTGAAAATATTAAAGGAAAAGTTGCTCCTTTAGGTAAGTATTATGAATGTTTACCTAGAATATCTTAAGGTATCTAAATATATTGATCAGTGGGATGAAATAAAGAGTCCAGAAAAAAATATATAAATTAGATATTATATAATATATTGCATATTAATAGATTATATCATATTAATAATATATTAATAATGTATATTATCTTATATTATACATATAACATAATCTATAGATAATTAGCTGATTTTTGACAAAGATGTTGGGATAATCCATGGGGAATTAAAAGCCTTTTCAACAAACAGTGCAAGAGCAGGTATCTACATAGGGACTAAAGGAACATCAAACTTGACTTCACATTAAATGCAAACATCAACTCAAAATGGGTCATAGACATGAAAGTAACATCTAAAGTATAGAAACGTCTAGAAAAAATCATAAAAGAAAATTGTGGGGATATAAAGGTTATTACACACTTCTAAAAGAGTACTCAGAAAGCATAATTCATAAAAATATGTATTAAATTAAACCAAAACTAATGGCTCTTTTCTTCAAAGAATAGCGTTAATAAAATAAAAAAGGAAACTAAAGAGTGGTAAAAATATTTCTTAATATTTCTGAGTAAGAGTTTCTATACAAAATGTGTAAAGAACACTTGCCATCCAATCATAAGAAGACAATCCTGGGCCGGGCGCAGTGGCTCACACCTGTAATCCTAGCACTTTGGGAGGCCAAGGCGGGCGGATCGTGAGGTCAGGAGATCGAGACCATCCTGGCTAACACGGTGAAACCCTGTCTCTACTAAAAATACACAACAACAAAAAAAAACATTAGCCGGGCGTGGTGGCGGGCGCCTGTAGTCCCAGCTACTCCGGAGGCTGAGGCAGGAGAATGGCGTGAACCCGGGAGGCGGAGCTTGCAGTGAGCCGAGATCACGCCACTGCACTCCAGCCTGGGCGACAGAGAGAGACTCCGTCTCAAAAAAAAAGAAGACAATCCTGTAAGAAATAAATGAATTTATTAAACACGTCAGCCAAAAATTACTTGTAAGTATTCAATAAGCACATAAAAATGTGCACAGCATTTTAGTCATTAAAGACATAGGAATAAAAATCCAGAAACTACCCATGACTATGGCAAAAGTTGAAAATTCTAACACTGTCAAGTTTTGGCAAAGGTGTAGAAGTATTTTTACTCTCATACACTGTTGGAGAGAATGTAAAAGAATATAAGTACTTCAAAAAACACTTTGACAATTTCCTAAAATATAAATAAATTCTATAACATGATTCAAACATTTATCCAAAATAAATGAAAATATGTGTCATATGTAAACCGCGTTTATGAATACACACAGCCGCTCCATGTACAACACCAAAACATGGAAACAATCAAAGCTCACCAGCAGAGGAATGCATAAATAAATTACGGTATGTTCATCCAGTGGAATTCTATTCTGCAATGACAATGAAAAAACTATTGATATTTACATCATAGATGTCTCTTAAATCTTTATGCTAAGGAAAAAAACTTCACACATAAAAATGTATGTTCTGTTGATTATTAATTATCTTTAACTATAGGATTCTGATCTGTGGTTTCCCTGGGTTACAGGCGAAAATGAATGATATTGAAAAATTTTAAGGACTGTTTCTGGATAATGTGAATGTTCTGTACCTTGATTGTGGTTTCACAATTGAATATGTCTGTCACCACATTGAATTTTAAATATAATTAAATATATTTTAAAGTATGTAGTTTATTTTCTGAAAATTATGCCTCAGTAACGTTGTTAATGTAAGAGTAAGACCATATTAAAAATAATAATTACATTGTATTAATATAAGATGCAAATATATTTTTATAAAACAACTAAAATACATGGACAAATATCAGGAATAATTATTGTGTTGTACATTTTAACATTTAAACATAAATATAAATGTACTCAAGTCATCACATGCTATTTTGCATTTGAAACTTGCTTTTAAATACAGGTTTCACAATATAATATGTCAACTTTAGTTTCTCCATTTACTTTCAAAACTGTCAGAGTTAGATAATAAATAAATTGATGCTCTAAGTGATGCCTAAAATCTCAGAGAGCTACCAATTAGCCAGCTTTAACTTGAAACAGAGAGGCATGGGGGTACTAGGATATTTAAAATCTATATTTCAGAAAAATTTGTCACAGGGATTGTTGTGCAGTAATTAAATGAGGATTTTTTTTTATTTCCAAGAAAATGTTATAGCCAAAAACATCACAAGGTCAAGATTACTAAATCTTTGACTCTTCGATCTATAAATAAATTCTAGTTCCTCAGACTTGCTTCATCATTAATTGAGATGCAAAAGCTGAGCAGGGTGCAAGGAGACTGGGACTGTTCAAATCTCCTTTAGATGCCACCACAAAAGAGGTAAACAAGGTAGAGTGGAACCAAGCGTTTAGAAGAAAAATTAATAAAGGAATCTATTTGTATGGAGGGTAAGTGTCCTTAAGATTCTACCCAGAGAACTAGTGACAGCTGTCTCTCCAAAAAAAAAAAAAAAAAAAAAAAAAGAATGCATCAGCATGTTCCACCCCAATGTCACTGTATACTGAGTGTGTAGTGGAAGAAATATTTCCATTTTTTATTCATTGGTCTCTTAAACTGAAGATCACCCATATCTAGTATAGAGAAATGGGTAATAATCACAGATCATAAATTTTTAGGGCTGAACGTTTTGGCATTGGGGAATTATCTTCCATATTTGGGAGAAAGAGTGAAATACCCTGGGGTGGAATCTGCCTTGATGTTCTCCAAAAATCGTTTTTTTTTTTTGACCTACAGTAATACAACATCCCCTAGCCCTTTCACATTTAAGTTAGTTCATGTTAATAGTTTCTACAATAGCATTTGTGTGGAAATGACACATCTATCATGTGCTGAGACTCTTTAGAGGGAGTTTCCTTCCTTATGCTCTATCTATACTTGGTTCTCAGCTCTCTGAATGCTCGTGGTCCAATAGAGAACTACAAAGATGACCTAGGGAACAATAGAACTATTAGATGGAAGGAAATAGAGTTTTTTAATTACTAACCACCACATTGCACTCTGATATGAATGTAAGATACTTCTTTATTTTGATAAGGCATTGATATATCTGTGGTAATGTTTCAAGTTTTAGACTTGTTCAGGTCACTGTGGTATTTAAATGAACTATGAAATACCCAATTTATCCAATTCTCCTTTTTCATAATAGACCAGTGTACTCCAGTGGAAAATGGACATTCAGCTTGTCCCAACCTGGTAATGGGAAGTTTCTGGAAAATCATGAGTGCCATTTTCAGTTGTAGATGGCAATGAAGAAAGCCCTATTTGGACATAACAAATCAGTGATAATAAAGAGTACAGAGGAACAATGTAGGAGAGGCGTGCTGTGGTACAGAGAAGCAGATTTAGCATGCATAAAGGAACTTGGTTTTAGAAACATACTGTCAAATGGTCATAGAACCCCAAACAAGAAGAAACAAATGTAACGCCACATAGAAGTAGATTTGGTGCTCCTGATTTTATGCCTGAGAAACATCACCATACACACCTGGAAGTAGCTGCAATAGGGAAAGGATGTTGAAAAGTGTCTTCTTTTCCTTCTGTTTTAAATAATCTAGTTTAAAATGTTTATTTTCGAAGTGGCTTGCATTAAAAAACTTTTTTTATTGTAGGTTCAGGTGTCCATTTGAAGGGTTGTTCCACATGGGGTTTGTTGTACAGATTTCACCCAGGCATTATTTTTGGGGTTTTTTTGACAGAGTTTCACTCTTGTTGCCCAGTCTGGAGTGCAATGGCGCGATCTCGGCTCACTGCAACCTCCACCTCCCAGGTTCAAGTGATTCTCCTGCCTCACCCTCCCTAGCAGCTGAGATTAATTTTGTATATTTAGTAGAGACGGGGTTTCCCCATGTTGGTCAGGCTGGTCTCGAACTCCTGACATCAGATGATCCACCCTCCTCGGCCTCCCAAAGAGCTGGGATTACAGGCGTGAGCCATAGCGCCCGGCCCTCACCCAGGTATTAAGCCTAGTACCCAATAGTTTTTTTTTCTGCTCCTCTCCTTCCTTTCATTCTCCATCCTCAGGTAGGCCCTCCATGTGTCCATGTGTTGCCATCACTTAGCTCTTGATTTTAAGTGAGAGCATGCAGTATTTGGGTTTCTGTTCCTGAGTTAGTTCACTAAGGATAATAATGGCCCTCAGCTCCATCCATGTTCCTGCAAAAGACATAGTCTTCTTTTTTAATGGCTTCATAGGATTCCATGATGTATATGTACCACATTTTCTTTATCTAGTCTACCACTGATGGACATATAGATTGGTTCCATGTCTATGCTATTGAGAATAGTGCTGCAATGAACGTACATGTGCATGCGTCTTTATCATGAAATGATTTCTATTCCTTTGGGTCTACAGCCAGTAATGTGATCACGAGGTAGAATGGCAGTTCTGTTTTTACCTCTTTCAGGAATCGTCACACTGCTTTCCACAATGGTTGAACTAATTTACACTCCCACCAAGACACTGTAAGTGTTGCCTCTTCACTGCAACCTCACCAGCATCTGTTATTTTTTGACTTTTTAATAATAGTGATTCTGACTGGTGTGGGATGGTATCTATCTCATTGTGGTTTTGATTTGCATTTCACTAATGATCACTTGTTAGTGATGGAAAGTTTGATTTGCATTTCTCTAATGATCACTAGTTAGTGACCATTAGACCCGCTCAGGGAGGGACGGTCCCACAAACGCTCCGAGGACAATGGCTTTGCTGTAGGGGCAAAGGTGCACTCACTCTGGCAGCAGTGGCACACAGGATGTATGGGCACACTCACAGTGGCAGGGAAGGCAATGTCCTCTGGCACACACACTCACTGGCAAAGGGATGCTGGTATTAGTGTTTTTATAATTAGCATAAATAATAGGAGAGAGACATAAATAGGGGGTGGCCATGGGTGAGTGAGTGCAGGCAAAGTGGCTCGAGAGGCTGCAGTGCAGGGAGGGTGCTGGTGGGCTGGCCTGTGTCTGTACGGGCTACTCTGCTGGAACAGTCTGCAGGGCAGCCGGGGGTCCACCAGCACAGGAGCTATGATGTGGCCCCCAGGAGGTACCTGGCTGGGGGCCAAGCTGGGACCCAGGAGAGGCCAGCAAACTGAGAGGTGCTGAGGTTAGAATAGCCTCATGTAGTGGGTGAGACTGCCCTGCAGAATTCAGGTCCCATAGTTCCCCTAGGGCTAAAGCTTCCTACCAGAGCATGTCAAGCCTGGCGGAATGGGCATCCCTGGCCATGCTCCACTACAGACACTTACACACCAAACCCTCTGGACTCCACACAGGCTGGAGTTCTTCCCCTACCACTTGTCTAAGTATCTCTCCCTGCCATTTCAAGTGTTGCTGGTGGTCCAGGGGTTTTCTCCTGCTGGGATTCAGAGGCTCATGGAAAGAGAGGGTTGCTCCTTGCCCATTCAACTCATACCTTTGCAGGAGTCACTGGGGGCCAGGAATGCTTCCTGGTGTGAGGTAGCCCCATGCAGAATTCCTTTCCTTCTGATGATCTGCTAGGAGTGCACCAATCTTCCTGATGTCCTGGTCCCTCATGAGAGATGTTCCTCTTGACTGCGTCTAATGCAGACTTGAGTGCATCTTGGAGAGGTGTATTACATTTTCAATCAGCTGGATACATTTCCCTGGTGCCTTATAGACAACATAGAATGAAATAAATGTATAGATGGATTTTCTCAGCAGACTTAACATGTTTTAATATCCAAAAAAAAGTTAACCTAGGAACAGAGGGTTCCACATCTGGAAAAGAATCTCACCGTTCAATATGTTGAAGACATCAAGCATATCATGTTCATGTGATTAAACACATGATACATTTTTTAAAGGTCTAGTTAATTTGGATCTAGATAAATTATGGGAATATAAGTAAGGCAGACAAATCCACATTAAGTATTAGGGGCCTTAAATACATAATTAGAAAATTTTTAACTTTTTCTGAAAGTAATACTAGACAACTAAATGGTATTTAATTAACTCCCCTCATGAGGAGATGAAGAGGAGGATAAGTTTACTCAAACAAAGTAGTTTTGAAAAATGAATCAGAACGATTGACAAACAGAAGCAGCCTTCTAGAAATTAAACTGATACCCAAGAGAAGACATACCCCAGGGTGAGTCTGACTATTCCTATTTAAGAGCTGTTGCTATTTGAAACAAGCAAGCATATTGCAAAATTACAGTTCCTGAGAAAAAGAAGAGCTTCAAAAGTTTGTACAGACAGCTTCATGCAAATCCCTAAAGGTAAGCCGTAACTGGGTTGACAGATTATTTTATTTAAGAATAGTTATAAGTTTGTGGATAGAAATGCAACTAATAAAACAGAAAAGCATGAAAATTTGAGACCTTTAACTGAAAATTAATTATTTAATATATAAATCATGTAGCTCAAGTTAAATAAAATTAGATGTCTGATAATGGTAAAATTACATTAATAATAAAAAATAATTTAAGGTAATTTTGAAAACTACTACTAATAGAAATGTATAAATATGAGATAATATTTGTCTGATCACTTTATCAATGTATTAAGTCAAACGCATTGGCTGATCGGGCTAAAATGGGTATAGGTGTAGCAGATTTGAAGACACAGAAAAAAAGAATTTGTTTAGAAAGTTGGAAAACAAACATTAAGCAAGTGTAATGGGAATTGACAAGCAGTAATTTCTTCATATTGGATGACATTGATGTGAAGTAAAGCAAGACAGTGTGTTTTTGTTTTGTTTTGTTTAATTTTTTGATCCCATTTATATGCTCTGGCCACTTAGATGGCCAGAGTAAATGTTAGCTTGGTTTAATCAAAGAGTTTTACTTTAATAAGGCAACAAGATGAAGGGAAAATAGAGAGAAGAAATTGTATTTGGTTGAAAGGAATTGTATTTGGTTATATGACTTAGATAAAAAAATGTAAAAAAAATTGTGATGAATTTCTATATCTTGATTAAGTTATAATTTAATTACTATTTAGCATTCACTGTATTCAGGGCACTAGCAGAGAAAGTCAATAAACTGCCTACTGGTATTAGTGTTTTTACATTTAGCATAAATAATAGGAGAGAGACATGAAGCAGAGCAACAATAACGCATGTAGTTAGTCTCTCAGTAACCAAGAAGTTGTTTAAGAGAATTGATTCTCACTGGTGCATAAAAGGAAAATTTTAAAATTCACTTTGAGTAAGAATTAATCATAATATTCAAGGGCAACATTTTGAATAAAAAAAATGGAATATGACTACCAATACAAAGAAAAATGATATTCTCAGATGAAACAGTAAAAGCCTACACTATAACTCTACCCTTAAGTGTGAAATAATATGTTATTTCTCCATAATATTTTCTGAACAACAATGCCTGCTTCTCAATGCCTCTGGTTGCATTATATCCCAGTATAATAAAATACATTAAGGTTTCATTTCTTAAATTGATTTTAATGCTAAATCAGTTTATTGTCTAGAAACAGAGCAAGTACTGGTGAAAATGACTTAAGAGCTTATGTAAGTATATTTCTGTATCTCATTTAGTTAACTCAAGAGGAAAATATTGCTCAAAATATGAATGAATTAACTGTCTTGAATTTACTATATCTGCAGATGGGGAGCAAACTAAAAGAGAAAAAACCAAATGTGACTACAATAATGGAATTTGTTCTTTTGGGGTTTTCTGATATTCCCAATCTCCACTGGATGCTTTTTGGTATATTTTTACTGATATATTTGACTATCCTGATGTGCAATGGCATCATAATAATAATAACAAAAATTGACCCCACTCTCCAGACTCCCATGTATTTTTTTCTTAGCAATTTTTCCCTTTTGGAAATCTGTTATGTAACAATCACTATCCCAAGAATGCTCATGGACCTTTGGACTCAGAAAGGAAATATTTCTTTGTTTGCTTGTGCTACACAAATGTGTTTTTTTCTTATGCTTGGAGGCACAGAGTGTCTCCTTCTGACAGTGATGGCCTATGACCGCTATGTGGCTATTTGTAAGCCTTTGCAGTATCCTCTAGTGATGAACCACAAAGTCTGCATTCAGCTGATAATAGCTTCCTGGATCATCACAATTCCTGTAGTAATTGGGGAAACATGCCAAATTTTCCTTCTGTGCTTTTGCGGAGCTAACACAATTAATCATTTCTTTTGTGACATCCCACCAATACTCAAGCTTGCTTGTGGAAACATATTTGTGAAAGAGATAACAGTCCATGTAGTAGCGGTGGTGTTTATCACGGTGCCATTTCTGTTGATTGTTGTCTCTTACAGCAAAATTGTCTCCAATATTTTGAAATTGTCATCAGCCAGAGGAAGGGCTAAAGCCTTCTCCACCTGCTCATCTCACCTAATAGTTGTAATTTTATTCTTTGGAGCAGGTACTATCACTTATTTACAGCACAAACCACATCAGTTTTTCAAAGGATGGGGAAACTGATTTCTCTTTTCTACACCATTCTGATTCCAACTTTGAATCCCATTATATATACTCTGAGGAACAAAGATATCATGGTGGCATTGAGAAAATTACTAGCTAAGTTATTAACATGAGACAAAGACTTGAAATTACAGAAATAATTTCTCTACAGGTTTGTCATGTGGCTTCAATGAAATTTTTTTTAGCTTTGTTCCTATGGTATTCAATAATGAGTACTGAAATCATAAATACAAACATACATTATGTCAAGGGGTGTTTTATTCACAGAATATAGTTATGTGCTACTGTGTAATTGGAGCACAATTTAACTCAGGTGCCAAGATCTCATTTTGATCAATGGTTAACTATTGATTAAAAGAACACCTGAGCAATAAAATGAAAAATAACTGAGTGAGTCATATAATTAGGGGTTAGGATCATGCTCTGTAATACGTCTTCTTTCACCTTCCCATTCCTTCAGATGTATTTACTGCCTTTCTCTGAGCCTTGGGTTTGGATTTAACTGATTAGAAACACCAAAAATAGCTAAGATGGTGGAAACAAAGGATATGGGATTTTCTTTGCATTTTACCCTACTTGTTTCTCGTATCTTTGTCCATATATTTTTAAATCTAAATATCCTGAGAATGTTTATTCCTCTAACTGCTTACGTCTTACTCTTCTCTGATAACATATTTTCTCTCCTTGTAGCTTCAGGTCTTGCTTTGTTAATATTTAGTTTTCATCCTAAACTAGCCTTACCTATGTGTTTTGGGTTGAATGCTGGACCCTCAAAATAGAAATCTCCAACTAGAACCTTCAAATTTAATCTTATTTAGAAAAAGAAAGTCTTTCAGCTATAGTGAAGCTAAAGATTTTAAACGAAAGTACCATGATTTAGATTGCACATAAAGTCCAATGACAAGTGTTATTATAAAAGACAAAGAGGCAGAAGTTTGAGGGGAAAAAAGGTGCAGAGAAACAGAGAAGAACATCATGTAAAGGTGAAGGCAGAGACTGGAATGATTCAACCACAAACCAAAGATGGTCAAGATTCACCAAAACAAAAAGGCGCAAGGAAAGAATCATCCTTAAAGCCTTTGAAGGAAGTGAGTTCCTGCCAACGTTGTGATTTTGGAGAAGCATAGAGAACTGATGAATGACTAATCTGCTATTGCCTTAAGCCACCCAATTTGCAGTAAGTTGTTAAGATAAACCAGGGGAAATAATATATCACACAAATTGTCCTTTTATTTAAGTTCTTTTATTCGAATATCTGGAATGAATTCTGTATTCCACCTTGCCTCAGCTGATTCAGCTGATATGCCATACCACCCTACCCTTCAATTGTTGCATGTATTTTGGGCAGTAAATTGGCTTTTGTTTTATATATATATATATATATATATATATATATATATATATATATATATATATTCAATGAAATTCGATCTTGTAGAGGTAATATATTTTCAATAGTTATTACAAACGTGTTTTTTCAAAAACTTTTATCATGAACTTTGTTTTAATGATGCAAAACAAATTTAGGAGTAAAGGGAAGTCAGTCTCAGAGTACATGAAGGCACGAGTACATCTTTACCTTACAGTAATGCACAACCACTCAAGATAATGTCTCAGAACCGCTCAATTGAAGAAATTCCTACTTCCCTTATATGTAAGAAAGAGTGCATATGTACTTAAAAAATATAACATCATTTTTGTAAAACTAATAATAATAGCAACTATAATTTCATATAGCATTTTACATGTGCATGTTAGGAATGGGTTGTTTGCATATTAGCAGTGTCTAGGGGGATGTGCATTAGAAGAGAATATTGGCTTCCTCATACTGGCAAGAATTCAGAAGATTTCTGTTTTATTATATTTTAATTTACAATTTATATTTACTACATGGGGAATATAAAGCTAGATCACAAGAAATAATATGTTTTGTTATTATGAAAATATAAAACTATATTACAAAGAAAATATTTGCATTTCTCTTTTTATTTCTACTAAATGTCTTAAAGAATATTTCCCATCAAGTAGGTAAATTTTTTATATCAACCAAATCATGTTTGAATTTTGAAAGAAAAAGTAAATATCTTTTGATCTAACGGGAATAAAAACATATGGCATTTAGGGACATTCTTTCAAAGAATAACTGAAAGTCATTTAATGATATCAGAGAGAGACAAATTTAAAATAATAAAAGTGGGCTTAATTAAAAACAAATGACTAATAGTGAGCCTTAAATGATGGTCAATGAAACAATCTAGAAAAAAAGAAAGAGAAAAATATGAACAAATATTGAATTGATGAGCGGATTCTTACTAATATTTAGCAAATCAAATAGATGATAAGCACAATAAAAATTTACATAACTATTGACAAATGATTTTTCAGTCTTTAATAAATGAAATGTATAAAAATGAATTTGCATATTATCAGAAGCCATATAAGTGGTATATTTATAAAGTGAGCCTTTGTCCTTTTTAATACAAAAAGGTATGTACAAATTTTTGTTCATATACTTGCTGACAATGATAATTTAAACAAATTCCAAAATAACAAAGTAAAAAAATAGCAAAAATTTAATCATTTAAAAAAATGGAACTTAAAGCACTTAATAAGGCTAATAAAATAAAGATAACATGAATCTATTTATACTTAATGACAATACAATAGGTAAGTTAATTTTCTTTCTTTCTTTTTTTTTTTTTGAGATGAAGTCTTGCTCTTTTGCCCAGGCTGGAGTGCAGTGGCCCAATCTCAGCTCACTGCAACCTCCATCTCCAGGGTTCAAACAATTCTCCCACCTCAGCCTCTCAAGTAGCTGAGATTACAGTCTCGTGCCACCATGCCCGACTAATTTTTATATCTTTATAGGAAACGGGGTTTCACTATGTTGGCCAGACTGGTCTTGAACTCCTGACCTCAAGTTATCTACCCTCCTTGGCCTCCCAAAATGCTGGGATTACAGGCGTGAGCCATTGCACCTGGACAGTAAGTTAATTTTTTGATATCCCACCATATCAACCCAATGAAGAAAACATATATCTCTAAATATTGTCAAATCATTGATCAAATATTTCCTATCTATGTATCATTACTAAACCTAAGGAAAATAAATACATTTGTCTTGTTTTCTCTAATTTGAATATTTGAAAGGATTCACTAGATTATACAGAATGTACTCAAAAAAGGATTTTATTTTAAGTCAAAGGTCAGGCATGGTGGCTTACACATATAAACCTAGCACTTTCGGAGACCAAGGCCAGGATGAGCAATTGAGACCAAGAATTTGAGAGCAGTGTGGGCAATATAGTGAAACTCTGTCTCCACTAAAAAATTAAAATAAGCTGGCATGTTGACATGTGCCTGTGGTCCCAGCTGCTTGGGAGGTAGAGGCAGAAGGATTGCTTGAGCCTGGGGGTTTGAGTCTACAATAGGCTGTGATCATACCGGTGCACTCCAGCCTGGGCGACACAGCAAGATCCCATCTCAAAACTAAACCAAACAAACAAAAAAAAAATGAAGTAAAAAAATATGGTTTATGAGAAAAAGAAAACTGCAGGCATGCATTGAATGTCTTAGAGTACTCAGCAAGAAGAAATTCCCAGGGCCCTTTCTTTCCCATACACGAAATTACATTCTTGCTTATTAATAACATCAGATGAACTGTGGAAAGAATCTGGATTTCTGGAGAGGTCAGAGAGTAAAGGGAATTGAGGTGGAGTATGATTTCTGTTGTCATTTAATCAAGTCAGGTTGTCAAACTCATTACAGCAGTCACAAACCATCTAAAAAGAAATTGACTGAGGTTCCAGAGTTGTTTTAGACCTTATACAGAATATCATAAAGTCCACTGATCTTATCTTCACCAGTAGTAAAAATCTAGGCATCCATACATTCTCAAATAAAGAGACCTTTTCTAACAAAAGGTGTAGATCAACTCTATATCCACAATGGTAATGGTAAATTCAATGCCTTTTAAGTGATTGCATTGCCTTTCTAACGCAGCATAACAAATGACTATAAACTTAGCAATTTAAGAAAACATACATTTATCATCCCACAGTTTCTCTAGGTCATACATTTGGCACAGGATGGTAGGCTCCCTGCTTAGAGTCTCAGAGGCTGAAATCAAGGTGTCAGCTGGGCCAAGTTCTTGTCTGGAGACTCTGGGGAAGAATATCTGATTATAGCTAGGGTCAGTTACATTGTTGGCAGAGTCTAGTTTCTTAGCTTCTTGAGATTGAAAGACAGGTCAAATTTCTTTTCTATTTTTTTTTGAGACAGAGTCTCCCTCTGTCGCTAAGCTGGAGTGCAGTGGCACAATCTAGGCTCTCTGCTACCTCCTACTCCCTGGTTCAAGCGATTCTCCTGCCTCAGCCTCCAGAGTAGCTGGGATTACAGGCACACACCACCACACCCAGCTAATTTTTGTAGTTTTGGTAGAGACGGGGTTTCACCATGTTGGTCAGGATGGTCTCAATCTCCTGCACAGGTCCAATTTCTTAGCTGGATGTCAGCTGAGGCCAAATCTTAGCTCTTAGAAGCTAACCGCATTCCCATGCCCTATCCCCTCTTCCATTTCCCTCACTTTAAATCTGATTTTTTTTTTTT